>NC_041220.1:54395353-54411819 GCF_002837175.3 Physeter macrocephalus
TTTGTTGGCAATCTGTATATCTTCTTTGGAGAAATGTCTATTTACATCTTCTGCCCATTTTTGGATTGGGTTGTTTGCTGTTTTGATATTGAGCTGCATGAGCTGCTTGTAAATTTTGGAGATTAATCCTTTGTCAGTTGCTTCATTTGCAAATATTTTCTCCCATTCTGAGGGTTGTCTTTTCGTCTTGTTTTCCTTCCAAGCAATATACTTAAATACACTTTAAAAGGAGTCTGATATTATCTGTGAAACCCCCAAAGAAAAAGTAAATCAAATAAGTTGGTTTTTTAAGTGAGTCTATTTCTGCCAGAAAAGAAAGCTCTACCCTGATTGTTTTAAGTCCCAGTTTGTGTAGAAGCATCTCTCAGTACAGGGTTGGTAATATCCTTTGACTTAAAAATCACTGCTTTTGCTTATAAGTGACCTTTTTACTCTTACCAGCATAGCCTAGTTGTCAAGAATGTGGATGTTGCTGCCCAGGTGCCTGGGTTCAAACCCCAGCTCTGCCATCTACTACCTGGTTGACTTTAGGCCAGTAACTTAACCCTGTTACATTTCAGTTTCTGTGTCTGTAATCTCAGAATAATGATAACTACTTCATAGAGATGGCACGTGGTGAGCACTCAATAAATGTAAGTTATTATCACATGGCTGCTGTGTGAAAGCAAGTCTTAGACTGTGTATATTCCAAATCAGCTAATGAGATTGGTCACCGATAACTAAATTAGCTTTTTCATAGTGAATATTGATCATTAATTAGGATGGCTTTAATGAAAACACATTTCAGACCTAAAGGGAGAGCCTTTTAATCACAGATTTAGGCCGTAAAAAACTAGATTACGAGTGCTTCTTTTTACCAGTTTTAAAATTCAGAAGGAAATCCCTTTCTAGCCATGGGTTATTGTGTGCATGTCAGCCAAGCAACTCCCTTTTGATCAAATAGTTCTTTCTCTCTACATAATTCAATGCTGTTTGAAATAATTTTGGATTTTTTTACTAGGCGGTGGCAGTATTTGTAAATACTTCCTTACATGTGTGAGATGTTAGAAAGTCACATGATAAAATGGATCACAAAGTAAAATTGCAGCATCTTTATCCACTCTAATGAATTCAATATAATAAAAGTATATCGTGGTGCTGGGAATTTAGTGGCAAGCAAAACTGCTGACGGGGCTGGCAGGCTCCTGGGGGAGATAAGCCGATACAAATAATTGTGCTGGTCCTTGTCTAACTGGGCAGTGACATAGGCCAGGAGGGAAATTCAAGGTGCTAGGATGCCATGTATTGGATGCATGTCCTGGTAAAGGGCCTCTGGGAAGCTTCCCTGAGCTGGAGCCGTAGGAGCCACAATCTGAAGAATGAATGGAATTAACAAAGGAGAGTGGGACTGGAGAAAGAATTTTAGACACAGGGAACCGCTTGGCCAAAGGCACCGAGGTGGCAGAAAGGAGCAAGGTAGTTTAGAGTAGTGGGAGAAGGCCACTGCGTTTGGCCAGCTGGGAGTGAAGGGGAGCGAGTCACAAGTGTCAGCAGTGATCAAAGGCTGGCTCTGCTCAACCAGGCTGGGAGCGGGTCTGGGACTGCTTCTGCCAGGACTTGGGGCCCTGTTCAAGATTTAGGCCATTACAACCCTCAGCCTCGCTCTCAGCCTTCCTGTTTAGTCTCCCTTAACCTCCAGTGACTCCAGCCTGTGTACTTTTTACTCCAGGCCTTTGCATATCCTGCTGTTTGCTTGGGAAACCCATCCTTCCCTCTTATGCCAACTTACCCCATCTGCCTGAAAAACTCCTTTGAGAAGCTTTACTCTTACTGTCGTAGTTTGCTTTTACTGCTTTTTACATGTACCTATGATCATATGGCATCGTAAGATTCCATTCATGACGATATCCCTAATTAGGGTAGAAATTATCAGGATTTTCTGTCTTTTCATGCTTAGTGCCTAGCTGGTCACATAAGTTGTCACATAGTGGGCACTTAATATCGGCTGAAATAATGAATGCATGCGGTCTTAATAAAATTTCTTCAAGAGACTAAATTCATGGAACTTATCCTGGCTTACCTTGCAAAAAAAAGTTTGACCTGCTAACATTAAAAAAAAAAAAGGAGTGATATCTATTTTATGCAAGGCTGTGATATATAGTGTTGTTCATTAATGGTACTGGAATGGAGAAAGGGTCCAGAATAATAAATATTATATTTAGAATTATAGATAAGCTTATAGATAAGTCTTATAAGTGTTAGAATTATAGATAAGAAAGTCCAGTATAATAAATGTTGTCTTAGAATTACAGATAAGAATGATTGTATGTATACCCATACTGTTATTTATATTTAAAACTGCCTTGCAAGATTTTCTAGGTTCCACATGACATGTCTGAGTAATTGACTAAAATGGGGGCGAGCTAGAAAGAGAACAGGCAGTAATTTATTACCTTATCCGTTTAATCTACAGATGACCAGGAAATCAATGGGAAAAGCAGTTTCCTCTCCACATACCTTAAGGAAAAGCCATTAGGTTGATGTTACTGTTGTCATCCATTTGGAAACAAGAAACCCAATTCTCAGATCATTGCAGCTAGGCCAGTGCTACTTTCCGAGGACACAGAAAATATGGATAACAGCTGCTTAAGACTTATGCCATGATAAAGTATCCTTATCGTATTGATGTTGATGCCTTATTTATTATTAAGGAAAGCATTTTCCTTAGAGGGAAAACTAGAGTTGGATTCAAATGAGTCTTAAAAATATTGGCCTTTCCCTCAAATCACTTGAATTTTATTTTGTCATCAACTCCGTGCACCCATGTTAAATATAAGATGCTCTCTTTTCCATTAAAAGCAGCAACAGATGATTTTTGAAGGATGGGTTGCCTCTTAGTTCTTTATTCCTACAGAATCTCAACATGTGTTCAGAATTTTTGGAGAAGTTGGAAGGAAATTAAAGTTGTGTCCTTCCTCGGTTCTGGATCCTTCAGATCCTAGTGCATGGAATTTATAGATGCCGATGAAAGTAAATGTGCTTTTACCCCGTCTGTAGGTCAGACTCCGTGTCAAGAAGGAGATCAAAGATGCCTCTACAGTTCCTGCCTTGATTCATGTGGTGGTAGCTCTCTTTGTGATCCCAGCAACAGTCTGAATAACTGTAGTAAGTACAGTTGCTGCTGACAAATGCAATCACCACGTCAGGCTATGCATTCAGTTTTATCCTTTTGCATTGACATTAAAATGCTCGAGTGTGGAATCCCTCCAAAATATATATGTATATATATATTTCTCTTTTTTTTTAAAGGTTGCATGTGGTAGCAGAAAAGAAGCAAAATGGTCTAATTAACTTAAATCATAAACAAATGTGTCATCATGAATGGGCTATAAATCCATTGCTTAATGTCATTGCCGTGACTTTCCACTCAACGTCAGCTCCTATATGTTATTTTCTTTGCTCCACCTGCAGGCAAATGCTATCTTTCTTCCTTTTTAAAGCCCAGCCTCAAAAATGGAAACTTTATCCAAGAAGTAAATATGAAGTTCATCTAAATAGCCACATAAAACTTTGGCGGTCTGTTCTTGTAATAAAATGTATTCTCACCCTTCCAGGAACTTCGCTGACCTATAATGACCTCGCTCCAAATGGTGTAGACAGGAGGCTGTATCCAAACTGCCTTCAGGAGGAGGAATGATTAGGGGAAGATTGAATGGGCAGGGGGTAGCAGAGAGACTCTCTCGGGAAATTTTAAATGAATTGGAAGGCCCCCAAAGACTGATTTCTAGTAATGGTTGCTTACTTCTGGGCTCTGCTTTCACATTCTACTCCCTTCTTTCACTTTTTAGAATTAATTTTTGGCTTCCCTGTCATCTTGGGCTTGAGATTTAGAAGCAGGTCTGTCAGCTTTCAGTTGACAAGATGGTATGACTTATTAGCACAGATCCCAGCAGTGAAGGCCCCTGGAGGCCGGGAGGTTGAAAGGCTGAAGGGTTTGGGTCCCTGGATTTGCTCAAGTTTTCAGATCTTAATTCTACTCTGTGACCTTTCTGGATCAATGTAGAGCTTATGGGTGGCGGATAGCCCGTACCCCTTAGGGGATATCAAGGGGTGAAAACAGTGGGCTGGATAGGGGTGTGAGGGCAACAGCCAATTAATAACCCAGACTAACAAGATTTTTTGTTTAATGTCACAAGCACTTAATAACTGTTTGGCCGAAAGCACAATACCCAGCCCTCCTCCATTTCCCATAGGAGAGAACAGTGCAGATAGATATCAGTCTGACCACTAAGACGCACTACCATTTTATTTACTCTAAAATGATTAAATATATGTCTATGTATGTGTATATATGTCTATACATATGATTTGACTTTGCTCATCTCCCAGTCTGCCCTGGAACTCTTTCAGAATCATTTTTTTACTTCACCTTGAACTTGGGCTGCAGAAGTTTGGACAGTGACAGTATTGTCTCAGACACATGTATTTTATTAAAGTTTTGGGGGTTGTCTGACATGTAATGGCACTTACTGTTAGATTTAAAAAAGGTGAGAGAGCAATGTTAGCCTGTGTCAAATTTAGGCAGGGAGTAACCAAATATATGTTATCCTATGTTCTCTATACTTGAAATATTTCAAGATTAAAAATAGAAATATGTTATCACCTGTCCAAAAAAAAAAGGAACTTGTAGGAAGGGCACTAGATAACTCAGCTGGTATGTATGTTGACTTAAAAAAAAAGCACAACGTGAGAGTTGCGAGTTAAGTTTTATTGGGCAAAATGAGGGCTGCAGGCCGGGAGACAGCATTTCAGATAACTCTGAAAAAACAGGTGGTCAGGAACGTCAAAAGATTATTATTAATCAAAGAATACCAGATATCTCAAGTTAAGGAATTTAGCGCTTTTCTATGTATGGGAAGATGCAAGAGTCTTGGCTCCCTGAAATAACTCCTTCGATATGCACCTCAGCTCTCCGGGCCAGTATCCAGCGCTCACATCCTGAGTTTCCTCAGGGCTCACCGCAGGGAGTGGTTATTAAAAATAATTGTTGGAGAAAAAAGTGCATGAGTAAACATTTAGAACTAAAGGTTGATGGAGTACTGTGGGAAACTTGGTGGGGGGGGGGCTGTCCCTGAGGCATGACAGTCATACCCGGCTTCATACAGCCATGGCGATCATGGGCTCAGGGAGGTGGGGAGAGACCCATGCCCAGGAGCTGCTGTCTCTGCTAGGCACATAAGCAGTGTATATGCCTAACTTCCAGCTGAGAGTAAAGATGTTATTCCTTATTCTTCAAAGAGCTTCAGGACGGCGTGTGTCTACTTGGTTCTCTGTAAATATGGACAAGTATCATCTCCTCTCAGAAAACTCTTCATGCACTTGAAAATGTGATTAATTGTTTAAAGATCTTTGACAGTGTCAGAGACTACTGTTATTTAGATTCTGGAGCACAACTGAGCAGGCACTCTCTTTCTCTGGCTCCCTGCCGGTGGGGAATATGAGTTTGGAGAATGTGGAGATTCCTTCCGGTGGAGTCAGCCTCTCACTGGCGTTGCTGGGAGGCTAGTCCTTAAAGATAATGGTTCTTGCCACCCCATAAAATATTATAATAACGTTCCAGTGGTCCCTGAAGATATACTGGGTGGGACCCCGGCATCAGTATTTTAAAGATTCCCCAGGTGACCCCAGTGTGCAGCAAAAGTTGAGAATAATTGCTCTGTGGCCTGACGAGGCTGCTGGGATTAGTGACATCCTGAAATTGGGTGTGAACAAAAGTCTTCGTGGTTTTCATATTTTTCAGTGGTTAAGGTCCATGGTTTATCTCAGATTAGCAGAAGTGCCTACAATTTAAAAAAGCCTAAAGAACATATCTCAGGTGATATTGTGTAAGGAGAGGCTTAAAAGTATCACAGTATCACCACATCCACTCCAGCCCAGAATCTTTAACGTGTTTGCACCCTGCTGGGAGGCAAAATACGGACATGTCCTTGCCTTAGGGGGTCGGAGCAGGAATGTTATTTCCCATCAGTCTTGTCTTAATCCATCACCTGTACCTTGTGGAGTGCAATCCAGACATCTGGGGGAACCTGGCGGAGAGAGCAGCTCCTGGGCATGTGTCTCTCCCCACCTCCCTGAGCCCATGATCGCCATGGCTGTATGAAGCCGGGTATGACCGTCATGCCTCAGGGACCCTCCCAGGTTTCCCACAGTGTTCCATCAACCTTTAGTTCTACGTGTTTACTTGTGCACATTTTTCTTCCAACACTATTTTTAATAACAGGGAAGGAGTGGGGACGAGTGACTAGCCCAGTGCCTGACAATCAGAAGAGGGGGTGTTCAAATGTTTGCTGAATATATATGGAGAGAAGCTGGCAAGAACACCTGTGATGAAAGAGGAAGCTGATGAGACGGTGAGACGCTAGGGAAACTGTCTGAGTGTATTTGAAGAACATAAAAGGAAAACCAAAGTCGTATATACGAGTGGGAAGATGGCAGTATGATCCCCACCCCCCACCGAAAAGTTATATCCAGGAAGAAATGAACAGCTTTGTTCTTCAAATAATTTCCCAGCGGTCTGTCAATTTCCTGCCCTCTCCTTGCAATCTCTAGGTAGAAGGAACAGATAGTATCGGGGTGTGGTCAAAAAGCCATATGCTGTAATGATTAAGGACTTCAGTTCTCAGGAGCAAATAGTCGATGAGAGGAACAATCTCTTTCTAAAAGCATTCCCGACTAGTAAGTGGAAGATAAATGATTGAATTAGAATATCACCATTTGGTAACCAGGTGAATTAACAGGGCAAGGCACTGAGCATATGGACATACAGCTGTAGACATCACAGAAAGAAATCCGACGGATGTGTCTTCTGATGAAAGAACACCGCAGCACCTAGAGTCTTGCCAAAGGGATGAAGCCTAATCAGCCCCCTGGCTTCAGCTGCCAGTGTTCAGGAGACAAGGGGGACAGGGGAACATGTTTAACCTCCCCAGGAGTGTGCAATCAGCAAAATCCGAACTCTGGCACACTCTACAGGTCAAGTCCCCGGATTCTTCAATAGTTAAACATTAAAGAAAAATAAAGAGATGGAGAGGAGGAGGAACATCGATAGTATAAGAGACTTAAATTTGGTTTTCAAAAATGGGTAGCCAAACTGTAGTCTGTAGGATGTGGTGCACACTTATGTAATGAAGCTATGAAGAAGAGCAAGGAAGTGATGACTCTGAAACTCAGCATTTACTTTGTGGGGGAAGGAGAAGGTCGACATAAGACAGGGGATATGGAAGGGTACGTGGGGTGTCTGGCAGAGTTCAGTTGATTGACCTGGGTAGTAGTTACAAGGGCGTTCGCCTTATAATAGCTCTTCATATTCTAAAAAATAAATAATAATAAAGAGAGATTTAAAGTTTTGACGCGAAGATGAATCTCGGTTATATATGCCAATGGATGTTGGAAATGACATTTTCTCATGTAAACAACCATCAATCTAATACATGATTTCCTTTGGCTTCAGGTATTGCATCATGATAAAGATGTAACATCGTTTAGTTAAGAGTCCTTTCTTTAGATTGAATTTATCAAATATTGTTTCAGACTTTGAAAGGTGGGCTGTCATTGAGACTCCATCAGGATCTTTTTTTCTACAGATATTTATTAAACCTCATCTATCCTCAGGACGCCATGCCAGGCACTGCCTCAAGCTCACACTGAATTATACAGCCCTGCAACAGCTAAACGTCCTCACGTTTGTGACGTGATCGCCCTCTAGTGGCGAGTGTCAATCAGGCTTGTCAGTGAGTCTACTGCTTAAGATATGTTTATTGATACCATAAATCATAGAATTTGAGGTTGCCAGATACTTGAGAGTTTATCTTGCTTAGCACTTTGTGAAGAATGCCTTTATGAAGGAAACAAAACAACCTCACAGCATTCACTAAAGATCTCAGAATAATATACGATCATAACTTAATCCTTTCATCTCCCTTGACTCTGAGACACCTAAAGCCTATATCTTATCCTAAATCAAAATCAATACATCCCACATATCAAAAGAGAGAAAAGTTATGCATGTGATATGCCTATTAATCATCTCAAGGAAACAAACTGATAAAAAGTTAAAACTTGATAGTGTAGTTGAGGAAGAGAGAAAAAGAAAAGACATCTACAGGGAAAAAAAAGACTGCATCAAAATATGTGCGAATGATCCCATTTTTGTAAAATTTTAAGTATATTAAAGAAATTAAGAAAAATATAGAGTTTGAGCTGCTTCTACTGATTTGTAAGATGGTCATGGCAGGTAATCAAGCAACAAAAGCAAGCTGAAGAGGAAACCCATCTTTTGGCATTGAGGGAAGTTAAGAGAGAGGGAGGTGGGGAGATGAAGAGCTTTTCCTATATGCTTCTTTGTATTGTTTTCATTGTTATAAGGAATATGCATTTTTTGAGTGTAATCTGAACTCAAAACATTTCAGAGTTTCTCCTCTTTCACAAATCATCAAAGTGGTTAGCTGAACAAACCCCATACCTCCTCTGTCTCTTTTTCTTCTCTCCACCCTGTAATAATCCTCAGGATTATGCCAGCTTTAGAGTGTTACTTCTTCCTCAATAAACTGGGAGTCTTGTATACTTGGTCCGTGAGATTTTTCAGTCTGGCCAGTATCAGGCTCCTTATCAGCATAATCTCTGCAAAGCCCTCAGACTCTTTAAATTAAGAAATAGTCCCAGAGCTGTATTAATATTTCACTGCAGTCCTTATTGCTAATCTGTTTTCCTGCATACCATTTCCTAGTCAAATAATTAAATTTAATTTGAATAATTACTCTTAATAAGGCATGAAATCTCCGGTGGACCTGACCTGATTCTACCAAGACACTCCTTTGATTTCCTCTCTCCTCTGGGAATGAAGCACGTCCACTGCAGACAGAGAGGGGACAGAGAGCCTTTCCACCGCATTCCCCCAAACCTGCCCAAACCCCGCTTATCCTGGGAAGGCTTCCCAAGCTGCTCCTATCCACCCTGTCTCTCCAGGCTCTAGCATTTTGTTCAGTCCCACTAGCCTAGCCTGTTCATGTTATACCACAGCTACCTGCATGTGTCTTTCTTCTTCTGGAGACTTAGAGTGCTTCAATGGCAGGGACTCTATTTTTCATTATTTTTACATTTTAAAGTGCCTAGGATAGTTTCTGATGCCTCCCCCCTCTTTTCCTTCCTTAATTCTCACACTATGCTTGGTGCAGACTTTGAAATCAAGAAATAAGTTCTCCAGAGAACTATATTCAATATCTTGTAATGAACTATAATGGGAAAGAATCTGAAAAAGAATTAATTTTATATATATACGTGTGTGTGTTTATGAATCACTTTGCTGTACACCAAAAACTGACACAACATTGTAAATCAACTATACTTCAATTAAAAAAAAGAAATGAGGTCTCATTTCACAAAACTCTCAAATTGTATGGGGAAGGCAAGTAAGTAAACAATAGAGCAAAGGGCAATGGGTGCATGGCATGCACACCCTGGAGGTGCTCTGGAGCTCAGTGGAGACTCCTACTAGGAGTGGAAGGGGAAGAGTGGTTGGCCAGAAAGCCTTCCTGGAAGAGGGGTTTGTGCTGAGTGCTGCAGAACAAGGAGAAATTAGCTTAGTGGGGAGGATGGGGAAGGATTATTCCAATCAGCAGTTGCCCTATGTACCTGGCAGCTAGAACCATGATTGCATTTGAGGGGTGATTACAAGTGTGTGAGGGAAAGAAGGGGATAAAAGCTAACAGGACCCACAAAGGATGCATGCAATTCTTAAAATGTCTGGTGTCGCCAAGGAAATATTGCTGGCGAGATAGTCATGGGTGATGAGGCTGGAAAGTTAGGCTGTGATTTGGAGTGTGAAATAGCCTTGGACGCCAAGCTAAAGGGTTAGGGGTTATCTCATTGGCAATGGATATCTAATGGATCTCAGCCTCCTCTTGCCCTGAAATTGTATAGCCTTATACACTGATCAACAATAAAACGTATAGAAAAAAGTCATCTAATTGCCTATTTAGCCAAATTCATTGATTTTTTAAAATGGCTATGAAGGTGGTGGGAAATACACTAGTTTAGAAGTAATGGATAAATCAGAAGACAAAGTGAGTAAAAGGAGTCAGATAAGTGGATCCGAGGGAAAAAAAATGAGAAAGACTTTCTGAAACATGCATTCTGGATGGTGTGCTAGCAGCTCCATATACAGAAATGAATCTTGGTTTGTCAAGACCCTTCACTGACCACACTATTTACCTTTTGATGGCAATCTCATATACTACTTACATCTAGTCTTAGCTACTTCCAAGAAAGAGGGTAAGATAGACATTAATTTTGTAAGTTTTTAAGAAATTGTTTTACATGTGAGATTTAAAAATATATAATATGTATCTGTATGTGTGTTTTTTTGTTAGGTCAGTGTGAACCAATTACGTTGGAACTCTGCATGAATTTGCCCTACAACCATACAAATTATCCAAATTACCTCGGCCACAGGACTCAAAAGGAAGCATCCATCAGCTGGGAGTCTTCTCTTTTCCCTGCACTTGTTCAAACCAACTGTTACAAATACCTCATGTTCTTTGCTTGTACCATCTTGGTACCAAAGTGTGACAAGAATACAAGCCAGCGTATCCCCCCTTGCAGGTAATTATCCCCCAGGCATCCTCATTTTCCCTCAAGGAGAACCAAGGGAATGAAGACATGGTTTAAGTTTAGACAAAGTACATACTTTGCCAACAAGTCCTGTATTTAACAAATTACCTGTTTAAAAAGTAAAGAAGTAGGAATTCTAAAATGAATATCTGAGTAAGAATTCATCAGTGAAATACCAAACAAGAGAGAGATGAACTGCCTTTGATAATAATTCATGGACTTTAATCAAATAAAATCACAAGTGTTTCATTTTGTTGGATCAAGAAGCGGTTTTTAAAATGTGAGTCAGCAGAAGGGGTGTGTCTGCCTGTTTCTCTGGCAGTGTTGATGTATTTTAAATGCTGCCTTCTGATAGCATCAAAAGTTAGGAGACATTACACAAAGAGTGGGCTGAAGGGAGTCATCACACCAAACTCACAGGATGGACGGGGGATGGACATTGCTGTTTTTCTACCTGGTTAGATGAAATACAGGACGGTATTTCAAGAGTGTGGCTTGAACTTAGGATATGAGTGATGCCCTACGGGTTAAGATTATTACTCTGGTGTCCACCTCCCGATTCAAATCCTGGCTCTTCTGTAGCTGCTTGTAGCCTGAGACAGGTTCCTCAGTCTCTCCCAGCCTCAGTTTCTTTACCTGTACGATCAGGATAGTGGTGATGGTTGTGTTGGGTTGTTGTGAGATTAGATGAATGTACATAAATGTAAAGTGCTGCCCATTGATTGTAAGCCCAGAATAAACAAAGCTCTGATGTTAGGACAGGAGCGCAACTAACTGCTTTGTGGCAGTTTGGTCCCTCTTCTATGCTGTGTGTTCAGGGTTATAGTCAGAGAATGTGCACCTACAAGGTGGCTGTCACAGAGGTGAGGGCTGCTTTTCTCAGGGCTGTTTTCCATCAAGGGGTGAATACACAGATGTGCCTGCCTAAATGTGAGTGGTAACTATGGAAACCATATGTTGGGATCAGAAGTCACTCAGAGCTTTGAGAAAAAGCAAGAATATCAATACAGTGGACAGATGGGAAAACAGTAAATTATATGCCAAATATCAAATGGATGACAAGGTAGGGCCATCTATAGAGTTGGGACAGGAAGCAATATAATTTAAAAATGATTTGGGGGAGCTAAACAAATTATACAGATAGAGTAAACTGTAATGTTGGCTGTGCAAACATAATTCTGAAAATTTCTATTAAATGCCTTTTAAAGTATCACTAATAAAACGTCTACCAGTTTTATGTTAACAAGTTATTTATAAATCTTATTCTACTTTTCCTAAGCAAGGTCGATGATAGTGAATAATTACTTTCAATAGTACTTAACAAATTCTTGTATTTGACTTTCTTTTCATATGTGTATAAGAATTTCCCTATTGCAGTGTTCTCTGGAACAAATTTATATCCACATATGATTGATAATTTTAGGACTTAGTTTTCATATTAAAATGCCTAAGATAAGACTGATCCTGAAATACGATTCAATAAACATTTTTGAATAAATGTTTAGAATAAACATTTTGAATGAAGTGTTGAACTTCTAGACACTTTAGTTTTGTTTCATAGCTTTACACATACACGTACATCTTTCATTTTCAGTGGCTATCAAAGTGAGTTTTACATTCTGATATTTGTGAGAAAAATTTTGCGATTATGACAAGAATAATATACTGATATGCTCATGGGGTAACACATAATTCCTTTTGCCAAGCTCGGTTATTGATCTTAAAAGTCAGGGTTTTTGTTTTTTGTGTTTTTTTTTGCGGTACACGGGCCTCTCACTGCTGTGGCCTCTCCCGTTGCGGAGCACAGGCTCCGGACGCGCAGGCTCAGCGGCCATGGCTCACGGGCCCAGCCGCTCCGCGGCACGTGGGATCCTCCCGGACCGGGGCACGAACCCGCATCCCCCGCATCGGCAGGCGGACTCTCAACCACTGCGCCACCAGGGAAGCCCTAAAATTCAGTTTTTAAGCTGTGAGTTGGAAAAAGGAATCTAACATTCTTGAGCCCTTACAATGTGCTGAATACTTTAGGGTAGTTCTCATCCTCAGAATAACCTTTTAGGACTGCTGTCTCTATGGCTGAGCATCGCACAGATTATGATGAGAACAGGTGTGCCATGGAGTTGTAGTGCCACATATTGTATTTCCATTTTATAGGGAAAAAAAGTGGTAGAGTCAGGCACTACCTGACTTCCATCTAAATTAGGTATCGTTTGGTTAATTTAAAATAGCAGCAGCAATTGAGTTATATACATTTTTATACTAATCTGCAACAAAACTATTCAGTCCAACAGAGAGTTATTAAACACTGTTGAGCCTCCCATTTTTGCAAGCCTAATATGGGAATGCCATGGCTTTGTCTTTGCCCCAAATTCCTAGGCTAAACCAGCATCAAGTTATGCTTTATCTTAACTTAAATCTAGAGAGACTTAAATCTAGACAGAGCCTTTTCTGAAACGTCTCCATTCAATTGCTAACCATTCCTTACCTGTTGAAATTAACTTAGTGGTTTAAAGTTTGAAACTTTTAAGAAATGAGAATGTATTTAAAGGGAAATAAAAAGTTTGCCTAGGAGCTTAACTTTCATTATGTCTACTTAAAAAAAAAATTCGTAACTAATTTCTTGGTAATATATTGAGGCAAACTGTTTGTTTCTTTCCCCGTAGGAAGTAAAGCCATCTTCTTTGAGACATGCTGATACCTCAATTTTAAAATATTCTGGTACAAATGAGATAATACACATAAAAGCACCTAGTACAATGCTTAGTATGTCTTTTCTTTAACAAAGACTGACAAACTTCATTTTTACCAACTTGAGCTCAACACAGATGGGTTTGGTGTAAGCTGAAGTAATAATGCCTTAGGTAAGCCAGGTTGGCACAGGACATCACAGGGCACCACAGGGGGCTGAGGCTGAGGGTGTTGTATAGATTCCATGACCTTTGGTGGCAGACTGTCCAAGTGATTTTGGGGGCTTCCCTGCTTAAAACAAAAAGCACTGGAGTGTGTCTGCCTGAAAGACAGAAGAGAAAATGAGAAAGGCAAACTGGAGGAGGGAATCCGTGTTCTGGGAACATCTCTATTTCCATTTCTGCAGTGGAGTTTCTTTTGGTGAACGTATGTATCTGGAATGTATCCCCCTTGTAGCGATATTACTCAATTTGGTTTCCCAAATATCTATTATGTATATATGCATTCATATATATACATTGCTACGCACACACACTGCGTACACACACCACATATACACGCCAACCCATAGCCATACAGAATTAAAACCCTACATAGAGGCCTAACATCAGGTGTAGCTGTTTCTGCTTGTAATATTTTGTCTTTCTCGCTCTTTTAGAGCTCTGTGTGAGCATTCCAAAGAACGCTGTGAGTCTGTTCTTGGGATTGTGGGCCTACAGTGGCCAGAAGACACAGATTGCAATCAATTTCCAGAGGAAAATTCAGACAGTCAAACCTGTCTAATGCCTGATGACAATGTGGAAGGTTAATTTTTAAATTAATTACAATGGGGTATCTAACATGGATGAATACATCAGCTACTTTTAGAAGTTTCTCTGTTGTTATTGTTTGTATTTAGTTACCAGTAGAAAGGCTGCATAGGTGGTGAATCTATAAACTTGATTACATTGGAGAATTTGATACCCATCTGTCAGACATTGTCTTCATTTAAAAAATAAATTGCAGAGATGACTTTAATATTCTAGGTGTTTATTTTAAACACACTTAACTCACAGAGTCCATTATATATGGATGCTGCTTTTATACTAGGGGCCCTGTAGGTAATGGTGAAGATCAAGCCTTGGTTCCTTCAAGTGCAAAGCATTCAGAGACCTTGGCAATGTAGGATAATCAAGTAGAGAAATGGAATCAAGGACCTGCCCACTAGGTGGAAAGATTAGGATGGGAAACAATATGACACATTAAAGGAAAGCCAGCTGGGTAGTTAGAAGCATTGACTTCATAGGACATTTCAGGCTCCAGCAATTGTTAGGCTGTCTATTCGGAAAGAGAGTTAATTGCTGGGGAGCATAAAGACACAAAACAGCTGATCTGAAGAGATGATGCCAAGGATGAAGGAAAAAGATGCTGATAGGCAGACAGAAGAAAGCCAAGTAAACTTTGGCCATTTCAGCTTTGTGAAGGACCATCCTTATGTTCAGTGATAACTTCTCCACAGCATCCCACATGTAAATGGATAAATTAGCTGATGGTTCTGGGTTTTCTGTCTGTTGACAGTAATATGGCCCACTGCTTTTAACAGAATGCTCACCTAGTCACTTCAAGTGCAGCTCAGGACGGTGTGTTCTGGCTTCCAGAAGATGTGATGGCCAGGCTGACTGTGATGATGATAGTGATGAAGAAAACTGTGGTATGTATGTGAGATAGCACTTTTCTTGAATGTACACTAATAACTGGTTAGGATAAGGGATTGTGTT
This sequence comes from Physeter macrocephalus, assembly GCF_002837175.3. NCBI lineage: Eukaryota > Metazoa > Chordata > Mammalia > Artiodactyla > Physeteridae > Physeter > Physeter macrocephalus. The sequence continues at coordinate 54,410,446 of NC_041220.1, forward strand.
AAAATATGTCAATCGTTTACTGATAGTTGTAAATAGTGACTAGGATTGAATGCTAAGGCATTTACTTCTTAAATTATCAAATGGCAAAACATGAATTATAAGTGTTTTTCCTGTTAATTCCATTGATTTTCCCTAAATTACACTTCTGTTTATAACCTTGATGACATATGTGCAAACTCTTAGTAAAAGAAGAAGGCTCTTCACAAATGTAAGAGATTATTTTTATTGAGAGATTCTAAAGCAGTTGTCATCTGTTTTAAGGTCAGAATAATAGTGTCCTTGCCTATAATTCCCATAGTATTAAATAGGCATCTAGATACACAAAGACAGAGTGCAGGCTCTAACATTCAAATTTAATTGGGATTTATCTTCATGCCCTCTCTGATTTTTGTCTCTGTCAGCAAAGGATAAAACTCTTCCTGACATTTCTGCCTTTGAACTCCAAAATCACCAATGGAAAGGCCAGAAATGCCAATGGCAATTTAAGTGGAGCTAATTCCCATTTTATTTCCCTGCAAACCTTTGTGCTTGTAACCTCAAAATGTGTCAGGGAATAGAAAACAGACAGTGCTCTTTACTAAGCAATATTTTAGAGTAAAGCAAAATGATTGAAGGGCTACCCAGAGAATAGTTTGGTTATGATTATTTAGCTTGTTCTGCTTAAAAAACCTGACACTTTTTGCCATTGAAGGCACATGAGGCAATGCATCTTTTTTTTTTAACATCTTTATTGGAGTATAATTGCTTTACAATGGTGTGTTAGTTTCTGCTTTATAACAAAGTGAATCAGTTATACATATACATATGTTCCTATATCTCTTCCCTCTTGCATCTCCCTCCCTTCCACCCTCCCTGTCCCACCCCTGTAGGTGGTCACAGAGCACCGAGCTGATCTCCTTGTGGTATGCGGCTGCTTCCCACTAGCTATCTATTTTACATTCGATAGTGCATATATGTCCATGCCACTCTCTCGCTTCGTCACAGCTTACCCTTCCCCCTCCCCATATCCTCAAGCCCATGCTCTAGTAGGTCTGTGTTTTATTCCCGTCCTACCCCTAGGCTCTTCATGACATTTTTTTTCTTAGATTCCATATATATGTGTTAGCATACGGTATTTGTTTTTCTCCTTCTGACTTACTTCACTCTGTATGACAGACTCCAGGTCCATCCACCTCACTACAAATAACTCAGTTTCATTTCTTTTTATGGCTGAGTAATATTCCATTGTATATATGTGCCACATCTTCTTTATCCATTCATCCGATGATGGACACTTAGGTTGCTTCCATGTCCTGGCTATCGTAAATAGACCTGCAATGAACATTTTGGTACATGACTCTTTTTGAATTATGGTTTTCTCAGGGTATATGCCCA
>NC_041220.1:54412145-54441809 GCF_002837175.3 Physeter macrocephalus
GTTTGATAGTGTGTGGCCTTACATTTAGGTCTTTAATCCATTTTGAGTTTATTTTTGTGTATGGTGTTAGGGAGTGTTTTAATTTCATACTTTTACATGTAGCTGTCCAGTTTTCCCAGCACCACTTATTGAAGAGGCTGTCTTTTCTCCACTGTATATTCTTGCCTCCTTTATCAAAGATAAGGTGACCATATGTGCGTGGGTTTATCTCTGGGCTTTCTATCCTGTTCCATTGATCTATATTTCTGTTTTTGTGCCAGTACCATACTGTCTTGATTACTGTAGCTTTGTAGTATAGTCTGAAGTCAGGGAGCCTGATTCCTCCAGCTCCATTTTTCGTTCTATTCGCGGTCTTTTGTATTTCCATACAATTTGTGAAATTTTTTGTTCTAGTTCTGTAAAAAATGCCAGTGGTAGTTTGATAGGGATTGCATTGAATCTGTAGATTTCTTTAGGTGGCAATGCATCTTTTGAAATCATTTTATTCTTTTGGCCTTTGAGGGATGAAATATTGCCTTGCTTCCCAAAATGAGTTTTCCGTAGTAGACATTGCCCTTCTGGTCCAGACAAAATGTCACAAGCAATCAACTGAAATCCTATCAGCTACTATAAATACGGATAAGTGCATCTTCTAGAAAATTAGAACTGTCAGAATGATGGTAATTTTGTTAGGGAGGAACATACAGTGTTTTGAGAAGCTACTGTTGTTTGCTTTGTTTGTGGTCTGTATGTAAAGAAATAAATCAAAACTCATTGAATATCCCGTATATAAATGATTTATTACGAATCTATTGGATTTTTTCACTACACTATGGCTTTGATGGGTTATGGTATTCTGAGATGCAAATTAAAATAGATTATCGTAGATTGTCCAAAGAGGTTACATGATACTTCCTTGGGTGGCTAGACCGAAATTTGCAGTAGGGGAATAAATATTTGAGAAATGTAAAAGCTTAGTCTCAAAAAGAGTCTTATGAAGATTAAATGGTCTGAGTTCTAGAGTATATTCTGCAAAAAAGAAATTTAAAGCACTATAGGGTACAAATGATCCTAAAATGCCAGGTTTCTAGTTAAGTAATAAGTTTTTGTCAGTACTTTAATCTCACAATTAAAGGCTCACGAGAACTATCGAATAAATTGTCTAATCTCTATAAAACACTCAAAAGACTGACGATGTTATTGAGAGTTCTGGTTAAGGAAAGTTAAAAGTCAGTAATAAATTAATACATTTGGAACATTAATTGCCCCAACAGTATTAATCTATGAGAGAACTCTCATTAAGTTTTCCAGAGCAACTGGGCCGCATGCACGCGTTTGAATGGGCATGTCCCAATGCTCTGGGAGAACACAGCAGTTAAAATCAAATGAAGAAGTCACGCAGTAGAGGAAGGCCCAATGGAGGACTACTGGGAAATCCTCGGATTCCCATTTTGCCTACTTGCTCAGTTTGTCCCTCTGTTTCCATGGGCGTGGATAGGCGTACCATCTGGTAATGCAAACACCAGCTCCAGCAAAGCTGGGTTTCACTCCAAGCTTCCTGTCTTTCTGATTTATTCCGTCCATTGTGGAGTGGAATGCACTTAAATGCTTGGGCTTTACTGGATAACGTGACTGTTAACTATTCACTTTCACACATCTGCAGCTTCTCCAAAATTTTAACAACATTATTGGGTTTTCCCCTCAAAACCGTACTTCTTTAATTTAATTATAAAATAATTGATGTGTTGGAAATTTACGCTGTTTCTCTGACACTTCTGCAGCAGGAGAACATGGAGGTCAAAGCACACCATTTGTAAATACACTTTTAAAGTACATGCGTTAAACATTTAGCAGTAAGTAGTGTTTGTTTGTTTGTTTGTTTTTGGCGGTTCTATAACCTTATTGGACAATCAGCAGTCCTCATCCACATTAACTGTCTGCAGATTTTTCAAAGTGGCGAGAGGTGGATAGGTAAACAATGTATAGAACTTGTTTGGTGAATCTTCATCTTCATTACGTTTTCTGGGCAACTGCACATGGATATGGTATGGGACATTCCTTATTCCGTTGGCCCAGACAGATTTGTTGAGCCTGGTGTCAATGCATACATCTGGAATTCTCATCTCCTTCATGGCAAATATCTGGATTTCTTTGAGTGCCCTAGGGGTGCGCTTCTTGAAACCCAGTGCATGGATGCACTTGTGAATGTTGACCATGTTTTCTCTGGTCACCACCTCATTGATGGCAGACCAGCCCTTCTTCTTCTCGCTTCCCTTCTTTGCGGGAGCCATCCTGCTGGGCTGGGAGTAATGTTGTTCTGAAGCGTCTCCTGCTCTTGTGGTAAATTGTTGTTGTTGAAGTTGTACTGATTGTATAATTGTTGGTGTAAACAACAGTCAGAAGTATTGTCATTATTAGAAATGTTTTCAGTAAGTGTTTGGAAGAATTATGTAAATATGACCATATCATTCCAGAATTGCTTCATGGGAGAGAAGTCTAAAAGATAGGAGTGATTTACAGAGTCAGTGCTGCGTCAGTACAGAAGCGCTTCCTTGTCTTAAAGTGATAGTTTGTCATTAATTGAACACCTACTATGTAGATGAAGCTGGCTGTAGATCTAGCAACTGGATGAAAGAAGCCTATTTTCAATCTAACATTTACCAAGCATTGATATCTAAGCAATGGAGAAAAAGGTGCAGATCTGGGCAGAGAAATGAACAAGAAGGGCATAAAGGAAAGGCGAGCTAAAGAAAATAACAATGAGATTATATATTTCTGAGCTTTGCCTTCATGCTATAGATCTGAGTTTGTGAGATTGAAGTTAGCTTTTGCTAGGCCTATGTCCACAATTGGATGAGCTATACCAGCAGGAACAAGGTGGTACCTGGGCTACGATGGGACCAGCGAGTCTTCTCAATGGGTCAGTTAAATGAGAATATAGCTCAAACAGTTTTTTTATATCTACTGGAGAAATAAAACCCTTCATTACATGAATATAACATCACAATTACTAATTGATCACTCTTCTACATAAAAGGGTATACAACATACAGAGAAAGATAGACAACAATACAAATGTGAGTGTCGTTAAGGACCTTTCTGTTTATCTTCAAATAATTAAAAACCATTTCATCATCTATCTTCGATCTCCTCTTGGGTGATAGATAAAATGCAATAAAATCTTTCTTTATAACCTGAACCTCTTCTTGGAATCAAAACCCCTTTAGGCTGTGTTTAAAGCCTCTGGCTCTGATATTTATAGGTTTTACAGCTTGATTTAAAAAGTTTTCCAAAAGGCTTTTTTCCCCTAACTGTTTGGACTCCTTAATAGTATTTGTGTATTTCTCACAGAGAAGGACTTTACTGTGTTTTTGTTTTTTAATACTCCAGAGAGCCAGTCTCCATGCCTTCATGTCTCTTTGTCCCTTTGCTTGTGGAAGAGACTGATTTCCTGCTCTGTGACTAGAAGACAGAGTGAGGGTCATTGTGTTCATCTCATGTCGCGTACCCACAAATGTACTTTCAGAAGGAGTCTTAGGATTGATCTCTGATCACATTTAATCCTTCATGCTAAGGAAGAGACATTCTCCTTCCCTTTAGATATTTCGCTACTTGGCTAACTCTTCGCTATCTCATTTGGTGTCTTGGGCAGGCAGCCTGGAATGGTAGAGTGCTCTCTGTAGACCTAGACTTGGATTTAAATCCAGACTCAGCACTTAGAGGCTGTGTGACTTTTGGCCAGTCACTTAACTTCTCTGGGCCTCAGTTTTCTCACCTGTAACATTTAGAGAAGCGCACTTTATCCTGCACAGCTTGGAATGCTTATAACATGCCTTACTCAGTCCTCAGAGGGCAATAACCGAGAGCCCACCTGCCATAGTGCTAGGAAATCCAGGAGGCAAGTCCCCTTACAGGTCACCTCAGGGATCTCCCTTGAGAGAAGGAGTCCTGTCTAGCTTGGCATTATCTCTGACAGACCAAGGTCTTATTTATGACAAAGGAGGGCAGACTGGCATGTCACGTCCAAAGCACAGGCTGGGCAGAGTCCCTGATTTACATAGTGAACATGGGCATCCGGGTGGAGCCTCGTCCTTGAGGTAGTGCTTGTTTTGGTGGTGGATGTCCCCATCTCCAGGATTACGGTCACTGAGGGTGGCTCCCACCCTGCAATTTAAAGCCCTTTCAAAGTCTTCATCCTGCCTCTTCACAAGGTACTGAGACGGCACGTCTTGAAGAGGATGACATGAAGATGGCACCCCGAAAAGTGGTGTGACTAAGGAATTGGGAGGTCCGCTGGGGCTTTCTGGTCAAAGATGGGAGCTCCGTGACTTGTGCTGGTGTTGCTGCCCCTGACGGTTAGGCCTGGAGTTCGGGGAGGGAGGCAGCTCCTTTGTTCGGGCTGCTACCACAGATGCTGCGGCTGTTCTTTGAGATCTGGGCTCCATGGCCCAGGGTCACAGGCTCTGGAGGGGCCGTCACACCTGCCAGGCCTGAACCTCACTGCTCAGCTCCCTTGATTTGCTCTGAGGTCACATCCACAGCCACTGGGGCAGCTGCTGGCCGAAGACGAGCAGCTCTACCCTGACAACACTTTATTTGATGAAGCTCAAGTTAGCAGCCCTGATGAGTGGACCCACTTATTCTGCACTGGCATCAGTGAAAGCTTCTTAGAGTTCAAGAAGCATCTGCTTTAAGGTGCTTTGCCTTCTTCACCTATGATGACAACTGTTTTGATAGAGAAAAAAGGTGCCCCAGTTCAGGTGGGATCTGCTTCTGGCAGGGCAGCCTGCTTCGCAGAGATTTTGTGAAACTGAGAGAGAGAGTGAAGAACCCAGCAGAATGCTTAGCACACTTAGGGTTGACGAACCATTCTGCTTTGCCCAGTACTGAGGGGGGTTTCTTGGAGGCAGGGACGTTTAGTGCTCAAACCTGCGAAGTCCCAGGCAAACTGGGATGAGTTGGTCACTTTATCAATACACGGTGGCCTCTGTGAGTGGGCGTAGCCATTATGTCTGTATGGGGGGAGGTGGCAGTTATTCTGACATCAACAATTATTTGGTTTCATAACCTACAGCTGCATTAAATATCCCATCCTATCCATACCTAGTTTTAATTTTTAATGGAGTCATACCCTTTTCCTTTTAAAGCATACATTTACAGCATAATTACACCAAAAATGTCACTTTAAAGAGAGAATGATTTTTTCACAAAATCATAATGGTATCTTCCATGTGACTCATGTCTTGACCTTTTCATCCTACTTCATTTATGTTCATCATAACTCCACAAAGGAGGCGTTAGGCCACGCAAACTTTTATTAGAAGAGAGAAGATACAGAAGGGGAATTACTGCCTATAGAGTACTCTTGTCTTTATAGCAACCCTTTGTAGCAGGTGTTATTATTACTGTTTTAGAGATATGGAAACTGAGGTTCAGAGAAATTAAGTAACTTATCCAAGGTCATACAGCTAATGAGATTGGAGCTAAGGTTCAAATCCAGATGTCTGACTCTAAGCTTTGTTTCCTTTGCTCTTACCCCTAATGCATACTGAGGACAGCAACTGAAGGCTTGCCCCTGCTTCCCTACTGGATCTTTCTCTATAAGGCTGGATTTGGAGCAATCTATTTATTTTCTCTAAATCTCAGTTTCTTCACTTAGAAAATGGTGATTGTAATTCTGACATTGTGGTATTACTGTAAGAATTAAAACTAATATCTAGAAGGTGGATTTATAGTGGATAATAAATGTTATCTCTTATTATTACCGTCTGTGAGCATATAGGTCTTATGTCCCAGTAGATCGACTTTTGTGATCTTTTATCATTTCATTCCAAGTGTCCACATTCTTCTCTGTACTCTTAGGAATGGTACCTTGTGAACAGTCAGAAAGACTCATGCTGTTTTCTCTCATCATATACTAGCAAGTGATGTGGTTTGTGATGAGTCTCCTTGCCAGAACATTCCAGATGATGTCTGTATTCTTGTTTAGCTGAAAACTCCAGATTATACTCCCATGAGTTCCTAGAATGGATGTCCCTGGGCCTAAAACCATTCTAGATGGTCAGCTAGTGAAGGACTCTCACTGTTTATTTCCTACAGTTTTGCAGTCACATACTCTACTGCTACCCTATATTTTTGAATGGTGAAACACTTTAAATCTAATTTTATCCCATAGTAAAAGTTTCTCTTCTGGAGACTTCTTTTGATAACTTTTCAAGGAGAATTTTTTGTAAAGCAGATTATTTTCTCATAAGGAACTCCAAGAAACCTGAGTCAATCATCTATGACATTTCTCTGAATGATTTGTACCAGATCAGATGAGAAATAGCATCTCCAAAGAAACCCCTTATTTCATCACTGCTTGGCGTTTCATTCACCTTACACTAAATTACCTTTTCCTGGGAATGAGAGACTTTTCGTTCCTTACCTGAAATGAAGTTCCATTTAAGATTCACGTGTATTGAGGTCCTGCTGAGGGCTAGCTGCTGTTCCAGGTGGGGGGGTTCAGGATGCTCAAAGATGAATACATGTGGTCTCTTCCTTCTTGCCCCTCACAGCCTGGTGAGGGTCATGGATCCAACTGGAGTGACAAGAACACATCAGACCCTTGGCATGTTTTAGCGGTTGTATAAATGCGCTGCCTGTGAAGCAAATGACATTTATTAAGTTCATTGTAAGAGCTTGTTATTTTGTAGGCAAATTACAGTTCAAGCCTATAGTCCTGGTCTTAGGCAAATTATGTTCTTTTCTCATGTTAACTGATAAAGTTTCTAACCTGAGATTTCTGGCTACGTTACTGAAGTAATGGCTCTTGAGCTAGTTTTGCAGATATTTGGCATATAGGAGGAGCCTCTTTTGCTAAACACACAGATGGCCTTGCCATTTCTTGATTGAAATTACATTTTAAGATAATATGCATTTAGATCGCTAGGTTTTGGCATATTTGCTTAAAAGTGTTAACTCATCATTTTATAGATGAGTCTTATGTGTTGGCAAATTGGCTTAGAAAGCAAAAGGAACAGCTAAAGATGAACGTTAAAGTACAGTTGCTTTTTCTTGTTTTTTTTTTTCCGATTTCCCATATGTCACTTTTGATCTTCTCCTGGGAGAGCTGTACTATTTATAATGCAGTTTGGAGATTACCAAGCATTTCTTCTTTCAAAATTACATTTTCCACGGTATACAGGAGTCAAAACTCATTAAGAAAAAAGAAATCATACCTTTATATTGTAATTTTTTTTACATTGCTTGATCAAAGCCATTGTTATTTTCACCTTCACATCTATTGCAAATAACCTTTCCTTCTGCCTCCAGGATGTAAAGAGAGAGATCTTTGGGAATGTCCATCTAACAAACAATGTTTGAAGCACGCAGTCATCTGTGACGGGTTCCCAGACTGCCCTGATAACATGGACGAAAAAAATTGCTGTAAGTGCTTATTGTGAATTTGTGAATGTGATGTTTTATTTTAAACACTAATTACCTCTCGTTTTGAATGTAAGTGAGAAATTTGAAAATATGTATCAAAAGCTTTTTGTATTTTCAGACCTTTTGATTAAAACTCCACTTGTAAAAATATATGCCAAGAATACAATCAAACATGTGTAAAATATATGCATAATGATATTAGTCTAGCCATGATTTATAACATGGAAGAGATTAAACCACCCCAAATATCCAAAACTAGGGGGAACATAAAATACAACCATAAAATGAAATAATATGCAAACATTAAAAATTAAATTAGAAGGATAATTTCTCGTGGGTTCATTACATATCATTAGATGAATAAAACAAAGCATAAAGAATTATGTGTACTATTGTGCTGAGTTTTGAAAGTACATATAACCACATATAGAAAAAGATCAGAAGGGCATAATAAAAAGTTTACAATTGTAATCCCTGAATGGTGGAATTAATAAGTTTTTGTGCTTTTCTATCTTTTCTACATATTTTGAATGAATGGCCAGTAGTTTTAGAATCAGAAAAAAAATCTCCTAAGATGCATTACCTACTAGTAACAGAAAGCCCAACTCAAACAGACTTAAACAATGAAGACATTTTATTCTTTTATTATCCTATGTATTGCATATGCCTTATATTATCATATAAAAAATCAAGTGTAGGGCCAGATGCAGGAGTTCAGCACCTCTTCTGGGATTCTTTATGTTTGCTTGACCTCTGGCTGGCTCCTACCAGGGTCCAAAGATGGCTGCCAAGAGCACCTGGGGTGCCATGCTTCCCTGGTCATAGCCACTAGGAAGGAGAGAGAACCTCACCCTCATCTCTGGAACATCACTTAGGGCTTCACTCAGATTGGCCAACTTTGAGCTGGGTCCCAGCTAGCAGTCAGCTATCTTTGTGTGGATTCCAAAAAACACCCCCTAAACAGCTGAATTGCAAAAAGAAGCATCTTTAGGGAGAACCAATTAGAAAAAGATGCTGTTTCCTTCAGGCTAGGACACGTGGCCTGGACAGCAGGGTTTGGGCAGGAACTACCTTGGAAAGCACAACCTACAAAACCATAGGCCAAGACCCTGATCTCGGATCCCATCTTTACTCCTAGCCTAATAACTGTACTCAGAGAAAAAAAAATTATAGTCAGAAAAATGCCATGTCTTGCTTAAACGAATCAGGGTCTTGCTATGGAGCAGGGGCTGTTGTGTGGGCCTGAATAAATTCATGTTCCCTTAGAAAAGGAGGACACGGGGGATGGGGAAGGGGGTAGGATGAATTGGGAGGTTGGGATTGACATATATACACTACCATGTGTAAAATAGCTAGCTAGCGGGAACCCGCTGTAGAGCACAGGGAGATCAGCTCGGTGCTCTGTGGTGACCTGGATGGGGGTGGGGTGGAGGGAGGTCCAAGAGGAAGGGGATATAGGTATACATATAGCTGATTCACTCCGTTGTACAGCAGAGACTAACACAATATTGTAAAGCAACTATATCCCAATAAAAAATAAATACATTTTTTCAAAGGGAGGAAGAAAAGTAATAGATGCTAGGTAGGCAATCAAGGCGTTTTACCATCGTTTTTAAAAACCCAAGAGAGGATTAGTGTGTGACTCTGAGAGTCATTTAATACTAGAGATTAAAAAAAAATAAGATTACCCATAAATGTGGACAGAGCTGGTTTTCATCCTACAGGGTGACCTCAGTCCACTCATGCCCAGCGCTCTGGTCCCGCCACTTCAGACTTTAGCCCTATATTTCTGCTTCTCTGGGTACCACTTCTTCAGTCCTGTAGTTAGAACTAGAGAATCTCATCCCTTGGAGACAATAGTTCTGTCTAAATGCTTGCTGTCTGTATGGATGGACCTCTCAGAAATGAGATTTGACCAGTTCTGCTCTTCGGTCTTGACACCTGTTTGGAGGCCTCGGGGACCTTGGAGGCCTCCTGTCTTCCTTAGATGCTCCTGCTGGCACACCGTGATGTGCCTGTTAGTGATAATCACATTCATTCCTAAAATGTTTGTCTCCTCACTTCTTGTCCCCTTGCCAGCATTTTGCCAAGATGATGAGCTAGAATGTGCCAACCACGAGTGTGTGTCACGTGACCGGTGGTGTGACGGCGAAGCCGACTGCATAGACAGTTCCGACGAATGGGACTGTGGTAAGCTGCTGGTTTCTGCCATCTGCTCTATGCTCTGATGCCTGGCAGCCATTTAAGCTAAATGAATCCTAACTGGTTTCACAGATCTTACTAACTCAGTTCATCTATTCTGGTTTTCTATGATAAAAGCTGCCAGTGGTGATTTGTACATGTTATTTCCAACTCACAGAAATAACACTTCCCCACAAGTTACTTCTCTGTTTGAAATGTCTGTCTTATATGTAAAAATATTTGCGTTCAAATTGTTTTGATGATGTAACTTTTCATTTGAATATAATTTTAAAAAAACTCTTCATTATCACCCATAATAAATTAGCAATAGTCAGTCATTCTTGTATCACTGACACCTCCTGGAAGAGGATACTGAAGTGGTCTTCCATCTTCCCTGTACTCTCGCTCCAGATCCAGATGAGACTTCTATCTACTCCCTTACATGGACAGGACTTAAAGGCATCTCTCACCAGTATGCCAATGTTGCAGTGTATAATCTTGAGTTTGGTTCATTCTATCGTCCCACACTCCATCCCCTTTCCATTCCCTTGGCTCTTATTTCAGTCCTTTGCATCATCTGGCCAAATCACGGTTATGATGTATATTGTCATTAATTGTGCAGTGTTTCCACAAACAATCTATGGTGTATGAAGTACAGAGGATGCTCTTTGATAAAAGAGGAATTAGTGCATATGCCAAATTAATCCAAAATTATCCAAATTATCCCCCTCTCACACACTTGCATTCTCACAGGCTTTCTTGAAAGGAAACGATTTGAATGAAGTTACCACTAGCTCCTTCTAACTATGCAAGTCCTTGGGTAAACTCATGGGAATGGGACCTGCCTGTGGCCGTCTTGTAACTCATAATGAAAAGTTAAGAAATGCCTGTCTCTTTCACCAGAGCCTCTAGTTCTTGGAGGGCAGAGAACACATCTAATTCATTTTTCCATTCCCTGCCACACGGCAATCAGTGATTGGCACAGGGTAAGAACTCACCAAATGGTTCTTAGCTAAAAGAAATAAAAATGAATGTCTGCAAGTAAAGCAAAAGCATGTTCTCATTCGGTGTCATGAGAAGAAATGTTTTAAATTAGGGTTTCCCCCTCTTTTTTCCCCTCAGTGACCCTCTCTGCAAATGTGAACTCCTCGTCATTCCTGACCGCTCACAGATCTGCCATGGAACACCACGTGTGTGCGGATGGCTGGCAGGAGACGTTGAGTCAGCTGGCCTGCAAGCAGATGGGTTTAGGGTAAGGTCAGTAGTTTGTAGCCCTGATGAATTTCTCAGAGGGCTTCACGGAACTTGGCAATAATATCTTCCTTATGAATGCAGAGTGAGTTAGTGCTCTCAAACCTAGCCCTCCAAAGCATGGGAAATGGATCAGGTGAGAGGACTGTATTTGATTACAGGCACCTGCTCTCAAGAGTGCGGGTTTCTGAAAACCTACTTTGCTAAAGCCTCTAAAAGTAAATGAAGTCATTGTATTTTAAGGACTTCTGAAATGAAATGCTTTTATTACTTATAAAAGCATTAAAATGGTTTCCTCTGAGGAAACTGGATGGGAAAATCTTGAGATTTCCCCCCCGCAAGAGGTTATTGAAAATTCCTTTTTAAGCAACACAAATCTTTTTAATAAGTTGAGAAATAGAACTTGAAGTTGCTGGTATTTCAATTTACCCTGTGTAATGTAGGAAATGTAAATTAGGAAAGAGTTCACCGTTTTTGCTTCTTAGAATGAAAAGCCACTCACTCTGGCTTTGATACAAACACACTGAAATCAATACTTTTAAAGTTGGATTCTTGGTGCAGGATTTTCTTTTCTAGTTCTATTGGGGTTGGAAAACAATAATTGAAAGGTCTTAGAATATATATATGTGAGTGTGTGTGTGTTTATACATATAAACATATAAACACACACATATATTTTTTTCTTTTAACAATGATGAATGTGAAATTTGGGGGAATTATAGAAATGACGGAAATAAAAGATAAAGGATTTACAAAATTCTAGAATAAAAAGTTGAGTAAATGTCACTTCCCAGGATTCCACTGAGCAAACTTGAAATAATTTTACAGTAATGAGCCATCCAATTATGGGATAGCAAATGGCAGCACATTTTTGTTATCCCAGTTTGAAGAATTACATAAATACCAGCCCCTTCAGCCCATTTTTCCCATGTAAAGTCCCACATCTTTGGAAAATTGAGTAACTGATGATATAATAAGAGAGTTTTAAACTTTGCCAGAGTGGAAAAATTATATTTGCCAAGATCGATTAAATTATACTTTATTTTCACCACTTCCTTATTGTGTTTAAATGAAAGGGGATATGACTGTGATCAGAGATAGATTAAAAGCTTTTTGAAGGAGCTTTGCTTTCCTCTCACCAGACACAAGGTTATTTCTTTTTTTTTTTTTTTTTTTGCATCTCACTCTATTTTTTTAATTTATTATATATATTTTAACATATTTATTGGACTATAATTGCTTTACAATGGTGTGTTAGTTTCTGCTGTATAACAAAGTGAATCAGCTATACTCGTGGTCACAAAGCACAGAGGTGATCTCCCTGTGCTATGCGGCAGCTTCCCACTAGCTATCTAATTTACATTTGGTAGTGCATATATGTCCCTGCCACTCTCTCACTTCGTCACAGCTTACCCTTCCCCCTCCCCATGTCCTCAAGTCCATGCTCTAGTAGGTCTGTGTTTTATTCCTGTCCTACCACTAATCTCTTCATGACATTTTTTTTTCTTAGATTCCATATATATGTGTTAGCATACGGTATTTGTTTTTCTCCTTCTGACTTACTTCACTCTGTATGACAGACTCCAGGTCTATCCACCTCATTACAAATAACTCAGTTTCATTTCTTTTTATGGCTGAGTAATATTCCATTGTATATATGTGCCACATCTTCTTTATCCATTCATCTGTTGATGGACACTTAGGTTGCTTCCATGTCCTGGCTATTGTAAATAGAGCTGCAATGAACATTCTGGTACATGACTCTTTTTGGATTATGGTTTTCTCCATGTATATGCCCAGTAGTGGGATTGCTTGGTCGTATGGTAGTTCTATTTGTAGTTTTTTAAGGAACCTCCGTACTGTTCTCCATAGTGGCTGTATCAATTTACATTCCCAACAAGGTTATTTCTTAATAAGAAAACTTGATTATGTAATGACAGATAACTCCACTGAGAGTTCTGAAGGAGCATCGGAACTATAAAAATTTTATAACCAGAAAATTCTTTTGACAAGCCACCTTGTTCTGTTGCAAATGGAATGGATCATGTTTAAAACATTCTACTTTATATTTCTTCTAATTTTTTGAATATTGGACTTAAATTTTTTATTGTGGTAAAATGCATGACATAAAACTCACCATTTTAACCATTTTAAAGTGTACAATTCAGTGGCATTTAGTATATTCATAATGTTGTGCAACCATCACCATTATCTGACTTAGTTCACTAAGCATAATGTTTTCATGCATCCATGTATCAGTACTTTACTTCTGCTTATGGATAATATTCCATTGTGTGGATACACCATATTTTTAAATCTATTCATCCATTGATGAATTCCTCCACTTTAGTGGTCTCTACCTTTGGCTACTGTGTGCATATTGGATTTTTTAAAAAATCTCTTTGCTCCATTTCCTTAACATAGTGGGAAAATGTCATTGCAATATCTTAGATATTTAAAATCTAAGATAGACGTTTAGATTTTTTAAAACTAACTTTATTTCATAGGAGGGCTAGGAAAATTTGAGAAAGCAGTATGGTTGGAAAACCATAACTGTTATTTGAGTGAGTTAATGGGTAAGAAGTGATTCACCTTCAAAGTAAATGAGTACAAAAGGTAGCCTTAGTGTTTTTGTACTTTTGGATTGCCTGCAAGTTTACTCTTCAGTTTATGTGGGTGGCTCATGAATTGACAGAAATCTGGAGAACCAGGCTGGGGCAGGAACACAGAAAATGGGCAAGACGAGGCCAAATTCCTGCTGTGGCAATGGGATGCTTAGGAAGCTGCTGTCACCACTGTCCCTGGAGACCAGTTGCTGTGCTGCAGACTCACAGTTCTGCCGCTGGTGCTTCAAAGTAACTCTAAGTAACCCTGCACCTTTGAGTCATTTCTTCCACATTCAAAGTCCCTAATAGGAGGGTCTCTTTGGCCATGGCTAGACATTGACCTACACTCCAGCTGCCAGAGGGAGGGGAGACGGATGAGTTGTCCTCTTTTAGCTTCTGGAGTGGAGTGTCCACTCCATGGGCCTGCCTTGATGCTGTCAAACATACTCTGCATCCAAAACTTGAAGTTTAAAGAACAACCCCAACTAATTCTATTCAGTATCTTCCTCCTTGTTTTTTGAGCATCAGCTTGTGGGTCTTGTACAGGAGTAGGTACTGTGTGGAGGATGCACAGGTGAATAACATCATCAAAGAGCTTATAACGTGGTGGGGAAGACATATTATCTTGATACTATAATATAAATTCATTAAATCATTCATTCATTCATTCAGTAAACATTTAAGAGAAAAGCACTGTAGTATAGTATCCAAAACGAACATACCTTAACTCCAAATAGATCACTCAGCTACTTCAGAGGGTATATTTTGGAGCTAGTTTGTTTAAAATGCAGATCTACACCCAATTACGTGTTTTGCAGGGATTCTACTGAGATGCTTTCACGATAGAAGCAGTTGATTAAAAACACCTGCACTTAGAGTTTTTCAGACCTAAATCATGCTTTCCATGTCTAACAGCAGAAATGCTAGGCTCTCAACTAAGTGCTTGTCCAAATGAGAGGATTCAGAGTTCTTTTCTGAATCTGAAAACATTTTACCCCCATCTGCAGGTATATCTAGAGTTCACCCCAGCTGGAAATATAATGACTATTTGATTGGACAAGGGTATAAATCAAGCCCCTAAATTCTCATGACAGTATATTGACTTTGCTACCTGCGTGTCCAGTATCAGAAACATATGGACATTTATTTAATCAACAGTACAAATCAGAATTTAGACTGCCCTCTAATACTTGCCAAATGCTCAGTTGAGACATCTGGTATTTGAGGAAGTTGGTCTAAGGGAATGTGATTCTCTGTGTCTCTTGGCCTCATAAGCTTATCTCTATAAAAGTTAGATCATCTGGAAATAGACTGTACTATTTTGGCAAAAATTCCTTTGTAGGGTTAGTTGCAATTTTATTTTATGCCCTAATCTTTTAGAGTTTGTCAACAGAAGAAACATCCTTCCAAAGAATGTTTCTGTGTCTTGGGCAAAACCGCAAAGACAGTATCTATTATATTACCTAATAGTCCCCGATATAAGGATTTACATTGTAATTTTTCCTAACATGTACTCCCAGGACAAAGTTTCTAACTTCACATTTCATTTGTCATGTAAGAACTATTTAATCCAGGGTGGTTTCCTTATTGATTGACTTCCATGATGCTTGGAGACAGATTCAGTCCTCTGCAGTAGTCAGTCTAGCCCATGAAGTTGTTTTTTAAAACAACTTGTTTTAAAAAACAAGTTGTTTTTTAAAACAACTACAAGTTGTTTTAAAAAACAGCTTGTAGTTGTTTTTTTAAAAATTAAGATATAATTCAGATACCATAAAATTCACTGTTTAAAAGTGTACAATTCAGTTGTTTTTAGTATGGTCACAAAATAGTTGTAATCATCATCACTGTCTAATTCCAGAACATTTTCATCACTCAAAAAAGAAACCCCATACTCATTAGCAGTCACTCTCCATTTCTCCTTCCCTTCAGCCCTTAAAAAATACTAATTTACTTTCTGTCTCTATAGATTTGCCTATTGTGCACATTTCACATATAGAATCATGCAAAATATTTTTTGTCTGACTTCTTTCACTTAGTAAACTGCTTTTAAGGTTCATCCATGTTGTACTATGTATCAGTACGCCATTCCTGTTTATGGCTGAATAATATTCTGTTGTGTAGATAGAGCCACATTTTGATTATCCATTCATCATTTGATGGCCATTTTGGTTGTTTCCACTTTTTAGCTTTTATGAATAATGCTGCTATGAACATTCATGTACAGGTTTTTGTGTGAACATATGTTTTCATTTCTCTTGGGTGTATACTTAAGACTAGAATTACTGGGTCAAGTGGTAACTCTATGTTTAACTTTTTGAATGACTGCTAAACTGTTTTCCAAAGAGGCCACACCACTTTATACTCTACCAGCAGTGCATGAGAGTTCCAATATCTCCATCTCCTCACCAACACTTGTTCATATTTTTGATGGTCTGCATTCAATGTATTCAAAAATGATATTGTTCATTTTTTGATCTGGGTGACCAAGAGAGGGAATATACAGAGAGAAGATAAGAAGATCAAGGACTGAGCCCTAACATTAAGGGGATCAGAGAAGAGAAGCAGCAAGCCAAAGGAGATGAAAAAGAACAACTAGTGCAGTAGGAGTATGTGGTATCCTGAAAGACAATTGAAGAAAGCATATAAAGGAAGAAGTGAGGGTCAGTTCTATCAAATGCTGCTGAGAAGTAAAATGAGGACTAAAAATGACTATTGGTTTCAGCAACGTGCATGTCATTGATGTGAGCAGTTTCAGTAGAGTGAGGGGGCAGACACCTAAGAGATAGTAGGAAGAGAGAAAAGACAGTATGTGTAGAACTCTTTGGGGAAATTTTGCCAAAAAGAGAAGCAAAGAAGGATGAGCAGTGACTGGTGAAGGAAATAGGGTTAGGAGATCTTTGGTCCCTCCATTTCCCTAAAAGCTCTCACTATCCCATGACTGAATTTCTAATAGAGCCCTACCTGCTGTAATACAAACATCATGTTCGATTGCTATAGACTGAGTGTTCATGTCCCCCTCAAATTCATATGTGAAATCCTAACCCCCAGTGTGAAGGTATTAAGCAGCGGGGCCTTTAAGAGGTGATTGGGACGTGAGAATGGAGCCCTCAAGAATGGGATTAGTAACTTATACAAGAGACCGCACAGAGTTTCCTCTCACCTTTCATCATGTGATGACATAGCAAGAAGATGGCTGTCTGTGACTGAGGAAATGGGCCTTCACCAGACACCAAATCTACTATTACCTTGACCTTGGACTTCCAACCTCTGGAACTATGGGAAATAAATCCCTGTTGTTTATAAGCCACCAGTCTATGGTAATTTGTTATAGAGGCCTGAATGGACTAAGGCAGAAATAAATCATTTTCTGTCAAAGGTCTTTTTTCATTTGACATTTTTTTTAACCAAATAAATTTCCCAACTGGCAGGCCCACCGTAAACTAGCTCATCTTTCTTCAACTTCATATCCTTGTACGTTCTCCTCCTCTCTTTCTGTAATGTCTGGTCTTTTATCTGTGCCCTGTAGACACATTCCTTCCTGCTTCTGCCCCTGTATCCATAGATGCATTGTTTTTACATTCCCTATCCAAATTCTTCAGGGCCTCACTCAAGGCTCATGACTTCTGCGAAGACTTTCTCATCTCCTTGACCTCTTTTGCCCCTGAATTTCCTGTGGCACTTAAAAATCAGTACTATACAATATCCCTCTTAATTCTACAATGCTGTGTATCATTTGTATATTTTTTGATTCTTCATTTATTTCCCAGAATAGGTTACACAGAATAATAATGGCCAACCTTAATTATGTGCCAGGCTGTTCTGAGTACTTGATAAGTATTATCTCAGTTTATCCACATTGTAATCCTATAAGACAAGTAGTATTGTTATTTCTACTTTATGTACGAGGAAACTGAGTATTAGAGAGGCCAAGGAACTTCGCTAAGTCACAGAAAAATACAGAGCTAGGATGTAAGTCCAAGCAAGTGGAAGAGATCTCTTGGGTACTAGGAGTAGATCCCCTATGGCACCCAGTTCTTCAGTAAAAATGCCATGACTGATGTGGCCAACCAGCTTCTTAAATGTAAACCCCATTTAGTATTGCTTTATATAGGTGTTTTGTGGCAGATCTTAATATCACCTTGTGATCTTATTGTTGTAGGATTTTTAAGTGGATAGAAGTGAGGAGGTGGTGGTGGTGGAAATTCATCATGCAGGACCATGATCTAAGTGTTTTTCATGTTTTGAAAAGTCATATAGTAATAAGTACATGCTTGTCGTATTCTAAGTAGACGTCAGCTGAAGCAAATCCACAAAGTGTTATTTTCTTTCACATGCAGCTTCATAGCTTCTCTGGCAGGCATGTGGTTTGGGCATGGGAAATTAATTTCTTAACACATTCCCAAGAAGCTGCTAGTTAAATGAGTGCCTGGATGAGAAGAAAATCATAAAGTCCAATGTGTGAGTGTAGAATTCTCTGGAACATGCTGTTCTGAGGTAAGAAAGAAGAAGAATTTTCCTGAAAAAGTGCTACATCCTAAAGGAAGAGGAAATATTTTTTAAGGTCTTCCATGAGACCACTAGGTATGAGGCTTTCATAAGCAAGAGCAAGGTGAGACTACCAGTTGTCCTAAGAGCATTTCCACATGATCACTACCAGCAAGCTCTGCCAAGAATTCGGATCATTTGTTAGCAAACTGAATCTCAAACTGTGTCAGTTGGGTTAATGAATAATTTATGAAAGTAAATGGAAACTTCTCAGTGGGGTAGGGAAATTCACCGTTATTAACTGGAATAAAACTATGCTAGATCCTGGATTAAGCACATTTTTTTACTTTCTTACATTCCATTTTGTGATAAAAAATGTTCACCATTAAAAAATAGATTCACATCAGGATTTATAAAATCAAAGATGGTTTCCATGAGTTCTCCAGAATTGTCAAAACACACCTTTCCACCAAAAATATCAGGGCTAATTGTGAGCAAGAAGGTCCTGGAATGGGGAAGGATCAATCTCTGTAAAGTCTTTGGGGGCATCAGATTCTCTAGTCATCATGGTGCATTACCATTGGCAGGAATATGAATGGGTCCTAGGTAAGTAAGAACATGATTTACAACTTGAGAATCCATCAGAAATTAGCCAGAAAGACCTGTGTTATTTCTGTTAGAAGTCCTTATATGGCAGCATCCCCCTTTTGGAACTACCCCAGAGACTCCTGGTGATGACTTAACTTCTTCATGTTTTCTTTGAAACCTACTGCAATTTGGCTTGCTTTTTACCCCCAAGACAGGACTGATAGTAATGATATTATCTAAATGCCAACTCCACTGGTCTTTTCATTTTATTTTTATAGTTTGGAATCAAAATCCAATTTCTTACTCTGGCCTATAAAGCATAATCTGGCCCCTGCCTCACTCTCTGACCCCATCTCCTAGCACTCTCCACTTGTCCGCTAAATGTTAGACACATTGACCTTATTACTGATATTCCAGTGCTGTAAACTCATTCCCATCTCGGGAGCTTTGGCTTCCCAGTTCCTTTTGTTTGGAAGGCTGATTCTAGACCTTAACAGGGTCACCTCCATCTCATCATTCGTGTCTCTAAGCTTGTGTATCAACATATTTACAAAGGTCTTCCTTGACAACCCTAGTTGGAGCAGCTTTCACACTCACCAAGGTACTCTCTATTTGCTTACTCTGTCTTCAAAGCACTTACTGGTGTCAGAAATTATTTTTTCACATGTTTGTAATTTGTTCCTCTCACTAAAACTCCTTTAGGGAGGGACTCCATCTGATATAACACCAGTGTGTTGTCTCCATTTCCATTCCAGCTTATTAACCTTATTAATCATCAGTTTTAACCCTTGTCCATCTGACTGTGTCATTTGTTTAAATTCTGCCAGGGTGATATTCCTTTGGCAATGAGTAAACTGAGTTCACTGAACACTCACTGATTAACCCATTGTGTCATTCATGAACATAAGTCTAATATCTACCCAATCTTGTACTCTTCCTACATCTTCCACAAGATAACAAAAGAACGTGTAGATCTTGACTCTGAGGCATAATAATCTTTTGAACTAAAAAATTTCAAGTAAAGTCACTTGTAGCAGACATTTATTGTGTTGCTTCTCTGCCTCCCTCCTTTTCCTTTGGGACCTGCATCCCTTCATTTTGGGACTTGCTTCACTTCCCATTCTATCCTTGGGATCCAAAAGGGGGCTGCCATCTTTGTACATGACCCACTTTTCTTGGCCTCAGTGATTGGTAGAGGGCTACGTAATACCTCACCCAAGCTGGACTAATCAAAAGACCTCACTCCTGGACTACAGTGACTGGTTTTGTGATACTTAAAGTTTTTCAATAAGATTTGTTTTAAGTGGACTGGGGAGAGAAGACGTCTTTCCTTTTTGGTCACAAAGATGAAGGATTTGAGTGTAGAGCTGCCGACAGCCTGTCCCCTGGCTTGTGGAAAAGTCACTTGGAGGTCATTAAAGCCACCCTCCCACCTCGTCCTCCTCCTTCCCACTGAAGGAAGTGGATGAGACATGGAGAGTCGTGAAGGTCCTTGGTCCCCAGGCACCAGCCATCCTGAAGACCATCCACATCCCTTTAGTGATTGATTACATTTCTACTTTTTGATATTCAGATATTCGGGCACTATTTTAGGTACTAAAATGCTGATTTTTGTTGTTGGTGGTGGTGTAATACTGTTAACTGAATATTTTTTAAAGCCCTGAAGTTTGAATTATTTTATTTTGTAATGTACCCAGAGAGTCATATTCTGCCTTAAAAGTTTGAATTGAATAAAGGTGCACTTTCTCTATGCCTGTAATATCAAGATGAGGAGGAAAAGAGCAATGGACGAAGCAAAGCTTCTATTAGAAAAATAAATTCTACCTTGGTTCCAAGACTTTCTGAACTAGTGGAATAAAAAATGGCATATTGTAATTGAAACTGGTAATCTTTAGTTTTACACTGATGAACTAAAAGAAGGTAAAGACAAACAGGAAACGTTTTCTAAACAACTAAATAAGTTTCTTTCAAGACAATGTTGTCTCTGTCTCTTAAAAATTAAAAAAAACAGGTCCCCAAAGTTTTCCTCCAAGTTATCAAAAAAGAAACGGGATCTTTTTTTGAAGATAAAATAGCCAGAAGGAAATACTTGGACTACTGTAAAGAGGTATATACTTATTGCTCAAAAATATACTTACAACCTAACACCATTTATTGAGTTTGTTTTACAATATAAGATTGAAATCTTGTAAATGATCAAATGACATTTTAATTTTATGATTGATTAATTTTTTTATATCTTTAATGAAATGTTTATTTTAAATAGTGCTTTATCAGTTTTATTTTCTAATTTATATGAGAATGAGAATATATAATAGCTATAGTTTTCAATTTATTGTATGTTAGAAATGGATTATGTCATTGATTTTTTTATGAAATATGAATAGTCTATAATTTTATAATCTATAAGTTCTCTTTTCTTTGAGATAGTTTTTGTCACTTGTAAATCATGGTCTAATACAGTTATTATACTCTACCTTTGAGGTAGATAAATGAATAAAATTATATATTTTCAGTTAAGATTACAATAAAAAGTATTTTTAAATACTTATTTTACTGGAAAAATAAACTCAGACATTATGCTCTTCTTTGAAACATTTCTGTTGACGGGAGTTTTGCTGTATAAAGTGTAAGCTGAGCTATCTAACCAGACAAACGATTCTATGGTCATGTTCACTTGTGTTTGTTTGCAACTTATGATGCCTTTCTGTCAATATTTCTGGGTCTTCCTTCTACCTGGCAAAATAATTTAACTAGCTTTTAATATTAACATGTCTAAACTATAGGAACCAGAGACAATAACATGACAGGGTTTAAGATAACATTTTTGAAATCAGATACGAAATGTTTAACAGAAAGGTTCCAAGTTCTGAGGAGGATATTTAGAATTGCAAATAATGTATCCACTACACAAGGCATTTGTATTTCAAGACTAACCATCAGTACTGAGGTTGAGGACTCATGACTTTTCCGAGCAATAGATGCCATAGAATAGACCTGGTCCTTCCACTGGAATGTGTGGCATGTCTAGGTAAGTCCTGCACTACTGTCTTGCTGACAAAAGTAAAGAAGCCCTTTGCTTTGTGGGATTTGTGCTGACTTTCATTTTTTAGGTAAGCAGCCCCCACGTAATTATAATACAAGCATGAAATGCCTCGTTACTCAACACCAAGTGACCTGAGAGTGAGATAAGAATAAGCCAAGTTGACTAGGGATCTGATTGTTCACCTAAGCCTTAAAATATAGACTTCCGGGCTTTCCTGGTGGCGCAATGGTTGCGAGTCCGCCTGCCGATGCAGGGGACACGGGTTCGTGTCCCGGTCCGGGAAGATCCCACATGACACGGAGCGGCTGGGCCCGTGAGCCATGGCCGCTGAGCCTGCGCGTCCGGAGCCTGTGCTCCGCAACGGGACAGGCCACAGCAGTGAGAGGCCCGCGTACCGCAAAAAAAAAAAAAAAAAAAAAAAAAATAGACTTCCTTTCAAAATATCAGGATGTTTCAGAATTCTAGATATGTTCTATTTTCTCATTTCAGTGGGTATGGGGGAATTATACATTTTTTTAATGTGTCTTACGGCCACACATTTCAAGAAGCAGATTTGAGCGAAATTCTCTTGCTTCTTTGTGCAGTACTGCTTTTAGACCCAGAGCAGAGGGGCCTTGCCCTGGACCCCAGAACTCAATGACTTTGCCCTGAGGGGACTTTAGGAAATGTCTGTAGACCTTTTTGATTGTCAGTGCATGAGTGGTGTGGTGATACTAGTATTTTGTGTGTGGAAGCCAGGGGTGATGCTGAACATCCTACAGTGCCCAGGACAGCCCCGCATAGCAAATAATTATCTGGCATAAAATGTCAGTAGTGCCAAAGGTGAGAAACCCTGATTTAGAGGGACCACTCTGGTCTTTCTTCTTAGCTGTGCCTCACCTCAGGGGGCAAAGAGTCGGCCCACCAGAGGTATGCCCACCTGGAGCCCGGTGAACTGTTTTCAAAGTGTGGTCCCAGACCACAGCATCTGTATCACCTGGCATCTTGTTAGATAGGCAAATTGGGGGCCCCATCTCAGACTTATCAAACCTGGAAACCTGGGTATGGGGCCAACAATCTTTGTTGTAACTGGTCCTCCAGTTGATTCTAATGAATGCTAAAGTTTGAAAACCACTGTTCCAAGGAGTCCAAGAATTCTGTATTTGAACCTAAAAGATATGTTGATCCAGATGGGAAGATAGAATATGTTTTCTTTCACAGCTTGTTAACTTGATTTATAATATCTAAATATGTAGACATATAGTATATGGGCCTCCATTTATACTCTCGCTCTGGGCCCCTCAAATGTTTGGGATGGGTCTATGTCTTAGTTTTCTCGCACTGTCAAAAGAGGGCATTGGAGTAGATTGTTGCTTAAATTTCCTTCTCTGTATATGATTTCATAGCTGCTCTAGAAGCATTTGGGTCTGACTGCATTCCCTGCTCAGACTCCCTTAGGATACAGTGACTTTGATGCTTCTTCACTAGCAAGATGCTGTTTTACTCTTTTGCTCTCTACCCGACAGGATTTGTCTCTTGATATAATATGGAAAAAGATAAGTCAAATGCATCACCAAGTGTTAAACAAAATTTCAGCAGTTAAGTTCCAGATATGTTTTAATAGCATGACTTACATTATGTGCGTAGTTATAAATATTTAAAAGTATAGACAAAACTACTCTTGATAAGTTTGTAAATTGACATTACTCTTTGAAGGGGAAATTCATAAAAAATTTACATTTTGATTCAATAATTTTATTTCTAGGAATTTATTCTCAAGTCACATGTGTGCATGTAAGCAAACGTGAATGGTTAAGAGTGTTAACTGCTGCTTTTTTGTTATAGCCAGAAATTGGAAACAGCCTCAATAGTGGATTGGTAAAGTAAATGTACATCCATATAATGGAACACTTTGCAGCTATGGAAAGAACATGGTGTGTGCCCTTAATAGAGGAGGGCTGCACAGTGTTCATAGTGTTAGAAGTGGTACTCTGATGTCAGACCAAAGGGACTCAATACCAGAGCTGTGTGACCTTGGGAAAATTACTTATTCTCGCTTTGCCTCAATTTTTTCATCTCCAAAATGGGGAATAATAATAAAGCGTACTTCACAAAGTGGTTGAGAGGATTAAATAATATAAAACAAGTTACTAGTCTTTTAGTGCTTGCCCTACAGAAAATAGTTATTAGTTAATAATAATAATATCGTTGTTATTATTATTATCTAGCTATTATTATGCAAAAACTTCCAAGATAAATCATTAAATGAAAACATCATCAACACCACACAGAACAATGTGTATAGACTAAAACAAGAGGGGTGTATGTACAAGGACTATAGAAAAAGCTTGGCAAGAATACTCAAATGCTATTTACAGTGATGGTTTTTACACATGTTGGATGGGAAGGATATTTTTTCATTGTATAATGTTTGGGTTTTTTTCCATGTATAAGTATTACTTTCATGATTTTAAAAATTATTTAAAGAAAAAAATAAAAGTTGAAATCACACAGATGCTCAGATTCTGTGTAATGGCAGAAGCTGACATATGGATTCACTGATATTTTTTTAATGGGCCATAAGATGACATTTCTAGGGCTGAAAGATTTATTTTTGTGCATGAGAAGCATGCTAGGGTTTAAGAATTTCATGGGAAACTAACTTTTGTAATGATACTCCCTTCTTGTTGATGATGAATTTCTTAGATTTTCCGCTTGGTGTAACTGAGAGATTCAGGCTAAATTGCCTTTCTTGTTGGAGGTTAATGAACGAAATGCAAAAACATCCCTTGAGGTGAATGAAGGGAACTCGCGAGTTGAAAGACTGAAGCGTCCTTTGCAATGATTTTCCTATCTAGCATCAGTGCAAATCCTGTGCTGACTTGTCCCCACGCAAGTCCCTGTTGTCCTGTGAATATCTGGCTAAAGAATGATTTCATTAAATAACAAATCTGAAGCCGATCTTCCTTTGGCTTTTTGCGAGTAAAATGCCTGGATTTAGGAGGCCACAGATTGTTCTATTGCAGAAAGGAATTCTCAGGATGCAGGTATCAAGAGAAACACCATGAGTGGTGTGTGTGGCCTCTGATTTTTGTATTTTCCATCCTACTGTGCCTCTGCATACAGCACTTCTGGGGTTACTGAAAAGCCAGAGCCTCATTTTGGTGAAGGAAAGAATTCTCATTTTGCAGTGGGTTTTGGGACATCTTCAAATATAAAACAGTTCATTCAAGTTTCTAAATAAATTAAAGCTTGTGCGATGCTTCTTAAAGCATGGGCAGGGTTTATGCCATTTGTTTTTAAATCAAATGATTAGAATTCATCCATGATTAAGGACTCTGTTTTGTTTTTCATCTTTGGTTCTTATTCTATCCTCAAGTCTTCTCTTTAGAGGGTTTTATTCTTTATAAAATAACTGGATTTGGGGAGATTTTTGTTTCTTTTATTTTCTATTCTGTAATGACAGTAGTTTTAAAATAATCGATAACCAGGGGAAGTGATAATTTTTCTTTCAATGCCACCGAATCTAACTTTTCTTCCCTTCCTGTGCCCCCCCTTTTTACAAAAAATTGGCATTCCATTATCAAGAAAAGAAAGTCACTAAGCTCACAGACTTGATGCTACTACAACTTCAAGATTTCCAGGTTCATTTGAATCCTCAGCACTGCTTGCCATTCTTTTTAAGTTATCTTTGATGTGTTTCTCCAAATACTTCCACCAGAGAAAAATTTCATATAAACGTCACTTTCCTCACCATCATGCACCCCTGCCACCACCACCCCACCTTCATTCGAGGAGCCCCCCTCGTACTTGAAAAGAAAAGACTATCGGATTGTCTGATTTGAATTCTCTTGATGAATTCTCTCCCCATCTCCAAATCCAACTACGTACCTGCTTCCTTCTCTCCTACTTCCAGGTTCAGAAGAAGCCCTCGTTCCTCCTATCTAAAATGAATTCCTCTACCTCTTCTACCCTTAATAGCATCAGGTGATAAAAATCCAAAAGATTTTCTTCAAATATGGATTGCCTAAGTGAACCAATTATTTCATGAGGAATAGGATATTTTACACGAAAACGCGAACACTTTTGAAACCTAAGGTTTTAAATCTTGGGTACATCTTGGGTACAAGCGTATTTATTTGATGATTGAATGAGACATTGACAGGAAAGTACTGGTGGAGTTTGAGTGAGAATACAGGTAAACAGCAAAATGATGTTGTCTAACTCCTGTCTCTACTTTCTAGAGACCTTCCTAATTGTTAGTGCATAAAGATTCTGCAGTATGTTGAAAAAATTCCACTTACAATTTTATACTGTCTGAACAGACACTAAATGGCCATTGATTCTCTTTACTTATTATTTATTTTAAGGTATTGCTTTATTGCAGGAATACATTGGGCAAGAAAAGTGAAGGAAAAATTACTCCAGGCAGATAAATTTTATTTTACTTTTGATCCCTGCCTAAAGTTGCTCTTGTTTTTTAGGTACTGGAACTTTTACATCGTATATGTTAGAATTCCAACACCTCACAAAGTTCAAATACATGTCAGCAGAGAGAATGACAAAAATAGCTGTAACAGTGTGGACCTTTATTGCTTCAGGATACTTTTAGTAACTTCCCCTCTTGCTGATCACATTCCATGCCAAACTTCTTCAAATACTAATCCCCCTCTTGAAATATTGGCTGATAATTTAATGCTTCTTTTTATAAGAGAGTAAGTGCTAAATAATGATATTGCCTGGTCAAAGATCATTGTACTTTGAATATTTATCTGGTATTTGCCCTTCTATCAGAGAACCATCTGTGACCAAACTGATACAGCAACAGGAGCAAGACCAGCAGTGGCTGACATTGCACTCCGACTGGGAAAGCCTTAATGGGACCACTTTGCATGAACTACTGGTAAAAGGGTAAGACACCCATCACTAGAGCTGTGTAGAGTGGATTATGGAGCAAACATCTATCATCAGGACCCTCTTCTGTTTCTGATTGAAGATAATCCACATTTGTCACATCAGAAAAGAGCTTCCATAGAATGGCTATGGGCCTTTATAGTTCAACATCATTTGGCTTTTTTTCTTCTTTGTAGACATAGATCTTTTTCTCTTGGCTAATTACATTTTTCTTTAATGATGATTGCAGAAACTATCAAGGTTAAGGAGGAGGAACTTGGTTCCTAATCTTGGAGTTTTTTTTCACATCCTATTAAAAATAAATTGTTAATATCTACACTTTCTACAGATGTTACATGGGACTAGTTAACAGAAGAAATTGAAATAATGGCAACTGATAAAACTTGGAGAGCCTGAGGAAAAAACAGACACAAAATAAAATTATAATCAAGTAACCTTGAAAATACACTTCTGAAAAATTTCCCCTAAAAAATCATGGCAACATTGCCTCCCTCATCTTGGGTAGGGGTGCAGGAGAAAGGTAAATTGAGGGAATTAACACTCATTTAGTGCTTGTTACATTATAGGGACATAGCTATAGAGTATTTAAATAACTTGCTCAAAATTCACAGCTCACAGATGATAAGTGACAGTCTCTGAACTCAAACCAAGTTTATCTGACTCCAAAGCTTTTAATAAATGTTAGGGAAATCAGTACATAAGAATTCTAAAGAATAAAACTAAAGGTGGGCCATTTCTCTTTAGAATGTCTTGACATTTTCCCCATAGACCAAACTTGCAACCAAATTTCTGAATAGTTGTCAACTGAAGCATTTCCTCTAATGACCTGAGTCTTTCAACAGGGATTTGTTTCCCCAAACTGGAACTGCCAGAAAATCCCTTTCAGGTCAGATAGATAGATAGATAGATAGATAGATAGATAGATAGATAGATAGATAGATAGATAGATATAGATAAACTCATTCTAAGTTGGGAGTTGGTGGACCTGTTCTAGTCCTGGCTTGCTAACTAGATGTGTGATCCTATAAACCGCAATTTCCTTTAAAATAAAGAGTTGAGACACATAGTCTTGGGTCTTTTCCTATTCCTAAAAGCTATGACTTTAAGATCTAACAAATAACAACTAATTATTTGTATCTCTTCTATTCCGGGTTCATTGTCAAGCTCTGCGGGGATGTAGAAGTGGATGAGGGGGACAAGGACCGTGGTCTCAGGAAACATACATTGTAGAGGTGGACAGAGAGACTCTAAGCTAGTAATAAACAAAATGAATTTCAGATATTTGGAAGTGTTACAAAGAAACTAAGGATAACGAAATAGAGAGTGAGGAGGAGATACCACTTCAGGTTGTGAGAAGGCAAAACGCAAATGTGCTTTTTCTGTATTATGTAATTTATTGTATACACATATCCCCGTGCAAATTTAGCAAGAAATGAAAATACAGTAGATCTTCAAAAAGGAATGTGGAAATGACATAGGGTTGTTTTTCTTTCTTCTGACATATCTAGGATTCTAAGCATGTCATAGTATTTTCGACAGTCCCAACATGTTTTTTTTTCTTTTAAATTTGCATTGTGAATAAATGCTTGGAAGAGAACTTTTGTGGTTAAAACTTAAGTGTTCCCTAAGCTGAATTCTCTTGTGCAGCCACATTGATAGATGCTTAAACCATGTTCTTGCCTTCAAAGCTAAACTCTGATTTTTAGAAAGTTCTTCCTTTCCTGAATGTACTCTTTCTATAAGTTCTCCCTACTGATTCTGATCCTGCCATCTAGAGTTACATGGGATGAATTTAATCCCCTTCATCCTGTCAGCTAATCATAGATACACAGTTTAACATTGAAATTCTCAGAAACATGGAAAACAAATATATGGTTACCAAAGGGGAAAGGGATTGGGGGAGGGACAAATTAGGAGTATGGGATTAACAGATACAAACTAGTATACATAAAACAGATAAGCAATAAAGATTTACTGTATAGTATGGGAAATTATATTCAATATCTTATAATAACCTGTAATGGAATATAATCAGAAAAAAACTGAATCACTATGGTGTATACCTGAAACTAACACAATATTGTAAATTAACTATACTTCAACTTTAAAAAAAAAAGATAATAAAAAAAAGTCTCAAGATTCTTTTCTAGTCTAAATATTCAATTCCTGTCTCTGTTCTCTAACTTTTTGAAGTAATATTTTATTTCTCTCAAGCTATTTCTCAGCTTCTTTTGGACATACATGTCCTCTCCATAAGCATGAAAGTCTGACATGCTCCCTCCTCACCATACATTCTGAGAAGCAGACTAATGCCTTTCCTTTTCCTCTCTCTACTTTGAAAATCATTGAGTCAGTATTATGGGCGGTGCAACCAGCCAAGATGATGTGGGAAACTTTGCTAACAATAGTTTCTCTTCCCACAATGTGAAAGTGTATAATGATGATATTAAATACACTTAAAAGTACATCCTTCATATACCTCCACCTCCAAGGTGATATCTGACCACAGCCCTGCCTTGAGAATTCCTGACTTAAGTATAAGCTATTTCTTGCCTTTCACTGGTAAAGTGTTTGAAGTGAACAATAAATATGTAACTGAATATTATGCCATTTTATGTTTCCAAAACTAGGCAGTCCTGTCACAGCAGAAGTAAGATTTCTCTTCTATGTACTAAACAAGGTGAGCGAATGAGTTGTGTAACAATGGGATATGAACTTAATTTAACTGGATTGGCTCAAGGGAAAAAATGATCACTTGTACGTGACAGCAAAGCTGCAAGCATCTAGCTGGTTTTGGTAGTGAGTCACATACTGTCTCCTGCTCCTTGGTAGACTGTGGGCGCCGCCCTGCTGCCCGAATGAACAAGAGGATCCTTGGGGGTCGGACGAGTCGCCCAGGAAGGTGGCCCTGGCAGTGTTCCCTGCAGAGTGAACCCAGTGGTCACATTTGTGGCTGTGTCCTCATTGCCAAGAAGTGGGTTCTGACAGTTGCCCACTGCTTCGAGGGGTAAGCTGCACCTTTTCTTTTGCTTTGCCTGATCCTTTTGTCACTTGGGTATTTTTTTTTAAACATCTTTATTGGAGTATGATTGCTCTACAATGGTGTGTTAGTTTCTGCTTTATAACAAAGTGAATCAGTTATACATATACACATGTTCCCATATCTCTTCCCTCTTGCGTCTCCCTCCCTCACACCCTCCCTATCCC
>NC_041220.1:54442115-54451305 GCF_002837175.3 Physeter macrocephalus
ACTCTGTATGACAGACTGTAGGTCCATCCACCTCACTACAAATAACTCAGTTCCGTTCCTTTTTATGGCTGAGTAATATTCCATTGTATATATGTGCCACATCTTCTTTATCCATTCATCTGTTGATGGACACTTAGGTTGCTTCCCCGTCCTGGCTATTGTAACTAGAGCTGCAATGAACATTTTGGTACATGACTCTTTTTGAATTATGGTTTTCTCAGGGTATATGCCCATATGCCACTCTGTAATTCAGTGCAAAATCCACAGTTGTTCTCCTTCCCAGGTCCTTATCTGCTTAGATTTTTCTACCCTTGGTTTTATCATCTTATATAGGTGCTGCTCATTTATTGGCAACAGATGTATATTGCTTATGATTTATGTCCTAAGGAGGGAGGAAGAGGAAGAAGTTTAGAAGATTGACTCTCTAGCCAGCTTTAGTCTCTTTTCTAGCCCTCTTAAATACATCAAATGCATATGAAGTTAAACAGAGCAGATTTACTTAGATACTACAGTGAGGTTAGGATGCTGGAGGAATTGGTGAGGAGTTTGGGAAGTAGAGTGAAAAATATAATATGTGTGTTAGTCAGCGCTGTCCAGAGAAACAGACCAATTAGAGAGAGAGAAAGAGTTTTCCGGGAATTGGCAAACATTCCTGGAGGCTTGGTGAGTCTAAAGTCTGATGGGGTGGCAGGCAGGCTGGAGACTCAGGGAAGAGCTGCAGTTCAAGTCCAAAGGCAGCATGCTGGCAGAACTCCTTCTTGCTCTGGGGAGATCAGTCTTTGCTCTATGAAAGTCTCCAACTGATTGGGTAAGGCCCACCCACATTCTGGAGAGTAACCTGCTTTACTAATAGTCCACTATTTTGAATGCTAATCTCTTCCAAAAAAACACCTTCACAGAAACGTCCAGGAAAATGTTTGGCCAAATATTGGGGCACCATGGTCCAGACACTTGACACATAAAATTAATCATCGCAAAATACCTAAAGGGAGCAGAAAAATAAGACCAAGGGGAAACCTACCCCAAGTTGACAAACATCACTGCAGAAGGTCCTCATCTGTTTCGACTGTTGTATAATTTAGGAGCAAAAAAAAAAAAAAAAGACTCCTAACCAAACAATAACAAAATTCAACAACAAACAACAACCATTTTTTATGCCCATGGAAGATTCTGGAGATTAGACATCTAGACAGGAAATAGCTTGTGGTTTGTCTCTGCTCAGCAATGTCTGGGGACTCTGCTGGAAGGTACTAAGGTTCTAGCAGCTGGCACCACCTGAAGTCTGGCAGTGGATGCTACCTGTTGGCAGGGGCATTTGTTTCGCTCCAGGTGAGACTCACAGCTTGGTAGCTAGCATCCCCCAAAGTGAGAGTCCCAAAATGGGAGCCAGGAGGAAGCCTTTTTTGATCCAGCCTCCAGAGACATACAACATTACTTACACTATGGAGTTGGTCAGAGCTGTCACAGCCTCACCCAGATTCAAAGGGAAGAAACATAGAACTCTTCTCTCAGCGAGAGGAGTGGCAAAGTATTTGAGGACATGTTTGAAAAACCACCATACTGCCCATTTTCTTCTTTTTATTTTTAATAATTTTATTTAAAAGTAATAATAAGTAATAGCAAAAATTTAACACAAATAACTCACAGTTCTTTCACCTCATTAAATTGATTATTTTCATTTTACCAGGTTAATTTGTAGAAAAAAATGCAATTTCATTTTTTTGCCTATTTGTCTATTATTATTTTTTCTCGGCTTTGCCACTTACTGTGTCAATTTATAAACTTCTCTGGGCCAAGGTTCCTCATCTATGAAATGAGGGAAATAACAGTCCCTACCTCACAGGGTTGGTGCAGGCATCAAGTGAGATAGCCTATGTAAAACCTTAAGAACCATGCCTGATACCAATCAGTAATACATAAATAAAGGTAAATTTTTCTTTTTAAAATATTATTACTAAAAACATGCATTCAGGGACTCCCTGGTGGCGCAGTGGTTAAGAATCCGCCTGCCAATGCAGGGGACATGGGTTCGAGCCCTGGTCCACGAAGGTCCCACATGCAGCGGAGCAACTAAGTCCATGCGCCACCACTGAGCCTGCCCTCTAGAGCCCGCGAACCACAGCCACTGAGCCCACGAGCCACAACTACTGAAGCCCGTGTGCCTAGAGCCCATGCTCCGCAACAAGAGAAGCCACCGCAATGAGAAGCCCACGCACTACAATGGAGAGTAGCCCCCACTCACTGCCACTAGAGAAAGCCTGCGCACAGCAACGAAGACCCAACGCAGCCAAAAATAAATAAAACAACAACAACAACAACAAAAACACATGCATTCTGACTTTTCCCTTAGCATTATGGCATGAATATTTTGCTAGCTCAATTTTTATCTCCTTCCATACTCTCTCTCCTTTACTTTCTCATCATCCTCAAGGTCACCCCTAGTGATTGTTCCTCCACAGCTATAAACACATATTTTTCACAGGGTGTCATTTATTTTTACAATTTGAAATCACACACTATACTTTTGTTTGTAAGTTGCTTTTCTCATGTAGCAGTATATATAATGGACATCCCCTCCAAGTCAATTGATGTAGCTCTAGCTCATTCTTTTTCAAAGCTAAATGATATTCCATCATAGAGATTCACCATACTTTTTTTATTATTCCCCAGTTGATGGACATTCACATTAGTTCCAGTTTGCTATCACTTTAATAACACTGCAATACATCTTCTTATGCAAAGCTATTCACCTATTGGTACTCTTGTTTCTACAGAATAGAGTCCCAGAACGTATATTCATCTCCATATGGGGGTTAAAGAAATAAATATATGTTTCCTTTCTTGGAATGCTAACCTAGTGAGGAGACAGACATTTAAACAAGTAATTAGAATATGAGAAGTGATTATAAAATGGAAATGTGTATATCTAGCTATTTGATTGCTCTTTTTGGGGAAATATAATGTAAAAAAACCAGAACCTCCTCTTGAGAACTTTTAATGTGTAAGAACGACCCCAAATGACTGGAAGAGTCTGTGTAGTATGTCAGGAAATACATTGCAATGTTATTGCTTTGGAAGGGCCCAGATGTTTCCAGATGTCTTTTCCAGTGCTGATTTATAACTCCATGATAAGCAGAAGATTGTACTAGCAAGAGTACATTTATCAAAAGACGATTACCTAAATGAATCCAACAGCTCTTTAAGGGAATAACACCCTTTATATGCTAATTCATCCAGTTCATGCACCACTTTTGTCATTTCCATATGTGGTATCCAGGTTTTGTCTTTCACTGACAGATCTGTGAAGTTAAGGAGAAACCTTGCAATAGAGAAGAAATGTGTTTATAATTAAGGAAATGGATATTCTATCAAAGGCCCTGGTAAAATTTCATGGAACATTAGACTTCACAGAACTGTCATGTGGGGCCTGGCCTATCCATAAGAAGTTAGAAATTGCCCAACTTCAAGCAAGTCTTTGCTTGAATGTGTGCTAATAACTTTGGTTCTATTTTACAATCTTTCCAGTGGCCCTGAAAACTTTTGAGAACCTCTAATTGTAAGCCTTACTCTCTGTAGAATCCATCAATTTCTGCAATTAATGGGATTTACTTCATATCCTGATTCCATACTTTGGCAAGGCCCAGTGTGACCCATCTGTAGTTCTTTTCAATCCTGTCTCTTTTAATTATATTCATGGAAAAAAAACACATGTCTTGCTCCTGCATGGAGAGGTATTTAAAAATCCCAAAGGAAAATTAAAAACATGAGGTACTAAGTTGATTAGATGAAGTCCCAGATGCCATGGTAACAATTCAACTTCCACAGCTCTAAGGAAGAAAGACCTTGAGTTTCAGGGTAATTTAACAAACAATTTCCCTGCCTTCTTCCACCTCCAAGAGACTTAAGGATGAACTTCCTAGGTTGGCACAAAACTAGTAATTATCAGAAGTGTCTGATTCCTCTCCAGGAAATCTGCATGAAAAACTATGCTTTTACTATATGATCACAACCCTTAACCCTGCCAGGTCACCCATGTCTTGATTTCTACCACACCAGCTCTTCACTCCAACAAGACTTGTGTTTGCTTGTCTGCGCATCTCCTCCTATTGTCTCAGTCCATCTGTCTCCTCCTCTTCTCGTTTCTTTCCCCAGGTAACCTAGTGCACTGGGATCATCACTTCAGTCCTCTCACCAGGACCTTCAACTTCTTTGCCCCTAGATCTTTCTGCCATACACACCACGCAGACCTCCAACTAAGAGTCAATATGAAGAGCACGTTTTCAATCCTATATTCATGCTCTTCCAAACTGAGGAGAACATTACCCAAGGATGCAGATTAGTGTCATGCCTGACTTTCAGCATCCATTGGACCCTTAATATTACTCAATAACCTTTTCACCTATTTCTGGACAGCTCCCTTTCTCATTCTCCACAGAAAAAAACCATTGACTTACCCACCTGTACTGATCTAACAGTCTTTTAATACAGTCAGGAAAAGAAGTGAGAGGTTTGGTCTGATGTTTTATTACTGAGCCCATGTCGTGTTCTCATGGTTACTTCCTTATCTTCTAGGTGCATATAAACCATGCCATTCATTTGCAATTTTTTCTTTCCGTTCTGTCTGCTTGAGAGATTTGATCCATTCCCATCAAGTACTAATGTCCACTAAAATAGGAATTCTCCATTTTGGATCCATAGCTCCCCTGGGGTGCTGTTTTCCAGCATCACCGGTGAGTGAGCAATTGTGGTGACCCTGACCTGACTCCATGCTCCCCACTGCCCAGCCCCCTAAGGAGGCATTCTCTGCATCCTCACTGCTCCAGTGGAAAAATGTCTGGGTCTAGTATGTAGCCAGCAGTTGGCCTAAACGTTAGGCCAATTCCCATAGTTTTTGGGGCTCACAGAAACTGGGAGTTCTTCCCCTTCTAATCTTTGTAGTTACTTCCTTGTTTCTTCTTGTCCTGCAACTATCCACGTACTCTGCACCTACACCTGAACAGCTGGTCATCGCTGGCGAATATCACACACCAGACTGCTAACTGAGCTCATGTCAAATGTATGATCATGAATCTCAAATGAGCATCTAACAATATGGCACCCATCCAGTATATGTTCACAGTAAAGCCACTTTTCCATCCTCAACTATTTGACATCTTCTCCTCTCTCTCCAAATCTCCTTCACCCTCCACTGGTCTCACCTCATTCTTTATGAAGAAAATAGACATCATTATATGTTTTGCCTTGTCTCACCCCTAATTCCAACAAGTTACCTCTATCTGTGGCCACGTTCCCTCCTTTCCCTTGAGTTATGGTGGAGGATGTGTCCTTGCTCCTTTTTAAGGACAATCATATTTCCATTCATCTTTCAAAGACTTTATTTTAGATGCATTTTTTAACATCTTTATTGGAGTATAATTGCTTTACAATGGTGTGTTAGTTTCCGCTTTATAACAAAGTGAATCAGTTACACATATGTTCCCATATCTCTTCCCTCTTACGTCTCTCTCCCTCCCACCCTCCCTATCCCACCCCTCTAGGTGGTCACAAAGCACCCAGCTGATCTCCTTGTGCTATGCGGCTGCTTCCCACTAGCTATCTATTTTACATTTGGTAGTGTATATATGTCCATGCCACTCTCTCACTTTGTCACAGCTTACCCTTCCCCCTCCCCATATCCTCAAGTCCATTCTCTAGTAGGTCTGTGTCTTTATTCCGTCAAAGACTTTATTTTAAAATCATCATTTCTATTTTTCATCAATTTCTCTCTTTTTGCTGGATCATTCCCTTCAGCAAAGATGCCTTAGTGTCACCAACTTAAACCCCCTTCTCTTGACTTCATATCCCTCTTCAACTCTTGCCCCATTTTGGCTAGTACTCACAGTAAAACTCCTAAAAGAGTTTCCTACAGTCACTGTCTCCACTTTTACACTTCCTGTATTCCCCTCAGGCCACTCCAGTTGGGTTGTCATCAAGGCCACTACAGAAATGATACTTACCAAAGTCTTTAGTGACTTCCATCTTGCCATATCCAATGGTGGATTTTCAGTTTCTAACTCACTGGAACCCTCCCTAGTATTTGATTACTACATCCTTCTTAAAATACTTTCTTCACTTTTCTTTTAAAATAACAAAAAAATTCTTATGTTACTGACCTACCCTTCTCTTTTTTTTTTTTTTTGCAGCTTCTCCTCTTTTAGGCCACTAAATGTTTTAGTTCTCCAGGTGTGTTGTGGACTGCACAGTTGTGTCCCCCTAATTTTCACATGTTGAAAATCTAACCCCTAATAAGGTGCTATTAGGAGGTGGGGCCTTTGGGAGGTGATTAGGTCATGAGGGTGAAACCCATGTTGGGATGAGTGTCCTTATAAGAAGAGAAAGAAAGCTAGCCCTCTCGCCCTCTGCCATGTAAAGATACAACAACAAGACCACCATCTGTAAACGAGGAAGGGGATCTTCACAAGACCCTGACCATGCTAGTGCCCTAATCTTTGACTTCGAGCCTCAACAACTATGAGAAATAACTGTTGTTTAAGCCACCCAGTCTATGGTAGTTTGTTATAGCAGCCCATGATCAGATAAGGACCTAATTCTTGGCTTTCTTATCTGTCTACAATCATCTAGTCACATGGTTTCAAATACTTGTTTATATTTGAACAAATATGAATATCAAATATTTATATGAATATCAAATATTTATTCATAACTTCCAAATTTATATCTCTAGCACAGCCCAGATTTTCTCCCAACCCACCAACCTCAAACATATTTAAATGCTTAGATGAAGTGTAATAAACATTCTACTTTACATGGCCAGAACAAAACTTGATTCCTCATCTCTCCCACTGAGCAAATAATTGTATGCTTCACAAACTTTCCCCATCTCAGTAAGAGGCATCATTATCCATTGGTTTGCTAATGCACCAAACCTGGGAGTCATCCTTAATTCCTCCCACTTTTACTCTAGCAGTAAGTTCTGTAGGATCTTCTTTCAAAATATAGCTTGAACCCAACTGCCTCTCATCATCTTTATGCTATAATCCTAATCCAGACCACCATCATATCAGGTCTGGATTATTGTATTAGCTTCCTAGGGCAGCCATAACAAGGTACCACAAATTGGGTGGCTTCAACAAGCCAAGAAGTTTATTGACAGAAGTTTATTGTCTTACAGTTCGGAGGCTAGAAGTCTAAGATCAAGGTATTGGGATGGTTGGTTCCTTCTGAGGGCTGTGAGAGAGAATGCCTCTCACTTGGATTCTGGTGTTTTGCTGGCAATCTTTGGCATTCTTGGCCTATAGAAGCCTAATTCTGATCTTTGTCTTCATCTTCAACCTTTGTGTGCATGCCTGTCTCCAAGTTTCCCCTTTTCATGAGGATACGCAGTCATATTGGATTAGGGCTCACCATACTGGCCTCATTTTAAGTTGATTACCTCTGTAAAGACCTTATCTCCAAATAAGATCTTGTTCTGATGTATTGGGGATTAGGATTTCAATATAGGAATTTTACAGAGGGACACAATCAATCCATAACAACTTTTAAAATAGTTTCCTATTTGTTTTTTTTAGACTACTCTCTTGTTCGCTTATTGTCTATTCTACACACAGTGAGACAGTGATCTTTCTAAAATGTAAATCATACCATGTCACCACCTGTTTAAAACTGTACAACAGCTTCTCATTGTAATAAGAATAAGATTTCTTATCATAGCCTTTAAATATCTAGTCCTAGCTCTTTGCATCTGCCCCTATTCTCTCATCACTCATTGGGCTCCAAACATGTAGCCTTTCTGTCCCTGAAATCCCCCAATCTCATTCCTGCCTTAGGACCTTTCTACTTGCTGCTTCTGCAGTTTGGAACCCTCCTATGGAGTCACAAAATTGCTTCCTTCCCCTCATTCAAGTCTCAATTTAAGTGTCACTTTGTCAAAGGCCTGCCCTAACCATCCTAGCTAAAATGATGCCCCCATCAGTCATCTCTCTATCACATTATCCTATTTTTTTCCCCTCCTAATTACCAGAGATAATCTTATTTGTTTATATATATATTTGGCTAGCCCAGTAGGATGAAAGCTCTATGAGGGCATGAACGCTGGCTGTCTTCCTCGCCTCTGTATTTTCATTTCTTTCAGCAAGGAATATAGCAACTAATCAAATATTTGTTAACTGACTAACCAGCCCCTTCTCGGTGTTAGTGATGACATCTGTAGTTCTTTTAGTAGTTAGGACTATAATTTCTCGGGAACTAGAAATGTTAACTCCTCTGCAGAAGGTCAGTGATCTTTTACTGACCCCTCCCGAATCTTAGACCAGACATCAACTCAACATTTCAATGTATTAAGCACTTATAAGTTTTATCACATGGACGATGAGTCTTTTGGATGTTTCCTGAAGACCATTCTCCTTGAATGGAGATATTAGAAGTAAAGGAAAGTTCAAATAGTTCAGCTTTGTCTTAGTTGACTACTATATTATGTAGTAGTCAAGACAGGACTACTATTAAATTAAATAATTTAATTTGCCCCAGATAGAAATCCTCGTCTTGTTCTTCCCACACATAATTTTGCTGAGAAGCCATTTTTATTTTTCCTGCTTTTTTTCTATAGACTGATTGATTGATTGAAGTATAGGGATTTCTCTGGTGGTCCAGTTGTTACCGGGGACCTGGGTTCGATCCCTGGTCGGGGAACTAAGATCCTGAAAGCCACACAGCATGGCCACACACACAAAAAAATTTATTGAAGTACAGTTGATTTACAGTGTTGTGTTAGTTTCAGGGATACAGCAAAGTGATTCGGTTATATATATAGATATAGATTTTCAGATTCGTTTCCATTATAGGTTATTACAAAATAATGAGTTTAGTTCCCTGTGCTATACAGTAGGTCCTTGTTGGTTATCTTTTTATATATAGTAGTGTGTATATGTTAATCCAAAACTCCTAATTTATTCCTTCCCCCCTTTCCCCTTTTGTAACCATAAGTTTGTTTTCTATGTCTGTGAGTCTATTTCTGTTTTATATATAAGTTCATTTGTATCATTTTTTTAAGATTCCATATATAAGTATATGGATATCATATATTTGTCTTTCTCTGTCTGACTTTACTTAGTATGATAATCTCTTGGTCCATCCATGTTGCTGCAAATGGCATTATTTCATTCTTTTTTATGGCTGAGTAATATTCCATTGT
>NC_041220.1:54451399-54457874 GCF_002837175.3 Physeter macrocephalus
TATATATCTATACCCCACCTTCTTTATACATTCATCTGTCAATGGACATTTAGGTTGCTTCCATGTCTTGGCTATTGTAAATAGTGCTGCAGTGAACATTGGGGTGCATGTATCTTTTCAAATTATGGTTTTCTCTGGATATACATCCAGGAGTGAGACTACAGGATCATATGGTGGCTTATTTTTAGTTTCTTAAGGAACCTCCATATTGCTCTCTGTAGTGGCTGTACCAATTCACATTCCCACCAACAGTGTAGGAGGGTTCTATGACTAAGACTTTTTGACAATTGCTACAGTTTCTTGCCACTGTTCTGGGATAAACTTTACAGTTTGAAAGCTCTGAGATTCTTATGTTGTAACATTTACTTTTTGGATGATTCTTCATTTTCTTACTGCAGTCATTTGTGATGGTAAATCAGAATTTGGAACTCAAACTCTCCCATCTCTGTTTAGCTGTACTTGTTTTAAGAGTGTCTGGACACATTGTCCTATCTTTTTTCCAAAACATTCTTAAATCTGATTCTCTAAGCTCTAGGATGTGTATCTGACTATCCCCTTCTCTAGCTTTTTTGGACCCTGGGATAATAGAATTGCTCACTTTCTGTAATTTCATTACTGGCGGCTAGTTCCCCATCATATCTGGGGGATACATTCAGGAAGGAGAAGGTATCTTCCTTCTATCTGCCATCCTATCACTCACCAGTCAGTCTCCACTCATCCTGCATGCTTTCCCCTCTGTGGCCAATACCTGATTCTTGTCCTGATACCTGTGGACCCTTCTTTGTTTCAGAGAAGTTTAGTATAAAGGTTGTGGTGTAGGGGTTTAAAGGACTGGCTTTCTGGCCTGCTACCATCACTTAGTATCTCTGTGATTTTAGATGAGTTACTCATCTGCTCTGAGTCACTGCCTTCTCTTCTCTAAAATGGAATAAGCATTCCTATTTATACCTCATAATTGGTGAGAAGATGATTGAATTGATATGTAGAAATACTTGGAAACTATAGAGATTTTATACTAAGAGAAGAATCCAGCTCTGATCTCTTTTGCTTGTTAGATACATTTAAAAACTTTGGCCAGCAGTTCAAACTGTGTATACTTTACATAAAATCCAGAACTTTGGCTTCCCTGAAACAATCAGAAGGTCAGTTCACACTGGATATTCCAATACGACAGCCATCAGCAGGAGCTGAGAGGCAGATGGCCCTCGAGATGGGCAAGTCTTGGGGTCTGACACCCACTACTTACTGACTTATACTCGCCCCCTTTATGCATTTACATTGTGGTC
The DNA here is from genome assembly GCF_002837175.3 of Physeter macrocephalus. Taxonomy (NCBI): domain Eukaryota; kingdom Metazoa; phylum Chordata; class Mammalia; order Artiodactyla; family Physeteridae; genus Physeter; species Physeter macrocephalus. The sequence goes on from NC_041220.1 coordinate 54,452,686, forward strand.
ATCCCATTCTAGAATCCAGTCACTGCATGTGTTAGAGAGAATTCTTTAAACATACCAAGGGCAGATGCAATATGAAAAGTAAGAGGTTCCTAAGATTTGTAGAACAGAAATGATGCTTTTTTGTGATATTTCTTTGCTTAGTGCAGATATGGTAAATTTCAAATTACTTCCAAGTCACCACATGGCTGTGCCATTTCTGGAGTAAGTCTTGTAAAATAGTGATTTCTATCACAGGGGTTAATTATAAATATTAATTTTATTTTCTGAAAAGACATAAATAGTAAATATAAGTTATTCAGAGTAAAATCAGAAAGGGTGAAAAAAGGGAAATTTTTGTGCTCTTAAGAAAAGATAAAGATAGAAGAAAATCTCTAAACCTGGCCAGCTGAATTAAGTGAAAATGTGGCAAACTTATGTCTAAACTAGAGCTGAGTGTGGCAAATTACAAACTGAAACTGGTTATTGTGTCCAGAGACATTGTGCCTTCAATTCTGTATAAACTTCCCTGGATGTCATTATGCATCTGAGGTATATAAGTAGCTGTGTTTTCTCTCTAGAGTGATAACTGAAGAATTAGAAGTTGAAATCATATTATCTCAACATTATCTATAATGTATATTCATCATTAAAACAGGAGCATAAACATAAAGCAAATTAAATAAGAATTTCTGGTAATGAAATACTATGGAGAGAAGAATGAAAGGAGAAAAAGGTCTCTTAACATCTTCCTCAGCCACTTTTATTGTTACTGGTGGATGTTCACCTGGCTTCACCTTGCCTGCTTCCTCACTCTCAGAGCATGAGGATATTGGCACAATCTTCTTTAAGGATGTACCAGTTCTCCTTGCTGTTGCTTTGAAGTCTGACAGCACTGAGAAAAAAATCCCCTTGATGCTGAAGATTTTCAGCTGCTATACTTGGCTTTTTATCTTTGTAGTCCAATTTACTCTTCACTAAAATGGCCACATGAACATAGCTTGTTCCTATGTGGTCCTCTACTGGGTACTTTTTTACTGAAACTAGATTCATGTGGCCTTCATGTAGCCCTAAGTCTTCTTTCCTCTTTTTGCTTCCACCCAGATGGGGGTGACTTATTCTTTCTAGAACATGCTTAATATACCAATATACCATTTATACACATCTCCCTCACTTCATGTACCCCTTTTGAATAACAGGTTATTGTTTTTCCTGGTTTTTGCCAGACTTGGGAAAAAACATTTAATGAGACTTTATTTTCCCCCTTATACTCATAACAAAAAAGAAAATAGAACAACTTCCTTACTGAATATAAAAAAGTATGTGAATTTCCTGTATTTTTTTTTTTTTTTTTGCTTTTGGTGGACATTAATGCCATAAGGACAGTAGCTTGTGTCACAGCAGGCTACTGAATTCAAGTTAATAACATTTAGCAATTTTATTGATACTTATGTTTTACTGTTAGAATTAGATTAACCCCAATATAGTAATTAAGTCCGAAAAGTTTACACTATTTCATTTTGTTACCAATAATTTGCAGTGTTCAACTGCATACTGTTTGTCATACTGCTTGTGATTTAAGCAAATAGATGAGTATTTTTTTTGAAACCAAAATTTAGTAGCTCTGATTGGAGGCAAGAAGCTATTAAATAGGTAGACATTTGAAATCAATAATTGTTTGATTTCAAATATCTTCAACAATAGGATCTCAAGTGAGTATTGAATTTCTCAGATGGTTATGCACTTACTCCTCTAGACTGAAAAATGGAACAGGGAGAGGGAAGGAGGGAGGGAAAGAAGGAAGGAAGGAAGGAAAGGAGGGAGGGAGGGAGGGAGGAAAGGATGGAGGGAAAGGAGGAAGGAAGGGAGGGAAAGAAGGGAGGGAGGAAGGAAGGGAGGGAGGGAAAAAAGGGAGGAAGGGAGGGAGGGAAGAAAGACAGAAAGAAAGGAAGGAAGGAAGAGAAAGAAAGGCATGTTCTTTGAGTGATGGCTTTATATAATGAAAAATTGTCTTCTGCAACCTTATCCTGTAATGTTCATGAGGCAGCACTTCCTGAATTTTATTATAATTGTTTCTTTAAGCGTTCATCTTCACTCAATTCTAAAGTTTGTATAGGCAGGGATCATGTCTTTCTTGTTTATTATTGAAATCCCCAGCTCTATATCTATATCTGTATCTATATCTATAGATATATTTCTCTCTATATAGATGTTATATATATATATTTTTTCAAATAGTGACATCAATTTTTTTATTGAGGTATATTTGATGTACGATATTATATAAGTTTCAAGTGTACAACATAGTGATTTACAATTTTTAAAGGTTATACTCCATTTATAGTTATTATAAAATATTGACTATATAACAAGAACCTACTGTATAGTACAGGGTATTATATTCACTATCTTGTAATAACCTATAATGGAAAAGAAATCTGAAAAAGTATATACATATATAATATATATATGAATCACTTTGCTGTATACCTGAATCATTGTAAATCAACTATATTTCAATTAAAAAATTGACTGTATCCCCGTGTTGTACAATATATCCTTGTAGCTTATTTATTTTATACAGTTTGTGTCTCTTAACCCCCCTCCTATCTTGCCCCTCCCCCCCTTCCCTCTCCCCTCTGGTAACCACTAGTTTGTTCTCTGTATCTGTGAGTCTGTTTCTTTTCTGTTATATTCACTAGTTTATTTTTTATATTCCACACATAAATGATATCATATAGTATTTGTCTTTCTCTGTCTGACTTATTTCACTTAGCATAATATCCTCCAAGTCCATCCATGTGGCTGCAAGTGCCAACATCTCATTCTTTTTTATGGCTGAGTAATAGTTCATCATATATATACATACACCACATCTTCTCTATCCATTCATCTGCTGATGGACACTTAGGTTGCTTCCATATGACATCAATTTTGCTAGACCTAAAATTATTTTTTTTACAGTGGAAAAAGAATAGAATGTGTGGACTGTATAGAGGACTCTTGTAGTAGAATCTAGTCTAAGAACCCAACAATGCTAAAAACGTGTTGAATGTTGGCCTTGCATACTTTTTCCTAACCCTCCTAAAATCTCAGCGTTTTGAATTTTTTCTATGCATGAGAAAATGGTGAAGAACGACGTGCCAAGGAAAAAAAGAGGGTGGGTGGGTTTTTGTCAGAGACTCCCTAGGGAGCTCTTAAAAATACTAATTCCCAGACCCCAGCCCAACTTTCAGTTGATATGGGATGATGCCCAGAAAATCAGTATTTGAAAACTCCTCAGATGATTCAGTATTCAGCCTGGGTTGAAAAACAACTGGTCTAGCTGGTCAAATCAGCTTACGTTAGTTGGGCAAGCTTGCAAATGAGGACAGTGATGGCATGGCTGACATGTCACCACAGTATAAGGGAATATCTACAATAAAAGCTCCACATTCCAACACTGTGGTCAACTAAATGCCCACACCTTTGGTCCTGGCCCACTATGGAGGAAGAGAAACTGAGAATGGAGGAGGAGGTGGAGGCAATGATGATGAATAGACCTTGCTTAGGTGGTTGGAATTGGCCACTAATAAATGTTTTGAAACATCATCTGTTGAACTATCATTAAACAAGTACATGTTAAGAACCCAATGTATGCTAGGTCCTGGGAATACCAGCCAGAACTTACAGTCTGGGGGCCAGACACAGAACAGACAAAGAAGTATATCATCATTGGTATCAATGAGTGCTGTGAGACAAAAATTAAAGCTGGGTCAAGAGTAGAGAGTGATGGGGTAAAGGCTAGACTGGGCAGTCACGGAGGACAGCTTTGAGGTGGTGATGTTTGAGCTGGGACCTGGGTAAAGAGAAGGAATAAATGTGGGAGCCACGTGAGAGCTGAGAGAACAGAAAGGGAAGAGTCCTGAGTTGTGGATGTCCTTGGCATGTCCAAAAATAGAAAGTCCCTGGGGTTCGAATGGAGCAGGTCATGTGGGGCCTTGAAGGCCATGGATAGGAGTCTACAGTTTGTCTTGTGTGTGATTCAAATTCCTTGGAGAATTATGAGCAGAAAATGAATCTGATCTAATTTTATTTTTAAAAAGATCACTCTGCGACTGTGAGTAGAATGGGTTATAGGGGCGAAGAGTAGAAGAAGGGCCACCATTTGGGAGATGAGAGTAGCTCAGATTAGGATTGTAGTGGTGGCACAGGGAGAAACAACAAGATTCAGGATATATTTGAAAGCAGAGTAGTGACAACTTGCTGATGCAATCAATGTTGCATATAAGAGAGATGATTCAACTGCATAACTGGTGGCTATAAATATTAAATAACTGTACAATGAATTCTGAATGCTTACAACATTGCCACATACACAGTTAGCACTCATAAATCTTAGCCAGTATCAAACATCCAAGCAAATTTGTGAGTGGATAATTGGATGTACAAGTCTGCAGCTCAAGGGAGAGGATGGAGCTGGAGATATATGTTTGGGAGGTACAAGGCTGTGGGTGGCATTTAAAGCCATTGGACTAGGTGAAATCTTCTAGGGGGTGAGTGTAGAATGAGGAGACTGAAGGCAGCGGCCTGGGGCACTTCAATATAGACACTGAGAGCAGACGAGGAGGATCCAGCAGAGAAGACAGAGAGGAAGGGCCCCCAGAGATGGGAGGAAATTCTGGAGCTTGGAGAGTCCTGGAAGTCAGGTGGAAAAGTGTTTTAAGGTGGAATTGACTAGACTATTGCTGACAAGTTTTCAAAAACAATGAAGTCTAAGACTGCCCATTAGAAGTTGTGGGTGGCCTTTTTAAGCCCCTAGCTTGAAATTTTCAGAAGCCTTCCCTGAAAACTTGACATTTCTGAAGCCCTGGCTCCTTCTTGGAGGGATCTCTTAGCCTCAGCTTTTCATTCTCTTTCATTTTTTTCTCGTCTCTTTTCCCTTCACATCTTTTCGTCATCTTTCCCATTCAATGAAGCAAGTATTAACTACGCTGCCTGCCTTTCAAAGCGAACAAGTGTTATTTTCCAGAATAGCACCATTCGGGAAGCATGGGCTTTGCTTTCCACAACAGTGCAATATTTGAAAATTGCTCAGGGGTTATATAAATCCTTCTTATATGAATACGTGGGAGATGGGCATGGAAAGAGCCATTATTTACATAAATAAATATTTTAAAAATAAAATGTAGGGCTTCCCTGGTGGCGCAGTGGTTGTGAGTCCGCCTGCCGAT
>NC_041220.1:54458051-54468086 GCF_002837175.3 Physeter macrocephalus
CCGGAGCCTGTGCTCCGCGACGGGAGAGGCCACGGCAGTGAGAGGCCCGCGTACCGCAAAAAACAAAAAAAAAAAAAAAAAAAGAAAGAAAATGTAAATTTTAAAAGATAAATCTGAGTTTAAGATGCCAATAGCTCTTGAATTATTATTTTAGGAGAGAGAATGCTGCCGTTTGGAAAGTGGTGTTTGGCATCCTTAATCTAGACCACCCATCAACGTTCATGCAGATGCGCCTCGTGAAAACCATCATCCTGCATCCTCGCTACAGTCGAGCAGTGGTGGACTATGACATCAGCATAGTGGAGCTAAGCGAAGACATCAATGAAACGAGCTACGTCCGGCCCGTCTGCTTACCCAGCCCGGAGCAGTCATTAGAACCTGATACTTACTGCTATATCACAGGCTGGGGACACATGGGCAACAAAAGTAAGTCAGGATCCTCAGGAGCACTTGCCTTTCAGCTTGTAACTGGCAAACAATGGGGTACTTCCTGGCCTTTGGCAATCATTTCCCATTTTCACTTATAAAAGTGGAGCCACAAATACTTAGCATTGTGTGTCACTCTCCCTTCCATGCAAATCATAGATGTCAATACTTCACCATGCACTTAAACCTGCCAAGCCCAGCTACAACCTCAGAAATCCTTCTCCACATCTCAGTCTTTCTCCAGGGAGCCACTACTGATGTTTTAGAGCTGGTACGCAAGATGAGACCTACCAGTCATCCTCCCTTGCATTGTTTCTATTGGTGATTTGCACTCACTTCAGGCAAAGTCACGCGGAGCCTCTGTCTAGCAGTTAGGTAGTTCCGCTTCTGCAGTCAAGCTGGACGGTCCCATTTCCAACTCTTTGTTATGATTTGGTCCTATCGACATCGGTAACACAACCTGTAAGTCTTTCTAGAAGGAAAACTGGTTAGCTATTTGCCTATTCAAATTAATTTAAATAGTTCGGGTTCTTAGATGATTTCAAAAAATAAAACATAGAAATTTAAAAATTTGTACTGCTGACTCTCAGCCTCCCATAAAGGACTCTCTCATTTTGCTTGACTTATTAAAAGTTTAGAATAAGAATTTAATCGATGAGATATTTTCTTTAATGGTAGGCATTGACCATGCCAACTATATCAGGTGTAGTACTGCAGCTCTCAGGGATGATGATATATATCTGTGTCCTGTTATCCGTCTTACCAACTGCCAATTTGAAGGACGATTGTTTTTCTTGAAATTTAGTCAAGTTTTGAGCTAAGTTGAGTTTCTTTTCTATACGATCAACTGAGAATAAAAAGAAAAAAGTAAATAGACAGTAGTAAGTCAATGACTTCTGAAAAGCTAACATGTAAGAAATATGAAGGCAATGTCAGACATATGATGTCACCATGCCTGCTAATCTTGGTTTTTAAAAGCTATAGTTTTGTGATATATGAGAGCAGAGTCTATATTGCCTCTACTTGTATTGTTCCCAATATCCACATTAAACTCAGAGTAATCGTGTGACATATGGCACACACCACGTATATAATGTAGTAGGAAGAGCAAGGGTATGCGTTCATTGGAAAGATCTGATTGACACTGACTACACCACTTTCTAGCTTACTATAAAATGGAAAAAATAATAGCAACTGTCTAACTCACAGGATTGTTGTAAAGATTAAAGAAAATAGGCCCAGAGAATGCTGAGTGCAGGAGCCTGGCCCACTGTGGGTACCCAGTAAACATTAGCGATGGTTCTTTTTACCATTCTTTTGACAACTTGGGGAACTTCCACTGTCTGCATTGCATTGATTTTTCCAAAAGTATTGGAAAACGTATTCTTTCTTCCATTAAGGTACCCTGTACATGTACACTGCTTCACCATCACTATCTAAAAGGAGAACAGTGTGTATGTTTTGTAGAGTGGCTGAACAATGAGAGATTCTTGCTGCTGGCTTTGAGAAATACATTGTTATTCTGTGAGAACTTTGGAGCAAGATGAAATTCACATGTTCTCTCTGCTGACACTAAGGGATGGCTTTTCCCTTTCCACATCTCTCTGATGCATCCTCTAGGATGAAAGGTTCTGACCTCAAATGATGGCTACTGTAGCACATGATGAGACACATTGTTCAAACCAAGGATAGGGCAACCCTTCCTCTGTTAGTCTCAACAGGCAGTCTGAACTTTAGCAGAGCAGGGCTCACATGTTGAGCTGTCACAGAGCGGGCAGCCTCCCTCCCACCTGGAGCAGAGCTCTGGCTTATTTTCCTTTTCATTGTAGTAGCTATTGTTTAGGTTGCTACACATAATAAGAGAGGGAAAGCATGAGCCGGGTTACTTAACCAGTCTGGGCCTCAAATTTTCTCATTAACAAAATGAAGGGGTTTGATGAAATGATTGCTATCAGCACTTATAACTGGAAAATTCTGATTCCAAATAAGCTTCATCTTTGAAAGGACATTTTAAGAGCATGGTTTTCTTGATATAAAAATGTTATCATTTCAGATTTGGCTAGCCTCATTTTTGAGTCATTTTACGCTCATATATTTTATTTCTTCTTGTTTTTAAAAAAAATCCAGTGCCTTTTAAGCTGCAAGAGGGAGAAGTCCGCATTATTTCTCTGGAGCAGTGTCAGTCCTACTTTGACACAAAGACCATCACCACCCGGATGATCTGTGCCGGCTATGAGTCTGGCACAGTTGACTCGTGCATGGTAAGTTGCTTTCTGGTTACCAAGGAGATTCAGTTCAGCAGTAGGTTCAATGGGTCCATGTAAGTCCATTAGTATTCATGTGTGGCCCTTTGGGGACATTTTTGGAAAATAATTTATTACCAAATGTTTAATTATTCACAGGGTGTTTTCCTTTATTCAGGATCCAAGCAACGCCCTGAGTAACCTCCAAGCCCCTCACTCAGATTGCCTTCTGCTTTCTCACCTCCTGCATGGGGTCAGCACCCTGGGTCAGCAACAGGAGGAGAAGCAATTGTTCTGGTCCACCTCCTTGGACCATTTTAGTGGTCAGGACAAGCACGTGTCTGAGAGCAGCTAGTGGTAACCAGAGCTCCAACCAGGTTGCCTCAGGAAGCAGGGGACAGACACCAAGGTCATAGTCAACCATCGGGGTGATGGCACTGAAGCACAGACAACACCCCAATCTCCAGGGTGTGTGACAGACCCACCTCCATCTCAGGAGTTGATCACACTGGCATTGTCTGGGGCTGCACGTGATTGCCAGCATGTCTTCAAATATCACTGAACACGACCTTTAGACTCAGGATTTCCGGTCACAACAGTTCATAGAGTATGCTGACTTAGCAATGCAGGGAAGCATTTTTTTTTTTTAATTTTTAAATTTTATTTTATTTATTTTTTTATACAGCAGGTTCTTATTAGTCATCCATTTTATACACATCAGTGTATACGTGTCAATCCCAATCGCCCAATTCATACCACCACCACTCCCACCCCCCCGCAGGGAAGCATTTTTACTTAATGAACACTCATTGCATATTATACTGGACTGGCTCCCAGGGGAGGATGAAAAAGGGAGAGCACTTAAAGAAGCTTGTAACAGAGTGGGGAAGGCAGTTCTTGCACTACAGTGCTATGAAGCATCTTTGTTATTTCACTGCTTTGGAGTAGATCAAATTGCCCCCAAGTTTTAGAATTGAAGAAGAGATGCAACAATGCTATTGCCCCTGGCCCAACATAATAAAATGACATTTTTGATTGTCCATTTCAGAATAGAAATGGCCTGGTGGTGATTTAGACAGTTGTCATGGGAAAGAGGCGGGCAGGCTCCCTTGAAGTTTCAGTGAGTCACCTTCCCTTCTGTCCTCTGGCCCCAAGTCATCCAGCTGAGGTGGGCAGTGATAGAGGAACCCCTGCCTTCCATGCAAGAGGCCTAGGTTTGATAGACCAAAGCCAAAATAAAGTGACTAGGAGGCAGCATGGTGTCAGGGCTAGGACACATGATTTGCAACCTGAAAGGTCTGGGTTGGCTCCCATCTCTGGCAGTGAGAACAATGTGGCCTGAAGAAGTTATTTAACCTCTCTAGAATATTTTCTCCCAAGTAAGATGGGGCTGATTTGCAGCATATTTTTAGGATTAACTGGGTTAATGTCTCAATATTTTAACATATCTGTATATAACATCTGGCATATGCCCTCAATGAATATCAACAATATGAATGTTAATATCTACCAGTTAGTGCTTACTGTGTTCCAGGATCTCTTCTAAATACTTTCTAATAACTCACTTAATTCTCACAGTCATCTCTTGTGGCAGTATGTGTGTTTTTCCTATTTTACAGATCAAGAAAACAAGGGACCAGAGAGGTTAAGTAATTTACCCCATATCACCCAGCATTAAGGTGGTAGAATGAAGATATGAATGTAGGCAGCCTGGCTTCAGAATTCAAGTGCTTGGTCACTACACTATTCTAGAAGCAATGATTAATGTGAATACATTTCTCCCTGTTGCCAACATGATCTGGATGTGTACCAAAAACTAGTTCCTCTTCATCTCTTGGTAACTGCTAAAGGTAGGGGATAGAAGGTGATTCTTTGAAAGAGAAATGAAGGTCCAACACAGCCACAGGCGTAGGCATGTTCATATCATAATGTCTAATAGGAAACAGGTCCTGCCAACTTCTTTAGTGGTGGGAATTCTGCACTCTGGCTATCTTAAATGCATACCAGATGCTCTCTAACACAACCCCAGGTAGAAAACAAAACACAAAACAAACAAAAGCTACTTTTTACCAAGTCTGGAGCAAGATTATGCACCAGAACCTCTCATTACCTTCCTTAATTGCATCAACAGGTCACATTGGAAGCCATGGGTCCTTTGTTAAGGTCTAGAAATCATGGAACTCAGCATTGAAACCAAACATAAACTTTGGCCTAAAGCCCAATATTATGAAGAAGAAAAGAGGACCAAAAACCAGACAAATTGTACCTTTAGCTGTATCCCCCTTTTGTTTTGAATTGATGCTTCTTCACCTCTTGTTTTCCAACTAACAAATGTCCACCTGCCTCATTAAGCCTAGCTCAAAACCCACTCTTATAGGGACCCTGTGTTCCCCTCTGGCTGGAAGTAATCACTTATTCCTTTGAAGACTCCTTTATTTATAGCCCTTAGATTTTGCTTTCATGTAGTTTTTCTCATTACCCAAGCGGAGTTTTGGCCCCTTGGGGACAAAAGTAGCTCTTTACTTGTGTAGACTGTAGCACAGAATCTTGCAAAAATTAGATGCTAAATAATTATGTGGCTAAGTTTCTGATCTGGAAGTGTAGAGATGCTGACCTGTAAATATCCCATTTTAATCACTCTCTGGCATAATAAGTAGCTCAACCTAAATAAGTCAGTATCTTAGTATTTCTTTTATATAAGAGGAGATGAAAAAATTGTGGAATATGTCTCATAAAATTGTTTCCAGTAAATTTTGCTTAAAAATCAATTAGGCTTTCAGACAGAACAGCTTAGCCTCTTGCAAAATCTATGCTTATTAGTTAGGTTTACGGCATTGCTAAGTTATGAATGCAATGTTCACCACTTCTACTAAGTGGCATGATATATTCAAAGTCCTGAAAGGGAAAAACCTTCAGCCTAGGATAATCTACCCAGCAAGATTATCATTTAGAATAGAATGAGAGATAAAGAATTTCTCAAGACAAGAAAAATCTAAAAGAATAGAGCAACACTAAACCTACCCTAAAAGAAATATTGAAGGGTCTTCTCTAAATATTGAAGAAGGGTCTTCTTCTTTCTCTAGAAAAGAAGGAAGAATCTATTGGAAAGGAAAAATCACAATAGGAGAAGCAAATATGTAAAAGGATTGAAGATCACTTAACTAGGCCAGTACATAGATTAAAAAGCAAAAAAATTTTTTTTGTAAAAGCAATTATAACTACAATTAACAGCAAAATAATAAGTATGAAGATGTAAAATAGAACATCAAAAATCACAAAATGTGGGAGAGTGGAGTATAAAAATGTAGATCTTTTTGAATGTGTTTGAACTTGTATGACTAGCAGTTTACAGATATAATAATGGGTCAACATACTTGAAATCCATAGTAATCACAAATCAAAACACACAGCAGGTTCACAAAAACCAGAAAGAAAGGAACTCAAGCATACTACAAAAAAAATAATCAAATCACAAAAGGAAAAACAAAAAGAAGAAATGAACAAGGAAGAACTACAAAAACAACTGGAAAACAAGGTTTAAAATGGCAATAAGTACATACCTATCAATAATTGTTTTAATTTTTATTTTATATTGGTGTATAGTTGATTTACCATGTTGTGTTAGTGTCAGGTATACAGCAAAGTGGTTCAGTTATACATATTCATATATCCATTCTTTTTCAGATTCTTTTCCCATATAGGTTATTACAGAATATTGAGTCAAGTTCCCTGTGCTATACAGTAGGTCCTTGTTGATGATCTGTTTTATATATAGTAGTGTGTATGTTAATCCCAACCTCCTAATTTATCCACCCCCTCCCCCCAACCTTTCCTCTTTGGTAACCATAGGTTTGTTTTCTAAGTCTATGGGTCTATTTCTGTTTTGTAAATAAGTTCATTTGTATCATCTTTTTAGATTCCAAATATAGGTGATATCATATGATATTTGTCTTTCTCTGACTTACTTCACTTAGTATGATAATCTCCTGGTCCATCCATGTTGCTGCAAATGACATTATTTCATTCTTTTTATGGCTGAGTAATATTCCATTATATATATGTAGCACATCTTCTTTATCCATTCCTCTGTTGATGGGCATTTAGGTTGCTTCCATGTCTTGGCTATTGTAAATAGTGCAGCAATGAACATAGGGGGTGCATGTATCTTTTCAAATTATGGTTTTCTCTGGACATTTGCCCAGAAATGGGACTGCTGGACCGTATGGTAGCTCTGTTTTCAGTTTTTCAAGGAACCTCCATACTGTTCTCCATAGTGGTTGTACCAATTTATCTTCCCACCAACAGTGCAAGAGGGTTTCCTTTCCTCCACACCCTCTCCAGCATTTATTGTTTACAGACTTTTTGATGATGGCCATTCTGGCCAGTGTGTAGTGATACCTCATTGTAGTTTTGACTGGCATTTCTCTAATAATTAGTAATAATGAGCATCTTTTCATATGCTTTTTGGCCATCTGTATGTATTCTTTGGAGAAATGTCTATTTAGAGCTTCTGCCCATTTTTTGATTGGGGTGTTTGTTTTTTTGATATTGAGCCACGAGCTGTTTGTATATTTTGGAGATTAATCCTTGTTGGTCGCATCATTTGCAAATATTTTTACCCATTCTGTAGGTTGTCTTTTTGTTTTGTTGATGGTTTCCTTTGCTATGCAAAAACTTTTAAGTTTAATTAGGTCTCATTTGTTTATTTTTGTTTTTATATTCATTACTCTTGGAGGTAGATCCAAAAGCATATTGCTGCGGCTTATGTCAGAGAGTGTTCTGCCTATGTTTTCCTCTAAGAGTTTTACAGTATCTGGTCTTACATTTAGATCTTTAAACCATTTTGAGTTTGTTTTTGTGTGTGCTGTTAGAGAATATTCTAATTTCATTCTTTTACATGTAGCAGTCCATTCTTCCCAGCACCACTTATTGAAGAGGCTGTCTTTTCTCCATTGTATACTCTTGCTTCCTTTGTCATATATTAATTGACCATAGGTGTGTGGGTTTATTTCTGGGCTTTCTGTACTGTTCCATTGATCTATAAGTCTGTCGTCGTGCCAGTACCATAATGTTTTAATTACTGTAGCTTTATAGTATATTCTGAAGTGAGGGAGCCTAATTCCTCCAGCTCTGTTTTTCTTTCTCAAGATTGCTTTGGCTATATGGGGCCTTTTATGTTTCCATACACATTTTAAGATTTTTTTTGTTCTAATTCTGTGAAAAATGCCATTGGTAATTTGATAGGGATTGCACTGAATCTATAGATTGCCTTGGGTAGTCTAGTCATTTTGACAGCATTGATTCTTCCAAGCCAAGAACATGGTGTATCTTTCCATCTGTTTGTGTCATCTTCGATTTCTTTCATCATCATCTTATAATTTTCTGAATAGAGGTCTTTGGTCTCCTTAGGTAAGTTTATTCCTAGGTATTTTATTCTTTTTGATGCAATGGGAATGGCATTTCTCCATAATTTCTCTTTCTGATCTTTTGTTGATAATGCATAGAAGTTCAACAGATTTCTGTGTATTAATTTTGTATCCTGAAACTTTACCGAATTCATTGATGAGCTCTAGTGGTTTTCTGGTAGCACCTTTAGAATTTTCTATGTATAGTTATTATGGCATCTGCAAACAGTGATGGTTTTACTTTTTCTTTTCCAATTTGGATTCCTTTTATTTCTTTTTCTTCTCTGATTGCCATTGCTAGGACTTCCAAAACTATGTTGAGTAAATATGGCAAGAGTAGACATCCTTGTCTTGTTCCTTATCTTAGAGGACATACTTTCAGCATCTCACTGATGAGTATGATGTTACCTGGGGCTTGTCATATATGGCCTTTATTATGTTGAGTTATGGTCCCTCTCTGCCCACTTTCTGGAGAGCTTTTTATCATAAATGGGTGTTAAATTTTGTCAAAAGATTTTTCTGCACATATTGAGATGATCATATGGTTTTTATTCTTCAATTTGTTATTGTGGTGTATCACATGGATTGATCTGTGGATATTGAGAAATCCTTGCATTCCTGGGATAATTCCCACTTGATCATAGTGTATGATCCTTTCAATGTATTGTTGGATTTGGTCTGCTAGTATTCTGGTTGAGTATTTTTGGGTCTATGTTCAGTGATATTGGCCTTTAATTTCCTTTTATTTTTTTTGTGGTATCTTTGTCTGGTTTTGGTGTCAGGGTGATGGTGGCCTCATAGAATGAATTTGGGAGTGTTCTTTCCTCTGCAGTTTTTTGGAATAGTTTCAGAAGGATAGGTGTTAACTCTTCTCTAAACATTTGATAGAATTTGCCTGTGAAGCCATCTGGTCCTGGGCTTTTGTTTGTTGGGAGTTTTTTCATCACAGTTTCAATATCAGTACTTGTGATTGGCCTATTCATATTTTCTATTTCTTCCTGGTTCAGTCTTGGAGGATTGTACCTTTCTAAGAATTTGTCCATTTCTTCTAGGCTGTCCATTTTATTGGCATATAGTTGCTTGTAGTAGTCTCTTAGGATGCTTTGTATTTCTGTGGTGTCTGTTGTAACTTCTTTTTCATTTCTAATTTTGATTTAAGCCCCTTACCTTTTTTTCTTGATGAGTCTAGCTAAATATTTATCAATTTAATCTTTTCGAAGAACCAGCTTTTAGTTTCATTGATTTTTTTCTGTTGTTTTCTTCATCTCTATTTCATTTATTTCTGTTCTAATCTTTATGATTTCTTTCCTTTTACTAACTTTGGGTTGTGTTTGTTTTCTCTTTCTCTAGTTGCTTTAGGTGTAAGGTTAGGTTGCTTATTTGAAATTTTTCTTGTTTCCTGAGGTAAGATTGTATTGCTATAAACTTCCCTCAAGAACTGCTTTTGCTGCATCCCAAAGGTTTTGGATCATTGTGTTTTCATTTTCATTTGTCTCTAGGTATTTTTTTGATTTCCTCTTTGATTCCTTCGGTGGTCCAGTGGTTGTTTAGTAACATATTGTTTAGCCTCCACGTGTTTTTGTTTTTTACAGTTTTCTTGTAGTTGATATCTAATCTCATAGTGTTGTGGTCAAAAAAGATGCTTGATATCATTTCAATTTTCTTAAATTTACCTAGGTTTGCTTTGTGGACCAGCACGTGATCTATCCTGGAGAATGTTCCATGTGCACTTGAGAAGAAAGTGTATTCAGCTGCTTTCAGATGGAATGCTCTCTAAATATCAATTAAGTCCACCTGGTCTAATGTGTCATTTAAGGCCTGTGTTTCCTTATGGATTTTCTGTCTGGATGATCTGTCCATTGATGTAAGTGGGGTGTTAAAGTCCCCACTATTATTGTGTTACTGTTGATTTCTCCTTTTACAGCTGTTAGCAGTTGCCTTACGTATTGAGGTGCTCCTTT
>NC_041220.1:54468096-54468425 GCF_002837175.3 Physeter macrocephalus
TCCATTTGCATGGAATAACTTTTTCCATCCCCTCACTTTCATTCTTTATCTATCTATCCCTCTGAAGTGGGTGGATGATCTGTCCATTGATGTAAGTGGGGTGTTAAAGTCCCCACTATTATTGTGTTACTGTTGATTTCTCCTTTTACAGCTGTTAGCAGTTGCCTTACGTATTGAGGTGCTCCTTTGTTGGGTGCATATATAATTGTTATATCTTCTTCTTGGATTGATCCCTTGATCATTCTGTAGTGTTCTTTTCTGTCTCTTTTAACAGTCTTTAAAGTCTATTTTGTCTTGATATGAGTATTGCTACTCCAGCTTTCTTTTTT
>NC_041220.1:54468435-54517209 GCF_002837175.3 Physeter macrocephalus
TACATTCAGCCAGTCTATGTCTTTTGGTTGGAGCATTTAATCCATTTACATTTAAGGTAATTATTGATACGTGAATTCTTATTGTCATTTTCTTGTTTGTTTCTGTAGGTCTTTTTTTCTTCCCTTCCTCTTTTGTTCTCGTGATTTGATGACTATCTTTAGAGTTGAATATGGATTGCTTTTTCTTTTTTGTGTATCTATTGTAGATTTTTGGTTTGTGGTTACCATGAGGTTTTTAAAAAAATTTTTATTTTATTTTATTATTATTATTATTTTTTCTCGGTACGCGGGCCTCTCACTGTTGTGGCCTCTCCTGTTGTGGAGCACAGGCTCCGCGGCCATGGCTCATGGGCCCAGCCGCTCCGCGGCATGTGGGATCTTCCTGGACCGGGGCACGAACCCGTGTCCCCTGCATAGGCAGGTGGACTCTCAACCATTGCGCCACCAGGGAAGCCCAAAATTTTTTATTTTATATTGGAGTAGAGTTGATTTACAATGTTGTTAGTTTCAGGTGCAGAGCAAAGTGATTCAGTCATACATATATCTAATCTTTTTCCCATTTAGGTCATTACAGAATATGGAGTAGAGTTCTTTGTGCTATACAGTAGGTTCTCATTAGTTATCTATTTAAAATATAGTCTGTTGTTAGTTTCAGGTGCAGAGCAAAGTGATTCAGTCATACATATATCTAATCTTTTTCCCATTTAGGTCATTACAGAATATGGAGTAGAGTTCTTTGTGCTATACAGTAGGTTCTCATTATTTTTAAATATCTATTTAAAATATAGTCGTGTGGGGCTTCCCTGGTGGCGGAGTGGTTGGGAGTCCGCCTGCCGATGCAGGGGACACGGGTTCGTGCCCCAGTCCGGGAAGATCCCACCTGCCGCGGAGTGGCTGGGCCCATGAGCCATGGCCACTGAGCCTGCGCGTCCGGAGCCTGTGCTCCGCAAAGGGAGAGTCCACAACAGTGAGAGGCCCACGTACCACAGAAAAATAAAATAAAATAAATAAAATATAGTAGTGTGTATGTCAATCCCAAACTTCCAATTTATCCCTCCCTTCCATTTCCCCTTTAGTAACCAAAAGTTTCTTTTCTTAGTTTGTGAGTCTATATCTGTTTTGTAAATAAGTTCGTTTGTATCATTTTCCTACAATTCCGCATATAAGTGATGTCATATATTTGTCTTTCTCTGACTTACTTCACTTAGTATGATAATCTCAGGGTCCATCCATGTTGCTGCAAATGACATTATTTCATTCTTTTTAATGGCTGAGTAATATTCCACTATATATATATATATAGCACATCTTCTTTATCTATTCCTCTGTTGATGGGCATTTAGGTTGCTTCCATGTCTTGACTATTGTAAACACTGCTGCAATGAACATTGTGCTGAATGTATCCTTTTGAATCAACCATGAGATTTTTGATATAGCAGTCTATATGTATAAAAGATTGATTTAAGTTGCTGGTTTCTTAATTTCATATGCATTTCCAATATCCTACATTTGTATTCTCCTCTTCTTATTATTACTGGTTTTGATATCATACCTGCAGGGAGATGATTTCCTACCTTTACTGTAGGCTTGTCTTTACTGGTGAGCTTTCCCATTCATAATTTTCTTCTTTCTAATTGTGGCCTTTTCTTTTCTGCCTAGAGAAGTTCCTTTAGCAGTTTGTTGGCATTTTGTTGTAAAGCTGGTTTGGTGGTGCTGAATTCTCTTAGCTTTTGCTTGTCTGTAAAGGTTTTGATTACTCCATTGAATCTGAACAAGAGCCTTGCTGGGTAGAGTATTCTTGGTTGTCGGTTTTTCCCTGTCATCACTTGAACTATATCATGCCAATCCCTTCTGGCCTTCAGTTTCTGCTGAAAAGTCAGCTGATGATAACTAAATGAAGATTTCCTTATATGTTACTTGTTGCTTTTCCCTTGTTGCTTTTAATATTTTCTCTTTGTCTTTAGTTTTTGAAAATTTGATTGATATGTCTTGGCATGTTCCTCCTTGGGTTTATCCTGTGTGGGCCTCTCTGTGCTTCCTGGACTTCAGCCCATGTTTCCCTTCCCATGTTAGGGAAGTTTTCGGCTATTATCTCTTCAAATATTTTCTCAGGCCCTTTCATTCTTCTGGGACCCCTATGATGCAAAAGTTGGTGCATTTAATGTTGTCTCAGAGGTCTCTTAGACTGTCCTCATTTCATTTTTTTTCTTTATTCTGTTCTGCAGCAATGATTTCCACCAATCTGTCTTCCAGCTCACTTATTTGTTCTTCTGCCTCATTTATTCTGCTATTGATTCCTTTTAGTGTATTTTTCATTTCAATTTTTGTATTGTTCATCTGTTTGTTCTTTAAATCTCCTAGCTCTTTGTTAATCATTTCTTGTATCTTCTTGGGCTGTGCCTCCATTATTTTTCCAAGATCTTGGATCACCTTTACTATCATTTCTCTGAATACTTTTTCAGGCAGATTGCCTATCTATCTCCACTTCACTTACTTGTTCTTCTGGGGTTTTATTATCATCTTGTTCCTTCATCTGGAACATATTCCTCTGCCATCTCGTCTAACTTTCTGTGTCTGTGGCCTTCATTTCTCAGGCTGCAGGTTTGTAGTTCCTCTTGCTTCTGGTGTCTGCCCCCTGGTGGGTAAGGTTGATCCAGGGGCTTGTGCAGGCTTCATGGTGGGAGGGCCTGGTGCCTGCACACTGGTAGATGGAGCATGTTCTTGTCCCTCTGGTGGGCAGGGCTGTTTCAAGAGGTGTGTTTAGAGGCAGCTGTGCATTCAGGATGACTTTAGGCAGCCTGTAAGTGGGGCTGTGTTGGTTGTTTGGCCTGAGGCATCCCAACACTGGACCTTGCAGGCTATTGAGGGGGGCAGGTTTCAGTGCCAAAATGTTGACTTCCAGGAGAGCTCATGCCAATGAGTACTCCCTGGGGCCTCTGCCACCAGTGTCCTTGCCCCCAGTGAGCCACAGCTGACCACCACCTCCCCAGAAGACCCTCCAAGATACACAGGTAGGTCTGGCCCAGGCTCTTATGGAGTCACTTCTTTGCCCTGGATCCCAGTGCACATGAAACCTTGTGTGTGCCTTCCAAGAGTGGAGTTTCTTTTTTCCCCAGTCCTGTGGAGCTCCTGCGCGTTGAAGGCCTTCTCATGCACTGCTGGCCTTCAAAGCCAAATGCTCTGGGCTCTCCTCCTCCTGATGCCAGATCCCCAGGCTGGGGAGCCTGACGTGGGGCTCAGAACTCTCACTCCTGTGGAGAACCTCTGTGATATAATTATTTTCCAGTTTTTGGGTCACCCACCCAGTGCGTATGGGATTTGATTTTATTGCAAATGTGCCCCTCCTACCATCTTGTTGTGGCTTCTTCTTTGTCTTCGGATGTAGAATATCTTCTTTGCTAGGTTCCAGTTGTTCAGTGGTTGTGATTTTGGTTTTTGTGAGAGGAGGTGAGCTCAATTTCTTCTACTCCACCATCTTGTCTCTTCCCATGTCAATTATTACCTTAAATGTCAACGGAGTAAATGATCCAATCAAAAGACAGAGTGATTGATAGATTGAATAAAAACATGAACCTACAATATGCTGCCTAAAAATGTCTCACTTTAGGGTGAAAGACAAGCACAGACCGAAAGTGCGGGGATGAAAAAAATATTTCATGAAAATGGAAACAATAAGAAAGCTGGGGTAGAAATACTCATATTAGACAAAACAGACTTTAAAACAAAGGCCATAAAGAAAGACAAAGAAGTGTATCATATGATAAAGGGATCAATACTAAAAGAGGCTATTATACTGATTAACATATATGCACCCAATATAGGAGCACCTAAATATGTAAAAGAAATACTAATAGACATAAAGGGAGAAATTGACTGGAATGCAATAATAGTAGGAGATTTTAACACCCCAGTGACATCAATGGACAGATCATCCAGACAAAATCAGTAAGGCAACAGAGGTCCTAAATGACACAACAAACCAGTTGTACTTGTTGTCAAGCACACATGGAACATTCTCCAGGATAGACCACACACTAGGTGACAAAACAAGCCTCAACAAATTTAGAAATCATTTCAAGCATTTTTCCTGACCACAATGTATGAAACTACCAGAGAAAGAAAAACAGGAAAAGAGTGAATACATGGAGACTAAACAACAAGCCACTAAAAAAACTAATGGATCAATGATGAAATCAAATAAGAAATCGGAAAATGAGAACAAAACCTTACAAAATCTATGGGATGCAGCAAAAGCAGTTCTAATAGGGAAGTTCATAGCAATAAGGCCTTCCTCAAGAGATAAGAAAAATCTCAACCTAACGTACTAGCTAAATGAATTAGAAAAATTAGAACAAAAAAAAAAACCTCACAGCAGAAGAAAGGAAATAATAAAGATTACAGAGGAAATAAAATAGAGATTAAAAAAATAGAAAAGCTCAATAAAATCAAGACCAGGTTTTTTGAAAAGATAAACTTCTAGCCAGGCCCACCAAGAAGAAAACAGGATCCAAATAAACAAAATAAGAAAGAGGAGAAATAACTAATACCACAGAAATACCAAAAGAAAAAAAAAAAAGAAAATACTATGAAAAGTTATATGCCAACTAATTGGACAATCTAAAAGAAATGGACAAGTTTCTAGACACAGCCCACCAAAACGGAATCAAGAAGAAACAGATAATTTAAACAGATTGAGCACTGTAAGTGAAATAGAATCTGTAAAAGAAAACAAAACAAAGCTCCCTGCAAACAAGTCCAGGACTTGATGGCTTCACTGGGGAATTCTACCAAACATATAAAGAAAAACTTATACCTATCCTTCTCAAACTATGCCAAAAATTGAAAAGGAGGGAAAACTCCCAGAGTCACTCCATGAAGCCACCATCACTCTGATACTAAAATCAGACAAAGACACTACAAAAAAAGAAAATTACAGGTCAATATATTTGATGAATAGAGATGAAAAATGTATCAATGTAATGTGCCAGATTAACAAAAGGAAAGACAAAGCACATGATCATCTCAATAGATGCGGAGAAAACATTTGAAAAAATTCAACATCCATTCATGATAAAAATTCTCACCAAAGTGGGTACAGAGGGAACATATCTCAACATAATAAAAGCCATTTGTGACAAACCTACAGCCTACATAATACTCAATGGTGAAAAGCTGAAAACCTTCCTGCTAAACTCAGGAACAAGACAAGGGTGCCCACTCTCACTGCTTCTATTTAAAATAGTATTGGAAGTCCTAGCCACAGCAATCAGACAGGAAAAAGAAATAAAAAGTATCCAAGTTGGAGGGAAAGAGATAAAACTGTCACTATTTACAGATGACATGATACTCTATATAGAGAATCCTAAAGTCTCCACACAAAAACTATTAGAACTAATAAATGAATTCAGCAAGGTAGCAGAATACAACATTAATATACAGAAATCTGTTGCATTTCTTTACACTAACTATGAAATATCAGAAATTTAAAAATCCTTTTTAAAATCACATAAAAAATACCCAGGAATAAACTTAACCAGTGAGGTAAAAGACCTTTATACTAAAAACTATAAAACATTGTAAAGGCAACTGAAGATGATTCAAGGAAATGGAAAGATATCCCATGCTCTTGGATTGGAAGAATTAGTATTATTAAACTGGCCATACTACCCAAAGCAATCTACAGATTTAATGCAATCCCTGTCAAAATACCATGACATTTTTTTCACATAACTAGAACAAGTAAACCTAAAATTTATGTGGAACCACAAAAGACCCAGAATTGCCAAAGCAATCCTGAGGAAAAGGAACAAAGCTTGGAGGCGTAACCCTTCCAGACTTCAGACTATACTACAAAGTTACAGTAATCAAAATAGCTTGGTATTGGCACAAAGACAGACATATGGATCAATGGAATAGGATAGAGAGGCCAGAAATAAACCCAAACACTTATGGTCAATTAATCTATGACAAAGGAGGCAAGAATACAATGCAGAAAAGACAGTCTCTTCAAAAAGTGGTGTTGGGAAAGCTGGACAGCTACGTGTAAATCATACCTTATAGAAAAATAAATTCAAAGTGGTTTAAAGAACTAAATGTAAGACATACCATAAAACTCATAGAAGATTACATAGGCAAAACATTCTCTGCCATAAATCGTAGCAAGATTTTCTTAGATCAGTCTCCCAAGGCAAAAGAAATAAAAGCAAAAATAAACAAATGGGACCTAATCAAACTTAAAGCTTTTGCACATCAAAGGAAACCATCAACAAAACAAAAAGACAAGCTACAGAATGGGAGGAAATATTTGCAAATGATTTGACTGACAAGGGGTTAATATCCAAACAGCTCATACAATTCAATATTGAAAAAACAAACAACCCAATGGGCAGAAAACCTAAATAGACATTTCTCCAAAAACGACATACAGATGGTCAACAGGCACATGAGAAGGTGCTTAACACCGCTAATTATTAAGGAAATACAAATCAAAACCATAATGATGTGTCACCTCACACTGGTCAGACTGGCTATCATCAAAAAGTCTGCAAATAATAAATGCTGGAGAGGGTGTGGAGAAAAGGGAACCCTTCTGCACTATTGGTGGGAATGTAAATTGATGTAGCCAGTATAGAAAACAGTACAGAGGTTCCTTAAGAAACTAAAAATACAGTTACCATATGATCCAGCAATCCCTCTCCTGGGCATATATCTGGAAAAGATGAAAACTCTAATTCGAAAAGATATATGCACCCCATTGTTCACAGCAGCACTATGTACAATAACTAAGACATGGAAACAACCCAAGTGCCCACTAACACCTGATTGGCTTAAGAAGATGTGGTACAATGGAATATTACTCAGCCGTAAAAAAGAATGAAATAATTCCATTTGCAGCAACATGGATGGACCTAGAGAAAAGTATACGTAGTGAAGTCCAAGAAAAACAAATATTATATGATATCACTTACGTGTGAAATCTAAAAAATAATACAAATGGATCTATATATAAAACAGAAATAGACTCACAGACATAGAAAACAAACTTATAGTTACCAAAGGGAAAAGGGAGGGGGGAAGGGATAAATTAGGAGTATGGCACTAACAAACTACTATACATAAAGTAGATAAGCAACAAGGATTTACTGTATAGTGCAGGGAAATATATTCAATATCTTGTATTAACCTATAATGGAAAATAATCTGAAGAAATATGTAACTGAATCACTTTGCTGTACACCTGAAACTAACACAGTATTCTAAGTCAACTAAACTTCAATTAAAAAAAAAATCACCACTTCTACAAAAGCATACAGCACAATCATAAAGTCAATTTTGTTTTAATAGCAGTTGTATTCAGTAGCATTTCTAAGAAACAAGATAACCAGTAGTTATAAAGTTGGAGTCATGTGCCAGACTGCCTGGGTTTAACTCCTAGCTCTGCTAATGAACAAGTTATAAAACTGTGCTTCAGTTTTATCATCTCCAAAATAGATATAACAGTTATAATTATTATATATTTAAATAATTATATAAGTAATAACATGCAAATAATAATTATTATTATTAACCTGTAGGGATTTCATGAGGATTAAATGAACTAATACAGGGAAAGTGTTTAGAAGAGCATCAATAAACATGATTTCTTCTATTCCCCGACACATTACATAGTGGGAGGACCATAGATGTACTTCCAAGTTTGAAATTCTTGCAGGGCAAGGAGTATTTGTAAATTTCTGCCATGAGTCCACATACTTACTTACTTATTTTCTAGGGTATCAATCCTTCTCTTTTGAGGCCATGCAGAATACATCTCTCATTCTCATCTTTTCAGATGTAGCAAACATTAGCTTTTTTTTTTTTTTTTTTTTCCCGGTACGCGGGCCTCTCACTGTCGTGGCCTCTCCCGTTGCGGAGCACAGGCTCCGGACGCACAGGCTCAGTGGCCATGGCTCACGGGCCCAGCCGCTCCGTGGCATGTGGGATCTTCCCTGACCAGGGCACGAACCCATGTCCCCTGCATTGGCAGGTGGACTCTCAACCACTGCACCACCAGGGAAGCCCAGCATCAGCATTTTTAAAGCCATAGTGTTTTTCTGTTAATTATATGTGGACAAAAAAACTGAGTAAAACTCGCCTGCAACACCTAAACTTAAATATCAAGAACGAAAACCACTACTATGCATGTGAAATAAAATGTAGGTTATAAATAATGTTTTACTATAATTAATTCTTATGTGGTATTTTCTGTTTAAGCATGCTAATTTTTTTCTATTAAATACAGTAAATGGTCTTACTTAATGCATTCATTCACATAGCAAGAATCTTGAAAGTAATGAATTATTTTAGAGTATTTTTCTAGCACTTTTTTTTGTGGGAAAACTATCCTTGAATGTTCCATTTTGGGTATGTTCTACATTTATAAAATGGATCAAAATTAAAGAATGAAATCCATTATGAGAGACTCAGTTCTGATACACTAAATTAAAAAAAAAGTTTGATATATTTTCATTAAGTGCAGGAAATGACAAAAAGTCCTCTGATTTCATGGAAAAAAAGAATATAGTCCTTTCCCAAGTCATTTCTATTCTTTTAAAGATCAAGATTTAAAATGTTCATTTGAAAGTTCTGTTTATGTAGTGGAAAGCTCTCAGGTTGACAATGAGAGCTTTGCTGCAATTTTTCAGGATATTGGTTAAACTGGGTTTGGCTTTATTTTACCCTCAGGATTGCCTGGATGCCGTGAGGTCTCTGACATACCAGTGACTAACATCCACTGCTCTTCATTACAGGGTGACAGTGGTGGGCCTCTGGTCTGTGAGCGGCCTGGAGGACAGTGGACATTATTTGGCTTAACTTCATGGGGCTCTGTCTGCTTTTCCAAAGTCCTGGGACCTGGAGTTTATAGCAACGTGACATACTTTGTCAAATGGATTGAAAGACAAATATACATCCACACCTTTTTCCTAAACTAATTCCAAGGATGATCAGAGACTTTTACCAGCGACACTCAGAGCAAATAGCCTTCTCGATAGTGGAGGACTTCCTGCAGAGAGCTGTGTGGAAGCACTTTCATGGACAGTAATGCTCCACAGTGCACTGCAAATGTTCATGTTTGTCTTGGTCTAATTTTATGCAGCTTTGTTTTTTTTAAATTCTGTTTTTCTCTTACATCAAGTTGAATGAAAATCTTTTAAAAACCAACGCAAAACAGAGTTTGTTATTTTGCCAGGAAGGCCTAACCTTGACTGTAACATGAAATGATCAACTCTGGAAAGAGAAGAGTGAGGGGACTAGGGTAACAGGTTAGAGAAAGTTCCCTTTTGTCCAATCACAAAAAGGACATTGAGATCCAGGCTGACTAATCTTTGCCAGCTTTTGTTTCTCAAGCACAAGAGCATAATGGCAAATTACAATATTAACATCAGAGACTTGCTTTTGATTTATTAAAAGCCAAGATAATTTACATGCTTATGTTATTTACTATTACTCTTCTAAAGTTTGCATAATTCTGAGAACTTATGAAAGACAGAGCATCCATTTAGGTAGCTGAAATAGCAAATCACATTGAGCACAAAGCTCTTTTGACATCAATATTAGCACTTGACATGCCTGGACTGCCCATTCTGAATTTAAATCAAGATTGTAATTTTATAGAAAAGTCTCCAAAGAACCTTCCCAGAGCTGGGGTTTGTTCACTATGTATCACTTAGCCAATTGAGATTTCGACAACTAGGAAAATACCTGTGGGAAATATTTCATTCTGCCTATGTGACAATGAAGTTGAGATTAAACTTTGCTATAGGAGGATTTGCTTTAGAGTAGAGAGATGCAATTTTTTTAAAAGAAAATTACACCCCACCCCTAATTAAGTATTTTCCAGTTTTCTTGTGTTTGTCCATACCAATAAAGTCACAGAAATGCATCTGAAAGCACAGTAAAACTTTGCACGGAGAAAAACATTTTGTAATTGTCGTTGAAAGATGTTTAATATCTGGTGTTGCCATTTCTTCCCATTGATAATTAAAACAAAAATTTAAAGATGCTTTTAAGCACTAGGCCACTTTACACACATCAATTTTGAAGTAATTAGTGGTTACAGTATTTTTTCCCCACAAAAAAGCTTCAAAATACAAATCTTCACATGCACCTACTTAAATTAGTCAGGCATCCATTTTGCAACATCCAAATGCCTTTTGAACAAGTAGGATTCCCTCCACCAGCAACCTGGGCTGCCTCAGCATTCCCCAGAGACTACCTGCAATTTTATACGTGTCTTTTTTGTACTCTTTTCTATATGTGTGCGTAGGTGACATTCGAAAAGTTGTCTTGACACTTTCCACATTATTCATCTCTTGTTCTGTAGTTTATATAAACCTATTGAGAATGTAAAATCTGGCAACCGAATTGTGGTCACAACTGTATGAAAGTTTAAGAACATATGTCAGTGTTGTTATACTTATAGGTACATAATGTAACAACATATACTCAACTTATGTTCAGTGAAATATATATATTGTACTTATTTTAAGTAACCCTTAATACAAATAAAATGGTATAATCTTTTCTTTTTATGGCTATAAAACATGGAGCAAGCCCCAGAAAATGGTGCCTCCCACTATTATAGTTGGCACCCAGTTTCCCACCAATCAAAATTTTCTTGTGTTATATCTCACTCCCCCAGGAACATGCTCTTTTATTTTAGATGGAAGATGGCTCTTTGATGAGTCTGAAATGAGAGGTTGCTAGCAGTCTCCAATAACCCATTGAGGGTCCAAGGAAAACTTCAGCCCTGATTAGAAGGCAAGGATCTTTCATGTCTAGAGCACATTTTGGGAATCTGATCCAATTCTTCTATAAATCTTTTTGGGTAAAATTGTATCACACATGTATACTGTTAATTTTTTTTTTTTTTGGCTACTAGGAGCAGATTTAGGCTCCCCCAAATTTGGTGGAATACACTGAATACCGAAATGCAACAGACCACATCAGCTTGGGTAACTTTGTGTGAAAGAGTTATTGTAGATAAGACCCTTTACAGGCTTCATACAGATCCCAAATCTCTTTTGCCTGAAGGCCAGAAGTGTTTCAGAATCCAGAATTTTAAAAAATTTAAAAAGTATAACATTACAACGTTTAGCACCCAGTAATAAAATCTACTAATAATTTCGTAGCAAAATGTATGAATAATTACATTAAATAAATAAATAGCCTTACATCTGTTTAAGACATTGAATTTGTGCCTAATTTATGAAAACTTTTTCAGTTTTCAGAGTTCTTGAGATTGTGGAATTGTGGATAAGAGATTGTAGACCCATAACATGAAGACTCAAGACTTTACTCATGTGTACAGATACTTTACATCCTGGAGACTGACCTTTTCTCTTAGTCTTTTGGACTCAGTCTTTTTATCCTTAGATTCTAATCTTTTATTTGTAAGTGAATATGTCTCTAAATTTTTATTTATCGGAAGATGATGATCTCAAGGAATGAATGCCAGCTACTATGAGGATCACTGACTTTTCCATGTAAGAAAAGGTCAAAACAATATTCTGGTAAAAGGTGTGCTTTGGGATTTTCCTTCTAAGCTCTGATACCAATTACTGTTGGATTTGGTGAGTATCTATAGGAGCAATGATAGCTTTTTGTATATGTTATTTATTAAATAGTTTATTTTTAAAAAATCGTAAGAAAGAAGAAAGCTACCTCCATTAGCCATATGGGATTTTGAATATTCTAGAAATCAGTCTGTATAAAAGACTACTTGCAATAACATCAGAAGGCTACAAAAAATGTCAGACCAGGACAGTAGGTAGCAGGTAGAAGATTAAGCCCTGAGCATAATACTTGAGTAGTCATTAAGAAGAGCTTCATATGGACATGGAACATTAGCATTGAAATTTCATGAAGGAAATTCTGGGTGGCTGACAATTTTCAGATGGACAGATACAGACTTTTAAAAGAACTCAACAAGAAAATATAATCTTAAAATAATACCTGGCAGTTTTGGTAGAAACTAGTTTCTTTGTTCCAACTAAAACCAGCATACATGATTTGCAACAGCAATTAACTTTATATAGACATTCTTGTCCTAAAATGTATTAAAAAACAAATCTAAGAACCTCATGGAATCCTCCTGAGAACCACCTGTATTAGTGTCAGTTCCATAATATCTCCTTTTTAGAGGTTGCAACAGCAGAAAAGTTGTAGGGTATTGTAAAGACTATAAACCCTCAAATGATCTCCTGAAGACTGTTCTGAAATTGATTGTCTCATTTTGATTAGGCTATTGTCAGTTTTAGAATATGGGAAATTGACAAAGGGCCCCTGGACTCAGCTGATTTTGTATTCCTTACCTATGGCCTCTGTTTCCCAATTGAAAACATCTGCACAGAGGTATACCTCATAAAAAGTCTTCTGTTGACAGGAAGCAGAGAGAAGAACACATCTCCATGGAACCCTGGCATCCCTGCTGCCCCTTACCAGTGAAGCCTTCCACCTCAAGAGAACACTGAAATGAACAGATAGTAAAATAAATATATGTCTCAAATGAATTCCCTTGAAAATATGTGCATTTCTAGAACAATTAAAATGCTTTTACAAAATCCAAAAAGTTTCCTAAAAGCATTTGATTCTGAATTAAATATTTTACTTCTCTAAACTCTGTTCAGGTCAAACTCTAACCTCCTTTACAAATGTCTACAAACAGACAGTAAAGGTCATCACATTGGCTTTTCCAAGCCCAGTAAAATGTTCTTGTCCCTGAAGGAAAAATCCAAGTCATGCTGGTTTGGTAGAGGAGCCTCTTCAAAGGCCCTCTTCCAAACTTGAAGGACTACTTGCAACTCCAAGGAGGGTATTCTGCTTTTTTAATCCTTTGAGGGTCCAGCCATCCCTGAGGCCTTATTTTCAGAGTAGTCCGAGTCTAAAGCAGTTTCACACACAGATAAATTTCCTTGCTCAACAGCACAAGGAGTTGCCGACATCACTGCAAAGACAGCAGAAGGGTCAGAAATGGGTATTCTCTCTGACTTAACAGCTGAGTGGTCAGAATACTTAGATGTCAACTGATCCATCTTTCCAGCCCCTTTCCACTTCTTGAGAGCTTCAGTCCTCTCCTCTGCAGGCAGTCTGTCAAAGTGTTTTGCCCTCAGAATTGGAGATGGGAACAGAGATCCCTGAAGAACTCTGTATATAAACCTAGGTTACAAAAAGCATCACAGAATTACATTCACCTCAAATGCATTACGGGACACACAAAATACTCACCAGTTAGAAAAAGTAGAAGGGTCTGATGACCCTTCTTGAGGTAAAGGGGGAGAATACGTGAATTATAAAATGGAAATAATAATATTAAATTAATGTTTGCAAAGCACTGAGAAAATAGTGAGTTCCTCATTGTCAAATAAATAAAAAATAAAACCTGTAAAAGTAGAGACACCAATAGTGCTACAGCCTTAATGTTAACTTAAATGAGATAATACATATAAAGCAGGCCAAGCATTGGCACACAGTAAGTGAGTAGTTTTTTAAATGCTAGCTATTAGTTTCCTATGGCTATTGTAGCAAATTACCACAAACTTGTCCCTTTCAGTCCAAGCTGATAGTATTTATGCTGCTACAGCATTCACAAAAACCTTGTAAGTCTCCAATGTATGTCATGGGTATTTACACCATTAGATAAGAGGGTCCTCCACAGATCTTTCCTGTATATCCCATCTCCTTCCTTGGTGACTGCTGAGATGGCTGAGAGGATCCATGAGTCACACACCTAATCTCTTCAGCACTAGCAAAGGCTGTCCAGCCACACTCTGGGCCTTCTCTCCAGAGCATACTCCCAACAACCAATCTCCTAATTTTAGCAAATTTAATACCTGGATAGGCTGAGAATTTTCTAAATCTAGTTCCTTTGGGCTTAATAGTACTTCCCTCAGTCTCTTTTCTCTCACATTTTTCTATAAGCAGCAAGAAGAAACCAGACCAAACCTTCAAAGATTTGCTTAGAAAACTCCTCAGCTAAACATCCAAGTTCATCACTTACAAATTCTGCTTTCCACATAACGGTAGAACACAATTCAGCTAAGTTTTTTGCCACTATATTGCAAAGATCCCCTTTCCTCCAATTTCCAATAACATGTTTCTCCTTTCCTTATGAGACCTCACCAGCAGTGCCTTTAATGTTCATATTTCTAGCAACATTCTATTTATGACCATTTACGTGTTTTCCGAGATGATATGGCTCTCTCTGCCCATGCTTCCTCCTTGCTTCTGAATTTTCACCAGCAGACACTGTAATGTCCATACTTCTATTGACAGTCTGTTTAAGGGAGTCTAGTATGTTTCTATTATGTGCCTCAAAATTCTTCCAGGCTCTGCCCATTATCTAATTTCAAAGTCTATTTCACATTTTTAGGTATTAGTTACAGCAACACCCACCTTTCTGATACCAAAGTCTGTATTAGTTTCCTATAGCTGCTGTAACAAATTACCATAAATGTGCTGGCTTAGAATAACAAAACCTAATTCTCTCACAGTTCTGAAGGCCAAGAATTCTGAAATCAGTTTCACTGAAACAAAATCAAGGTGTTGGAAAGGCCATGCTCCCTCTGGAGGCTCTAGGGGAGAACTCATTCCTTGCTCCTTCTGGCTTCTGGTAGCATTCCTTGGCTTGTGACCAAGAGATCTCTGCTACCATGGTCAAAGTGCTTTCTCCTTTTCTGTCAGTGTCAAATCTCGCCCTGCCTCTCTCTGATAAAGACACTTGTGAGGGCATTTAGGGCCCAGCCAGATAATCTCCCCATCTCAAGATCCTTAATCACATCTGCAAACTCCTTTTTTCGCTAAATAAATAAAACATTCACCAGGTTCCAGGGATTAGGACACAGATGTATTTTAGGGGGTCAGTTTTTTCAGCTCACCACGACAATATTAGATAAAATTGTATCATTAATGCTCTTGAAGAAAAATTTCAGGCTGTAACTTAAAAGTAATTGTTTCTTCATAAATTCTAAAAGTTCATCTTGTCAGTTTTTAATCTGAAAGCTGGTAATAACAGTGAACACTACAGAACCATCTCAGTTTACCAGTGATATTAAGTATACAACTGTAACCACCACAGAATGACTCTGGTGGGTTTTTCTTATGCATTTCTAGAACGGATGTCTTTCAGCAACAAAGGGTTTGTGCCCACTGTGCCTTATGATTGTGTTACAGACTGGGATTGGCAAACTTTTTTCCAATGGACCAGACAGTAATATCTCAGGCTTTGTGAGCCAGATAGTCTCTGTTGGAACTGTTCAACTCTGCTGTTGTAGTACAAAAGCAGCCATAGACAATATTTAAATTAGTGAGTATGTCTATGTTCCAATAAAACTTTACAAAAACAGGCAGTGGGTCAGATTTGGCCTGTGAGCCAATTTGTCAGCCCTATTAGAGAATAATATTGAATCACCATTTGACGTTCATATCATGTTTAAAAAGGTAGAACAGCTATTTGCTATAGTGTTTTCAGCTAAACAGATAGATTTTTTAAAACTATAAAGGGGAAGAGCTCTAAAGAGTTCAAGAAATCTATAGATTAGAAACCCAGGCATACTTCTTAGCCATTTCCATCCCATACGATATGAGAAATCAAGTTAAACTAAAATGGGAAAGTAACTGAAGTCAGGAAAGGGAGGTAGGTTTTCAGTGTTTATAGATCATAGCAGAGATACGTGTCCCTCAGTACCCATTCTTCTTTTTAGAAGCCCCCAGATTTTAGCCACTCAGAGTCTACATACCAGGTTCTAGTTAATGGGATATGAGCAATGATGTGTACCACATCTGGGTCATGACAATACAAAAAAGAATAAAAAAGAAGAAAGATGGAAAGCTGCATGCCTTCCATCTTCTCTTTCTCCCTCCTGCAGGCGGAGATGCAGGGATGCAGGGACCCAGGACCTGGATGTGCTGGTGGTGAGTCATCTTTAGTCACGCAGATGAGGGCAACGCCCTTGGGAGACGGCAGAAGAAAAAGAGGAAAGGAAAGGATCTAGGTCCTCGAATACCTTTGTGAAGCAAAGCTGCCCTATCCCTGTGAACCATCAACCAGACTAGAAGTTTCCTTGAGAAAGAAATAAATTTTTTCATTTGCTTAAGCCACTTCTGTTCCCTGGCAAAAGAGCTAAAGCCAATATTTTAACTGGTACACAGACTGACTTTTCCACTACTAAACAGGATGGTCTACTGTCTATTCTTAGCAGTCGCCTGACGAATTCTAAGCCTATGACTTCACTTACTCTCTTGATGATAAGATAAACACCATACCTGGGCAGAAGAGCAACACAGGTTGTGAGAACACAAACTAAGTAGAACACTGGATCCAGCATGTGCTCCTGCATAATCCAATAGGGGTTGGATGGTGGGTTGCAAGTTACACATATGGCTCCAAAAACCAAGGCAAAGAAAAAATAGGACAAAATGCTCCCAACGATGGCCAGCATGTGGATCCAAGTCTGCAAGATAAGAAAAGCAGAGGAGATGAACACACTCTGATAATTTTGCAGCCTGGCAAAATCTGCTCTGTTGAAGAGACATCACATTCCAAGCAGTGGGTGAATGGTGAAACAAACCTTAGCGAACAAAACACAAAATATTAAAGCAAGAAGGCAAGAGCACCTTTTGTGAATAGCTCATATCAGTGTTTAAGTTCTATAAAACTATGTCAAATACCAAAAAGCAACTCTGGTGACTAGTTTACTTTGTATTGTCCATGCACCATGAGGTGTTAGGATTTTCTCCTTATTTTTCCATATAGTCACTTACTGGTCTAGCTCTTCTTTAAGATAATAGCTTAATCCAGTGAACCTCAAACTTTATCCATTTAAGTAGGTGGTAGACATTACTGTTGCTCACCAATATTCTCATTCTCTTCCTCTAATAAGCATTTGAGAGGATTGCATTTCCCCACCCCCTTGAAATTAAGCATGGCCACATGTCTTGCTTTGACCGATGAAACGTGAATGGAAGGGATGTGCAAAACTTTCTGGTTAGAAGCATGGAAGAGTCGGTGTGCAATTTTCCATACTGTCTCCTTTCCTTCCACGTTTGACCAAGAAGTTCTTGGGGATAATTCCAGGTGGTACAGCTACGAGACACAGCTTGGGTCACTGAGCCACCCCTCAGAGGATAATTTCTCTAGAGCTGTCTGGAACCTTAATAACTTTACATGAGCAAGAAATAAATCTCTGTATATCACACTATAACCTATCCACCTTCATATCTACATAGAGCTTGCATTATTATTTTTTAAAAATATTTTTCTGTAAACTGGCTCACTATCTAATTAAGTAAATTTATTTAGAAAGAAAAGCAGATCACTACCTTAAGTGTAATATCAGCATTACCTGTCATAACAGTGATGAGTCTGGGGTCTGATCTGTCTTTATTACAAAGGGAAATTAGCAAGAGTTATTGCGAGAAAAAGTAACAGCCCCAAACAGAATTCTTCTCTGACATAATCTGAAGTATGAGAGAATCACCTTCATGTTATGCAGTAGTCAGTGTTATTTAGTGCAATGTACAGTCCCACCTAAAATCATTGTGTATACCATGGTGGTATATATTACTCTTTTGGGGGAAGACTGCTTTTATTAATCATTTTCACTTTCTAGGGCTACAATTCTCAAACAAGACCCAATATTCTCCATTTTCCTCTTAACCTTGCAAAGTATTTCTCCAGGGTAGATAGCTTCACAAGAGTCACAAAGACTGCTCATATTTTATAAAGATACACAAAATGATCAGAAAACATTGGCCCCATTTTTTTTTTTCTCAAATGTTCTTGCTTCCCACTGAGCCCTGAAATTTTTTTTCCTTTAAGAAGCGCTTTTGGCAAGTGAGATGTGACTTTAGATAGAGTGACTCGTTTAAATAAATGGATGCAGTGAAAGTCAAGGGACGCTGGGTAAAAACTGACAGGGAGGTGGCAGAGGTAGCAAAGGGACGGTGAGCAAAAGTGTAAAGGAAACCAATTCATATTCTCAGAATGACTGACTCTTACTGACAACAGACCTTCAGAGGCCATGAGCTTTAGCCTTCCCTGGTGTGAGAAACAATTCTTTTAATGATGCATCCTTTATAGAGTAGTCACTGTTCTCGGCACCTAGCTTTCACTCCCCTTCTCTTAGTGAAGACGCCCAGCACTATCTATGCACAGTCTTGGTAAAATATTCCTCCTCTCGCCAAAGCCTGTGGCTGGAGCTAAGGAAACAGAATTCTATCACCAGAGACTGAACCTGGAGCACCATGAATGAGGCAAGAGCAGAGAGGAAAATGACTGGGGCCAATTCAGACCAGAGTACCGGCCTGATAAGCCTGTCCGTTAGTTTCTGTTCCCTGGATCTCTGGAGCCACTCTGGATCCTAAGGATGGTTTTGTTTGTTTGTTTTTTTGTTTTTGTTTGTTTTTTTGCCGTACGCGGGCCTTTCAGTGCTGTGGCCTCTCCCGTTGCGGAGCACAGGCTCCGGACGCGCAGGCTCAGCGGCCATGGCTCACGGGCCCAGCATCTCCGCGGCATGTGGGATCTTCCTGGACCGAGGCACGAACCCGTATCCCCTGCATCGGCAGGCGGACTCTCACCCACTGCGCCACCAGGGAAGCCCAGGATGTTTCTTTGTTTGTTTGTTTTACCGTGATTTTCAATACATTTTGAATAACTTTTCCGTTTGCTCAGGTTAGTCAAAACAGATTGTTACTGCTCATAACCACTGAACCCAAACTGACGCTTGACATGTTAGGGGCTTTGGAACACTAATGTCAGAACTTAAGACGCTTCCTTAGGCAGTAGCAAAAAAGTACCTACATAATTGCTTAAAAATGAAATTCAACAGATATTCAAACAACCCCACATATTTTAGTTCTAGAATTCTCTTTACTCTTCCCATCTAGTATTTGCAGATATTAACCTTTTACAACACTTTAGGCTTGTAAGGTTTGGTTATAGCAGGTTATAAGCAAAGCAGGTGATGTCAAAAATATTCACCCCTTCTTAAGAAATGATAAATAATCTCAATATATAACTTTGAATAACATTTAAAACTATAAGCTCATTCAGCTATTTCCTGTTTGAAATGCATCACCACCAACATGTTACATATACCCCAAACACTGGTTAGTCATTTAATCACTCACTTATTCATTCAAATATTTTTTGAGCACAAACTGTGTGCCAGTCTTGTCCTAGATACTGGTATACAGTGGTGAACAAAATAAACATGAACCCTGTCCTCAAAGAGATTATAGTCTAATGTAGAAGAGAAACACGAATAGTATAATCACATAATTAAATGAAGAATTATAAGTTATTATTTGGACTATGAATAAAAACAAGAGGATTGGGCTTCCCTGGTGGCGCAGTGGTTGCGCGTCCGCCTGCCGATGCAGGGGAACCGGGTTCGCGCCCCGGTCCGGGAGGATCCCACATGCCGCGGAGCGGCTGGGCCCGTGAGCCATGGCCGCTGGGCCTGCGCGTCCGGAGCCTGTGCTCCGCAGCGGGAGAGGCCACAACAGAGGGAGGCCCGCATACCACAAAAAAAAAAAAACAAAAAAAACAAAAAAAACAAGAGGATGGTGTGGAAAAATGGATGGTTAGGGAAGGGCTCTTGGGAGAAGCAGCACTTTTGCTGAAACCTAAAATAACATTTGAGCTGGGTAAAGTACAGGGATCTGCAAGTGGACTAGGAATGCTCCCATCAGAAGATATGGTCTATGCTAAGGCAGTTTACTTGCCAGACATGGGTGGGATGTTCTTCACTTGCAGAAAAAGGTTTAAACTAAAGCTCTCTTTATCTGAATCCTTCATATTAGGCTTTGCTGTAGAGACACCCTGCAATCATTTTGATGAAAAGACTTAACTTTATCATTAAGCTGGCAACTAAGTTCAAAAAGACCTAGCTGTAAATGAAATGAATGGTAAACATTCTGGAGGGAGAAGCATTTTTTTTTTTTTTTTGTATTATGAGAAAAGCATCAAATCATCACCTACAAAAGTCAGTATACCAGGATTATGGCATTACACCTGTTTTCCTTTTAGTTGAAGGGCAACAGCTTGGTCTTGAAGGATGCTGTCCATAGAAGCGTAATTGTTTCTCCAGCCTGACTCACCTCCACTAACCATCCACACCGTGGATACCACCAAGGGGACCAGGCAGGTGTTCTCCACTCTCCCCTGCTGCACATCAACCTCAGCATAACGGCACTCAACGATCCACAAGAGTGGTCGTGGATCACCCTTCTTCCTTGGAGTCATTACTCTTCTTATGACCACTTGTCTTCTAGGCATGAAGACAATTCCCCCAATGACAGAGGCAGGAAAACTACTCACCAAACTCTTGCTTTCAATTACCAGATGGAGGAGAATGATGAACAGAGCAGCTGTGTTCAGGGGGTTTCCAAATGTAAAGATGTCAATGTCTGAGCCCTGGTAGGTCTACAAAGAGAGAATAAACGTTGGGTGATCTTGGAGAGTTGTGTACCCTCGGTGGCACGGTATCATCAGTTTCATCACTCTATTCCACGACCCAAGTGAGGACTGAGTCCCTTTCTTCAGTGTTCCTGATAACTGGTCATTTAGGATAAACTTGAACATTTTTAGAAAAAGAGACTGACTCTCTCCCAGACAGGCCATCTAAATTTTGAACTTTTTTTTTGGTTGGAATTTCTCTTTATTCTGAATCACAATTCATTTTCCCTTGATCCTTTTACTTATACTTCCAACTCTTTGAGGTATAGAGAAAGATCAAATATGTTCCACTTAACAGAGCTGAAAATCTTTGAAGCAGGTACTATGGCTAACCTGAGTTTATACCTCAGTTAAGTAAATATCCACCCCTCTCATACGCATATGTCTTCAAAGTCCTTAAAGGATTCCGCAAATGACACAATTTTCTGATCTTTTACAATTCTAGTCATTCTCTTCTAAATACACTTCAGATTGCCTTATCTATATACCTCTTGAAATGCAGTATACCTAGAATATTCTAGCTGGGTAAATTCAAGTAATTTTATTTGAATAAAGAATGAAAATTGTTAACTTAGAGACTATTACCTTTTCCCTTTTTATTACTGAACTTTTGTTAACCATCCATGATCATATTAGTGTTTTCTTCCAGGGAGGGTGGTGTGTGAACGGGCAACTACATCATGCTGCTTTGTGCTTGGTGTTGGCCTAAATTTTTAAATTCATTTACACATTCTCTGCTTAGTCACATTTCTTCCATTCTTTACCTGTATAACAATTTTTTTTTTTTTTTAGTTTTGGGGAGCCTACTTAAATTTAATACTCTGAATGTCATCCTGGTAGAATTAGCCCAGCACTCACTAATAACAGCTTTCATATTCTGACTTTGCCTCTCTGATTCTGACTCATTTAATTATAAGCCAGGCTTTCAACTTTAAAGTCCTTGATGAAAACTATCAAGCAGTACAGGGCTAAAAAAGAGACCCAAGAGGACTCAGCTAAGCACTTCTCTCCAAATTTAACCCATTACCTAACATATTTGGGAGGAGTGTTATAATTTAGTCAGTAAATAATCAACTTGATTATATGAGCAAACTACCCTAATATACCCATTCTATATGCTGATACTGGTAACAGAGTACAAAGAAGTACCATTGATTAACAACAAATCCTTTGAGTGAACAAGGACTTACATAGTAAGGCACAAAGAAGCAGACCAGGCTTTGATAAAAGGCATCCAACAAGGTGATCCAGAAGGTGAGTGGTAAGTATGCCTGAAAATGGAACAGATATTGGGGAGGGAGTAAGATTAGTAACAGTCAAGCAAGATCAAGGAACAACACAAGCCAGTACGTGTTTTTGCTTCTCTGAGAGAAAACTCTATTCCTTCATTGTCTCATTCACAAAACAGGTGGGATTTGTAAGTAGTAGTGGAAGAATGAGGGGTGATAATTGAATGAGATGAGTTCACGGGGGGCGGGGGGGGGAACCTGAAGGAACTCTTCTTCAACTCATATTGCTTTTATCATTGGATCAATCTTAAATCTACCTCAAATAAGGATAGTAGTACTAATTTTCCATTTCCCATTGATCAGAAAACACTGTTTCAAAAACTTCTCCAATCCATCCACCTTTATTTCCATTACTCCCTTCATTCCAATTCACCATCAACTCTCTATGAATAATGGGACAGCCATCTAACTAGCCTCTTTGCTTCCTCTCAGCCCTAATCCAATCTTCCCACAGCAGCCAGATGGTTTTGAAAAATGTAAATCAGGTCATGCCATCTCCCTAATTAATCAAACTGACCCCCCTCCTATTCCTCCAATGACTTCCACTGCATTTCCCATACAATCTAAGTTCCTTCCCATGGTCTAGGAGGTCCTGCATGGTCTGCCCGTGGAAGCCCCTGCTCTCCAGAGCCACCCACCTGTTCTTACTGTCATTCACCATCCTCCCAACACACAGACTTCACCCTATTTCTCAAATATGCCAATCCCTTCTTTTCTCAGGGCTTCACCTGTGCTGTCATCTCTGCCAGAAATTCTTCCTGGACCTCCCACACGACCAGTTCCTCACTATTCATATCCCAGCTCAAATATCACTTCCTCATAGAGGCACAGACCCCAGACCAGTCTAAAAGTCAGGCCCCCTTAATCATTTACTACCATGGCATCCTTAGAAGTCTCTCATCACCATCGGAAATAATCTTATTTGTTTACCTAATGATTTTATGTTTCTCTCAACAGAATGCAAGCTTCATAAAGTGGGACCTGGGCTCTCTTATTCAAGTGATTAAAACAGTGCCTGGTATATAGGTACTCAAATATTTGTTGGATTAATAAACTATTCTTATATAACTTTTCATGTGCTAAACTGCTTCCTACCAAAACCTTGTAGAAACAGAGAAAGATCAAGTAGAGATACCAGTCAAGTAACTGAAAACAGGTTTTCAAACAAAAGATAATTCTGATCAAATAGTAATGTGTGTGCAAAAGGATTCTGAGGCTCCATTCAGACCCAGCAGGAAGGATGGAGTGCTACAGTGTATTAGTGATGTCTGCCATGAACAAATATGACAACACATGTATCATATCCCTGAGCTAGTCTTCCCTTTACTTAACTGTTTATAGTCTTAATTGCTTTCAAATGCAAAAAGAAACTGAAATTTTCTTGAAAATGTGTAATTGTCTCCTAAAGCTTTATAAATATACAACATCTCCATATAAATTCTTCTGTCCTTCAAGAGATTACACTTAGAAGTTCAACATCTTTTTTTTTTTTTCCTTTTTTATCTCTTTGTCCTCTGTAAAATCAAAGCAATGAAGATTCATCATTTCCAGTCTACTTTTCTCTGTAGCTTCTTTTACAATTTTGTCCTGGGAAATGATGGAATCTTCTACCTGCCTTTCTTCATCCAAGTGTCCATAAACTCTAAGCAGAAGCACAATCAAATGGTGGAAGAAAATGTGGCAGAGTCAAAGAGGCAACCAAAATGTCACTGGACAAGAGAGAACAATTTCAGGATAAGTTAAAATATAGCTTCATGCTTCTGGGGGAACAGAGGTTACTCAAAAAACCTAGAGCCAAAAGGTTAACAACAAGCACACTTTCTCCACAGTAATGTGAGCAAGGGGAATTAGGGGTAGAGAAGGGTCATGGATAAATGAAGGGCTGAAGGGAGTAACTCATGGGATCTCCTGGAAACTGAGAGAGAAAATCTGGACATGAAGTCAAAGCCAGGAAAGAAGGCTGTGTGGGTGATGAGAGATGGGTAATAGACGATTGCTTCTTGGAAGGGAGGCTTCTGGCTACAGCCTTCCAGACTCATCTCCTTTCAAGGAGAGAGATGCTATAACCCTGGAAAGTATATTTCATGACACCAAAGACAGGAAATGGCCCAAGCATAAAATAGAATTTGTTTGGAGGCCAAGTTCAAAGGAAGGACAACTCTTCTGGAAGGTAAAGTCAATGAAATTAATTACCTTTTATCAATAGCCACATGCTGGGACTCTGCCTGCTTTACCGTGTATTATAAAACTGGCCAGCTCAATAGAACAATGTGTGCAAAGGCTTGACAGCAGTGTTCAACCACAGGAAACAATGACCTCGACTCTTCCAGGGTAAAGACCAATTACAATCTTCAGGCTGAACAAATGGGCTTTTAAAACACCAAGCTATAAAAACGTTAAAGGTCTGCTTTTACCCCTCTTTCCACAATGGACCTGGAATTTAACTTAGATCTAGGGTACAGGACAATCTTCATTAATATCAACCACATATTCCTGCACCCTGGCCTTGAACTTTAAGTCAGAGTGGACTTTTTTAGGAAAACCTCATGTGGTTCTTTGATCTGAATGGGTTGGATGATATTAAAGGATTGTAAGGATTCCTTCCTCCCTGGAAGTTGACTTCTCCTCCATGTTGGCTGCTCCATGAGCCTAAGGACATCAAATTACCCTCCAGTCTCAAAAGGCAGTTCAACCCATAATAAAATTGGATTGATGAAAATAAATGCATCATTTTTTTTAAAGCATCATTTTAAATTCACGATTTCCTCGAATTTTTGGTTAAGTCTGGAGTTGGGGGTGGGGTAAAAATAACAATATTGAGAGCGTAATCCTACTTAATCCTCACACCATCTCCATAAAGTAAAGAAACTGGAGTACAGGCAAGTTAAATAACTTACCAAGGTCACATACCACTGAACCAGAATTTAAACTCAGGTTAAACATCACCCATCATTTCTAACATGTGCTGCTCTGGGTCAGCACCTTCAGAACAGTGAGGCCAGTAAAGTCCGACCCATGGATTTCTCATGATGGGTCTCATTTTCTACTCTCCAGTCCTTTTACAGGAAACCCTCCTTCCCAATCCTGTCCATAGGGTTCAGCTCTGTCCTCAGGAATGATCTATGGCCCAGGCCTAGTCAATGAGAAAATCATCTTTCTAGCCACAATGATAAGGCATGGGACTCAAGCTGGGCCAAGGAGTTGTAACCAGCACATTGACAGTTGCTTGAAGAATAATGCTGTTTGGCCACCATTACTCCTGGGTTTTGCAGCTATGAGAGCCAATATATTTCCCTTTTTCATTAAGTCAATTTGAGCTGGTTTTCTGTCACTTGCAACTGAAAGAGTCCTGACTAACAAGAGTCCTTTTCTCAAGGCTAGAATATCTGACCAGATTGACCCCTCAGCTTTGTCCGCTTTGTCTGTAGGTTGCTGGTCCACCTCAGTCTCTGTGATCCTGACAATGTCCTTAGGAGAGCACTTTGGATTTCTGGCCATTAAACAGTGAAGGGGTGGGCGGGGGGGCGGGCACCCAAGGACCAAAGATAGCATCAGTGTTCTTTCTGCAGCACAGCAGGGGATCAGGAACCAGAGTTTATCTGTACCAGCCATGAGCTTGGTGACACAGGCAGATTACTTAAAGTACCTCCCTGTGCCTGACTTTCCTCATCTAGTGTGGATAACGATAGCATCTACCCTGAAGGATCATTTTGAGAAGTAGATTTATGTAAGTTAAGGACTTGTAACAGTGCCTGGCATGTAAGAGGCATTACATAAATGTTCATAAGACCACCTCAATGCTGGTTATTAATTTTGTAAAAGACAAATTAGGAAAAAAAACTTTTGAGACAGCTAGCCCAATTAATCGGCAACTACAATACTATAGATAAGAGGAAATGAGACATAAGGGACATATCAGAGGTGGATGGACAGGACTGAGAGATGAGTTAAGGGGAGGTGGGACATGCGTTTACGGAGAGGGAGCCGTTAAGTTCACACCACTATTTTGCATGACAGCAGAACCTGAAGAATTTAATTTTGGCTTTAGAACCAGACTAAAAAGGGTTCCCATCCTAGCTCTGCCATTTTTTAGCTGTGAGGTTTTTGGAAAAATTATTCAGCCCCCCTGAAGTTCAGATTCTTTCTCTTAGAATGGGAACAATACCAAGTTCTCTCTCAAAGTGCTTTGTGAAGATGAATGGGACTGGGGAGATTTAGCAGTGTGCACAAAAGGCAGCACCGTGGGGTTTAGTAACTATTAGATATTGTTAGTTGTAAGGTCTGAGGACTGGATTTCTGCTTATAAATACCTAAGATCTTTCACAGTTTTATGTGTGTTCACCTCAGAAGCGACTGACAATAGCTGCTGTGTTAGTAGAGATCTTTGGAAACAAAGAGATGATTCAAATAGTTTTCAATACCCAACAGCATTGGAGCTGAGCGGCTTTGACAGCAGCTACGTATCGGTCTGTGTGTTTTTGCCATACACCCACCTCTGACTTCTGGCCGTTCCTGTAAAGCTCAGGCAGTCGCATGAGGGTCTCTGCAGACACATCTTTCTCCAGGACACCGTAAATGACAGGAGGGGCGGATGTGAAAAGGAGGTTGAAGAAGATCAAGACCCAGTAGTCAGTCATGGATGTTCCTGAAAACCCACAAAAGAACTGGTACCAGAAAAGGAGGTTCACATAGGCCTAGGGACACAAAGAGGAACATTCGCGTCTTAGAGTCAGCAATGCGTGCTAAGACCGCACACGCCACACGCTGCTGTCCTGAGCCATGAGCCATGTGATCTCAGCCCCTCCTTTCCTCACTTACAGAATGGAAGACCACAACTTACCTTGCAGCTTTTTTTGGTAAATGTTTAACTAAATTAAAACATACAAACACACACATACACATACACACACACACACACACACACACACACACACACACACACACACACACAGAGACCATTTACTATGTGGAGCTGGCACTGTTCTAAGAGCTTTAAAAAGAATACATTTAATTTTCGTAACAATTTGAGAATTACTGTTGTTCCCATTTTACAGATGAGGAAAGTAAGGCACGGAGAGGCTAAGGAACTTGCCCAAAGTTACCTGGCTAACGCGTGGCAGAGTCAGTATTCAAATGCAGATGTTCTAGCTCCAGATGAAGAGAATCTAGCCCTATGCCTGGTATGTAGCAGCCATACAACAAGTGTTCATTCTCTTGCTTTCTGGGTTCACAATTATTTTTTCCTGGTGAAATGGGATGGTGTCAGTTGAGTGGCCAACCATCCCAGTTTGCTGGGGACTGAGGAATTTCCCAGGACATGGTACTCGTACTATAAAAACTAGGACAGTCCCAGGAAAACCAGGACAGGTGGTCATGCTAGAGGCCAGGCACATACATAGTTTCTTATTTTGTCTCACACAGAGTAAGTCCATGATAGCAAAAGCTCTGTGCCCTGAAGCAAGGCAGGCCACAGGAAAGGTCACTGGGCTCAGAATTAGGGGGTCTTGTTTCAAGTCCTAGGGAAACCTCCTATTGACTATATGACTTTAGGTCATTTTAATAACCTCTATGAATTTTGGTTTCTATGTCTGGAAAATGAGAATTATACTACGTCAGGTCTTAGTATCAAGATCCAGTTAGCAACTGCTCATGACCTGTAAAATGCCTTTTTATCGATTTTAATTAATTGATTAAGATATTATTGTTGGCACCATAGATACACTGAAACACCTCAGGATGGGGGCCACAATCCTTAGAATAGAGTTTCTTAGTCTAGGGTCCATGGATATGCACTACGCCTCACTCCTGAAAATGTACAGGTCTTAGGTATATGCGGTTTGGGGCACTATTCTGGGGAAATGAATCCACAGTCCTCATCACTATCTCAAAAACTGCCCAAGATGCAAGAACCGCAGTCTCAGAAAGCTAAGCTATTCTAATGGCTTCTGATACTGGCCCTGTTCTCCATAGTTTACAAACTATTTGTTGTTTGGCTAGGCAAGAAAGAGGTAGAAACAAGTCAGGAGGATTTCAGGGTGAACGGCCATCAAGGTTCACGGAGCATAAAGACCTCAGGGTCCTTGTTCCCTGGTGATGTACTCTCTACTAATAAACACCCCCTCTCTCCAAGAGCATGTGGCATCTCTTTCTTTTTTTGTGTGTTTTTTTCATGAGACAAAATGTTTAATACTTAACAGTTGGACATTTGTTTTATCATAATGTCCTAGTCTCTTTCTAATATTAGTTAGAAATATGAAGTTAAAAGGAAGGGGGAGAGGATGCAGTGGACTGCATCACAATAGAAGAGAAGGTAGAAAAATGCAAAGGTATTTTAAAAGCCCGGGAGACGGGCTCCCCTCTAAAAGTCATTGACCACTAAGTCCTGGAATTTTAAATGACTAATCACAGCTTTCCCCAGAATCACGCTGACAGAGATATTATACATTTCAAATATTTTCATACAGTATCAAGGCTTTCTTAAACTTTGACTGAATGTGCTGATTCCAATTAGTAAAGTACTGAAAGCTTCCTGAAAAGTCCATCGTGCTATAGGAAAAAAAATGTTCCTGCTGACTGACTGACAGACAGACAGACACACATGCACACAACGATCTAAATTACATATTCGGGATATCCTAAAAATGACCCATTAAAGTCATCTTTTTCCTAAAGATGGCATTTCAACAGAGTGATGTACATTTCTGTTCACTGCTAACTTGCTACATACGCACTTTAAAGACCAAGAATAAATGTGGTCTGAAAATCATGACATATTTACATAATCACCCCACCTAGAAGGGATTTAGGTGAAGCAATCTAAGGTCCACATGGGTTTATGAAAGAGAAAACTGAAATTTAAATGGTTTGCTGAAGATTAGAAGCCAGGAATCCTGCCCTCCTATGAATTACATAGTCAAAATTAAGTTCCTCGACCATCAAATAGCTACTAAGCACCAACACATTTTACAGGCTTGCCAAAGAATTCTTCATCTGGGAGTGCTAGCCAGCTACAGCCTAAGGCACTATACTGGTTTTTCATCTGTATCTGTGTCTTCAATATACCACATGGGACATCCGTCTGGGGACAGCATATATACATATATATTTTTTATATCTCCCGTAAAATGGAAGCAAACCTTTTCATTCTCTACTGACAGAAAGCATTAAACATTTCATAATTCTGCTTGTCACAACCTTTTTACGGCAGGTCAAAAACTGGATTCTAAACGAATCAGACAGGGCTTAATTGAATTTAAATGCGTAGGGAATAGAAAATGCTAGCAGATGGACAAGCCTAGCAATCTGCTGTCAGCAGCTGAAACACAGCACATTCCCAGATTATTCCTGGTAAGACAGCAGAAGTGCTCCTGGCTGCTTCC
The DNA here is from genome assembly GCF_002837175.3 of Physeter macrocephalus. Lineage (NCBI taxonomy): Eukaryota > Metazoa > Chordata > Mammalia > Artiodactyla > Physeteridae > Physeter > Physeter macrocephalus. The sequence goes on from NC_041220.1 coordinate 54,497,601, forward strand.
CAAACATCAATAAGCAAAGTGAGCTTAGCATCGGGCCCTTCCTCTTCACCCCTTACACAAGCTGGAGTGGAAGGGAGAAGGGAGGGGGGGCGAATTTTCTGGAGCTACATACCACGTTCTTGTAGAAAAAATAGAGAATCATGTTGGAAAGTCGGGTATAACACCAGTGCCCGTGGACAAGAAGTAGCTTGCTGAGATGTTTAAACTGAGAAATGGCAAAGTCACTGGCCATCACAGCCTGCAGAGGCAACGGGGAGAGAACGTCACCCTGAGCAATGGAACATGTTAGAACAGACACAGCATGGCAGCCTAACCGCCAGCAGGCTCAGACTGGTCAAATAAGTGGTTTAAACCTAAGATTGGAAAAAAAAACCACAAAAACCTTCAAACAAACAAAAACCCATGAATACAGAGCCTTAACCTGGAGTTACCACTCAGTTTTCCAATGTGGTCCAACGAAACAAAACTTCTCTCTGGTCACCATTCATGATGTAATTTCAGCAAGTGTACTTTCCCTAGAGAGCAGCTCCCTTACCAAGAACTCTGCGCATTACAGTGTGCATTTGCTTCTCCTCCATGAGGAGAATATCAAAAGTATATAGTCATGACTTCATGTGACTTTGTATAATGTAGCAGGCAAAGGAGGTATTTGAATTTCTCATCTTTTATAGAGATGTCGTAATTTATCATTCTCGGGAAACCCTAAGCCTCACATCCCACTTTCCTTTGACAGCACTTGCTCCATACATGACAAGCAGTCTTTTGGACAATCTTCTATCTGAATTTTGTGCCTAAAACACGATTCAACACACATGCGCGCACACGAAAATAGGACAATCTCACTTCCCTCACTCTCTCCTATCTTCTCTCCCCCCTCCCTCTCTCTTTAGGATTTTTAGATATTTCATTCAAATCCTTAGTAGCTCTCGTCAGTGTCAAAAGTCATACAGCTATTGCAGTGCTAAAAATGTATATCCTTATGACTTAGATAAGTTATATATTTTTAAACTGAACAAGTGAGCCACAGAGCTAAAATTACCCAGGGAAATTACCATAATACTCACCCAGTAAATAATCAGTGAATGAATGGCTAAATGTCCTGTCACCCACTCCTGAGCCAGCCACAGACAGCCTCACTCTACTGCAGAGATTTGACCATGGAGAATGCTGCCTTTGGATGGGCGGGTCAAGTTCATGGTGTTTGGGTGCACAACATCCACTCACCTGCATGCCTTCTTGACCTGAGATCCCAATCCCAACGTCTGCCACTTGTATCATGCTAACATCATTGGCGCCATCACCTTTGTGAAACAGAAGAAAAGGTGAGAAACATATGAGGAGCAGAGAAAAACTGCCAACTGTGCAAATCAACAGTGGCCACTCAAACAAACAAACAAATCCTTCAAAGTTTATCCCATGTCTCCAAGTTGCCTGGAAGCTAGCTAAAGCAGAAATGCAATGTGGCGACCCACTGCCATCAGGAAGAATTCCATACTCAACAGTTCCTTAAAGTCCTTCATGCTACAGCCCCTCCCTGGACTGACCGCCCCTTTTCTCTATGTCACTCACTCTACTTTCAATTTGCCAGATACACCCTACTCCTTCCAGCCCTGCGCATGCTGTTTCTCTAGTAACACTGTCCTCATCACCCCTGCCCCACCTTGCTGGATTTCAAGGGCTCTTGCGCTCAGCTTAGATAATCACTTCCTCTGGGAAATCCTTCTCATGTTCCTTTTAGATCCAATGCCCCTTCCTTGGGCTCCAAGCACCACCCTACGAATCTCTATCATATCTATCATGGTATTAAGCTTGCTATAGATTTCTTTGTCTTCCCAACACATTGGAAGCTTCTTTAGAGGAGGTATTACATTCCTGCTGGTAATGAACATCTGTTGTTCCCAACTGCCCAGCAACCTTAACTTGTTTTCTGGTAATAGTATCCTGATTTTCCTTGGGAACTCTGAGTCCATGAGTCTCGGAGCCCAAACCACCAGATTTGGGATGGGCAACTGACTGAGGCCTGGACAATTACCATTGCCTGTTCCCTGGCCTCAGTGGTTGGTTCAGAGATGGGCACATGCTTCAGCTTAACTGAGAGAATTGACATGTCCAGGGCTCTAGCCTCAGGAACAGATGGATCCAGGGGCTTGAACAATTCACTCATTTATCTGCTCATTCAGTAAGACAGCTGAACAAAATTTCACCCTAATCCTGATACTTTATTCCAGCAACTTGAGAAGAGGTGCTATCTTTTCTCTCAGGTTGCTAATAGGATAAGATATAAAGGTGCAAATTTTCAGTAGCTGTACCAGCACCCTGAGCGGAGATGCTACCTGAGACTGAAAATAATCCAGGTGCAAACAGAGACTATAAGAGATGGCTGAGTCCTCATCTTGCTAATGTCTGAACTTTGGAGTGTCTCAGAGCTTAATCTCACCCTGTTTCTCTTGTCCACTTACACTCATTTTTTTGGTAATCTCATTGATAATACTATCGGGGCTTTAAATATCACCACTAGACTTACAATTCCCAAATTTATGTCTCTAGCCAATTTCTCCATGCTAAATTCCAGACTTTATCTCCAGCTGCCTACTTGACGTCACTGTTTAGACATCTAATGGATTTCTCAAACTTAACATGTATAAAACCCAACTCTTGCTTCCCTGACTCCATCTCAGTAAAGGGCAGCTCCGTCCTTTCTGTCCTCAAGAGACGAAACCTTGACATCCCCCTTGACCCCTTCTATGATAGAACATATCCAATCCATCAGCAAATAGCAGCAGCTCCTTCTTCAAACCATGTCCATTATCTTACCACAACCCAGCACCCCCTCTGCTACCTGCGCTCGAGCCACAATCATCTTTTCCCTGAATTATCTCAACAGCCGCTCAACTGGTCTCCTTCCTTACGTCCTTACAACCCAGTGGTTACTCTCAACACAGCAGCCAATGTGATCCTTTTCAACTTAAGGCAGCTCATGTCCCTCCTCTGCTCAAAGTCCTCCTGTGGCTCCCTATCTCTTCAGATAAAAGCCAAAATTCCTAATGGCCTCCAAGACTCTCCAGGACCTGGTCGCCTGCCACCTCTCTGTCCTTCACTAACCTGCAGAAGACTCTTCCCTTTGCTCAACCTGCTTTGGGTTTGAACACACCAAGCATGGTCCATTGTCTTCTCTGCCAGGAATGTTTCCCCACCACCCCAGATGTCCTATGGTTCCCTTATCATTTCCTTCAAGTCTCTGCTTACACACAACTTTATCAGTAAGACTCTCTCTGAAAAATCTATTTAAAATAGAAGTCCCTTCCCCCTCCCCCAATGCTCTGCATCACCTGACTTTGCTTTATTTTTTTCAATAGATTTGTCACTATCTGATTATCTTATATCTTTATACCTTTTTTTTTTCTTTTCACTTTTTACTGCATTGCCCTCCTCCTATACGTAAGCTCCTTAAGGAAAGGTACTTTGTCAGTTTTGTATACTCTTGTATCTCCATTGCCTAGAAAAATGCCTGGTACATAGAAGGCACTCAATAAATAGTGGTTGAATGAATAAATACATGAATTGTTCATATTCTCGAATTTAACTTTCTCGAAGGCAGAACTCATGGATTTTTCAGGTCTCCGATTCAGTACATTACCCTCCTTAGCCCAGATGATTTGGGGATCTGACATGTACCACAGAGTCCTATGATATCGTTTTCCATGTCACATCTCTACCACCTGGTTCACAAGAGGAGGCCAAATAGGTGATGGAGGGGAAAAGGGAGGGAGTGAGGGGATGGAGGAGAAAGAAGGGAGGAAAAGGGGAGGGAAAGTGGGGGAGGAAAAGGACAGACCGACAGAAGGGCAAGCGTGTACAGAAGAAAGGGCAGAGAGAAGGATCAGCCTCTGGTGTGACATGAAAGTGAGAAGCACAGGGCTGGGTTCCACTCCGGCTCAGGCTCACCGATGGCCAAAGTCATCACCCGGAGATGGCTTCGAACCAGTTTTACCACTTCGCTCTTCTGCAGGGGCGTGGCTTGGCAGCAGACCACAGCGTGGCAGCGAGCAGCCAGCTCCAGGAACTGCCTTTGCAGACTCTCCTGCAGGGCAAACTCCAGGGTCTTCCCGTTGATAATGAGTCCAGCTCGCAGCCCTGAGTCCGGGGGTGCGGGAGGCTGGTGTAAAGCCTCACTTGATGCTTGCTCTGGAGAAACTGGATTTTTCTTCTGAAGTTCTTTCAAGATTGTGTCCATCAGCATCTCACAGGCATTCTTGAAACGAGAGGCAAAGACAGTTAGCCTTGGGGCTCCCCTGCTGGCCACATCCAGCTATATTTATCATTGCTATTCTTTAACATTTGCTGCATCAAGTCAACCCCAGGGAGTGAATAATCGGTTACTTTCCAAGACCTCACAGCTCTTCCACAGAGACTTCTGTGTGTATATGGGGACAGGATAAAAGGATGGGGTGCATCTCACTTCCAACTGTACAACTAAGAAACAGTTTTAGAATTTCTTTCTTTATTTGTGCAACTTACCTTCTCAAACCATGAATCTCAAGAGCCCTTCGGTCTCATTCTCTCATTGACTACCTGCTTGACTTTAAGCAAATTAATACAACCTCTGGGCCTCAACCTTCTCATGAGAAAAATTCAGATGTCTACATTATAATTCGTTGTGAGGAATAAGTGAAATAATATTGGGTTAGCCAAAAATTTCGTTCAGGTTTTCCGTACGGTGTCTTGGAAAAACCCAAACGAACTTTTGGGCCAACCCAATACATGCACAGCTCCTAGTGTAAAGCATGACACAGCAGAATTTAAAACAGTAATAATTATTTTTCTATTCTTTGATTCAACACATTCACTCACTTACTATTTATTGAGAAGCTACTGTGTATTTGAAAAAATTCTAGGTGCTGGGGATACATCAATGAACCAGAAAACCCCACCCTCACCGAGTTAACATTCTGGTCGATGTTCTTAGTGGCCTCATCCCACGCTTGTTAGGAAGCTCTTTGAAGACAGACAGCACTTCTAATTTACTTTTGAAATCTTCCTAATGCCTAAAAAAGGGCCATGTTAAGCACCCAATAAATATTCATGAGATGAATTCTCCTCAAGAACATGAACAATAAACTTATACAGAAATTATTGTGTCAAATGACCACTAAGGACAGAGCCAAACAAAATCCTGGAACGGTGCATTTAAGTTTACACACTAAGCCTGAAATAGTTTATTCACGAAAGAGCCCCTCAGTCAGAGGCCATTTACTCTTATTTCAAATGCTATTTTATCAAGCATTTCTCAACCCAAAGCAAAATAAGATGGGAAGTAGGTATGAGTATGTAGGCACACAGACACAACCAATACTTAACAACCACATAAACTATAAACAAGAGATTCAACTTCAAAATGGAGCTACCTGGCAACATTTACCACGAGAATAAATCTGGTCCCATACACCTCCAAAGCCCCCATGGAAAAGTATACAAAGATGAATCAAAGACGCTCAGCCTAGGCCCAGTATAGAATAGTAAAAAAATATTTTTAAAAACCTTCCAAACTTTGGTTAAATTAAAATGGTACATTTAGAAGGTAACATACGCTGCAGTCACTGAAAATCAAGACTTCTATTAACATGACATGATGGTTAAGATATCTGTTAAGTGAAAAAATATAGCCACAATACTATACAACAGTATCAATACAGTCTGTATAGCATTCATATGCTCATACTGCAGAGTGCAGTCTGACTGGATGCCCTTCAAGATATGAATGTCAATTATCTGGTTTTACGACTGTAGATTGATTCCAGATATTTTTATTCTCTTATTTGAGTACAAAAGTGTTTAGTTGTATAAATTAACTATATTTTCATTACAGAAAAAATATACATACACACATATAGTCAATCTTCATTATTTGCAGATTCCATATTTGCAAATTCACCTACTTGCTAAAATTTACCTGTAATCCTACGATAAAGGCGCTTTCTTGGTCACGTGTGGACACGCGCAGGGTGACCGAAGATCTGAGTCATGCAACACACACCTTTCCAGCTGAAGCTGAGCGGGTGATGATGCTCTGAGTTAGGTCAGCTCCCACACTGTAAACAAGTGCCCTTTTCACTCTCTGTCTGGTGACACATTTTTTGCATTTTTGTGCTTTTTGATGATTTCACTGTTTAAAATGGCCCTAACCGTAGCCCTTTAATGCTGTCTAGTGTTCCTATGTACAGGAAGGCTGTGATGTGCCTTATGTAGAAAACGTGTGTTAGACAAACTTCGTTCAAGCCTGAGTTATATGCTGTTGGAGACAAACTTCGTTCAAGCCTGAGTTATATGCTGTTGGTCATGAGTTCAATGTTAATGAATTAACTATATATGTATAAAATTATATATATATGATATATACAAAATTATATATATGATATATACAATATATACAAAATTATATATGTAATATATATGATTATATACATAATATATATGATTCTATATATATATATATATAAAATAAGGTGTCTTTAAAAAGAAACATACATGAAACAAAGTTACATATTGATTGGTTGAAGAAAGTGTTCTGACCAGAGGCTCATGGGAACCTAATCCTTTATTTCCCATAGGGGCAATGGTTCAGTTTTTACTACTTCAGTATTTCAGCAACTTTATAGAACTTAACTCCATGAATAATGTATTGATACAGATAAATAGATATAGGTTATGTAATATGTAACATAATACCAAAAGCATGCTTGACAAGTAATCAGCTGTCGGTGCTTAGGCAATTCACAACCTTTAGGAGTCTCAGGCTATAAGATGGGGATAATTTTATCTGCTCTACTAATGGTCAAATGAGATCATGTATGAAAAAGGCTTTTATAGATTCTAAGAAACATGAATATAAAGAGTTACTATCTCAGAAGAAAATTTTACATGAAATGAAAATAAAACTTAAAAAATTAAATGATGACTCCTGAAAGGCAGTAAATAATCCAGGATATGAGTCTATTAAAACAAAAAAAGAATCGAAATTTATGAGAACAGAAATTATGTAAGGTTTGTAAAGTGGCTACATTTACCATAACCTAATTTGCAAACTTAGGAACCAAAGTTGATGGAAACCTGTAAAGTTGAGGTACTACACTATAGATATGATTGGACAAGCCATCGGTTGCCAGGTGGCCCACTTAAAATGTCACAGGAGCAATGTCCTTCGCTAAATGACAAACTGGGCTCATGACCTTCAATTCCATTTTTAACTCTTAGCATATGAGGGGTGGAGAGTGGGAAAAAGAGAAAATAATACAGGGACTGAGCCCCTACTATGTGCTTGGGATTTTATATGCATCGACTTGAGTCATTATAAAATTCAATTAAATTATGTTCACTCACTGTGTTCCGTTTAGTTATCTGAAAAATTGAGGTAAAATACCTCCTGATAGCAAAAAAAAATCTTTTGTATTTAGAACAGTCCACAGAGGATACTCTGTAAAGATTTGAGTTGGTAGTTTTAAACACCTTTAACCATAAATTGTATATTTATAAATAAATTTCATAATACTAATGATTTTACTGCTCACAAAAATGGCATAGTCAAAATTGAACACAAATGATTTATTACTTTTAAAAGTTCATTGAACTCCTTTCATCTGCCAGGCACCACATTAAGCAGTTTATTTTTTCCCATTTAATGCCCACAACATCCCTATGAAATAGACATTACTCTCACATTACAGGTAAGAAAATGACTCAGGAGGGTAACTCGCCAAGGTCACATACCTGGTCACTGGCAGGTTAAGCATTTGAATCCAGGTCTTACCAGACTTAGGACACTTCCATTTTAGTGACTAAAATGACCAAGCATTTTCTTGTGCTCACTCCCCAGCTGAAACTGGGATCCAGCTGGTGGCTATGCTTGTGGGTCCCTGGGCCACTGTCAACTGCCAAGGAGAACTCACTCTGTGTTGAATAAGGAAAATTCTCTTTCCTCAAAATGTACCATCTAGTTGGTTATTGACTGAGGCCTGACCATAAAAACATGGCTAACCAAACATGGCAGCCTGTGACCAAGACCCAAGATGTGACCCAGGTGAGAAGCTCCAGAGGATTTCTGAGGCAGGTTGCTATGACAGAATGGATGTGACTGATGAAGTCTGACAACTGAGGAAGGAAGGAGGAAGGTTTTCCAAGCAAATTAAACAGTATGCACAAATCTTAGTATCACTATACTAGGAATCTTCTGAAAAAAATAAAATGCCTGTTTAATTGATTAGAACATTTGTATTAGAGATTAGTGGCAGGGGTGGAGGGAAGAAGGGGTATTAGAAAAATAGGCTGAATCCAAATCTCTTAAATTCCTTCTCCTCAAAAAAAAAGGAGAAAAAAAAAATCCCAAAACCCTTTTTTCCCCTGCCCTTAAACAGTTCTTCCAACTTTTGATATTTTCAGGTGCACTAGCTAAGATTAACCACTAGAGGGCAGGATTATCCTCTGAGCCTAATTTTAGAATTACCAGGAAAATACTTATTCACCTGACTCCAACAGAAATCATTACTTCTCCTCAGCTTGAAAAGGGGGGTAGATTTCTGTCCCAGAGCTTGACATATTTTGTCATCATGGTCTAAATCTTGTCAAATCAGTGATAATTCAGTATGGAGGGGAGGGGAAAAGGCAAATAAAAAGGAAATTTTCTTTCAAGGTCTTCATTCAGCAATGATTCCTTTGAATCATTATATTTTCCAAGCCTTTAGAAGAACTAAACAAGCTAGGTTGCTGGATAGAAGCACTAATTATCAAGGAGCTGATGGTTATTGGTTTTTCTTTCTCCTTATAGCCATCACATCACAAGTATTCCATTGGCTTTGAAAAAACAAAAAGTCTGGCTTGATCTCAGTAAACATACTTTACTTTCAGTATTGAGGATGAAAAGCTTGTCATCTGGCTCCAGTAGTTTGCACGCATAAGCAATATTGACAGCTGTCTCCTGTTTGTCTCCTGTCAGCATCCAGATTTTGATTCCGGCTTTGTGAAGGGCTTCTATAGACTCGGGGACCCCCTCCTGCAGACGGTCTTCAATGCCAGTAGCACCTAAAAAATAACCAAAATGCAACAGGGCTTGTAAGAAACAAAAGCCAGCTGAAGCTCATCTAAACTATAATTAAACCCTATCTGTTAGCCGACCCAATCCTGAACTACACAAAAGTTTCCAGTAGCTTCAAGGGGTCCAAATGAAGCGTGAAGACTCAGATCAAAAATCAAATACAAAGTAATATTTTGGGAAGAAAGCCTCAGCAATCAATGAGTTTATCAAATTTACTTGCTCTCCTTTTGGCTAGCTTGCTTCTCTGTAAATTGAGGGGGTTTCATTCAATTACTCTTCAATTTTATAATTCCATGATACTCCCAAGGGTAAGGGTAGGCTTTTAAAGACTGTTCTGGTCAGTAACACGTATTATCTATTTTTAATGCTCTTTCATATTATAAGTCCATAATTCCCTTTTCTGTAACAACTGAGGCTAGCTATGCTTTAGAATTCAGAAGTTTTGCAGACTTTTAAAAGGTAAGAGAATATATGTATCATATTTTATAATATCTGGTAATCAAGCATATTAGTATTTTTTAGCAAAACTTACAAATTACAACATTCACACTAATTAGGATAATAAAGACTTTAAATTGTCTTATCAAATCAGGCCTGATTTTGCTGCTAAATGAGTTTTGGCACTAAACTCACAAAGCAGTTTTGAGTTTGGAACTGCAGATGAGGAAATGTGAATCTGTACCACTCACACTGTCACGGGAGAAATGACTTAGGAGGAAGATCATTACTCTATTGGCTAGAGACCAAGTTAGATCATTGTTTTTCTCTGAAGCAGAGGAACAGAGCTCAGAGACTGGTATTTTGGTGTGTTAGTACTCTAAGGCAGTGTTTCTCAATCTTGGCTGCCTCTTAGAACTACTTGGGGAGCTTTGAAAAATTCAAATGGCCACACCACACATCAGACCAATTGAAACAGAATCCCTGGGCAGGCACTGGTATTTTTTAAAGTGCTCCAGGTGATTTTAAGATGCAGCTCTGAGACAAGAGGTGTCAGGTGTGCAACTTTTAGTTGAAACCAGGAAGTAAGAGAAGAGAGACAAATTTCATTAGCCCAGTTGCAGGCACAGGATAAAGAATATGGGCCCTGGAGTGAGGTAGATCTGAGCTTCTCCCCAGCTCTGCCAGTCACTAGCATGTGACTTTGAACAAGTCCTTAAACTGCTCTGTGCTCCAAGTTTCTTCTAAATAAAATAGAGATTTGTTGTACAGATTCAAAAAGACAACACATATTAAATACCTTATCCAATGCCTGGTAAGAAACTTTAGCTTTCTTTTCTTGAACCAGGGTATTTAATTGGCTTTGTATTCTATGTTAAGCATTGAATTTTTAAATGATCTTAAGGATGACCACCCTGCCACAAATGAAGTCTAAGTTCACTGCAGTGGAAAATGGACTGGAAAGGATTGGAAGCAGGGTAGAAGTCAAACCGGACAGGGTGGGCAGAACCACATGTATCTATTAGATCAAAGTGAAAAAAAGCCACTGGTGAATAACTAATTTACAGATATCAAGTGTTTTGAAAATTCCCCCTTCAGACAATACCTACCAAGTAAAGTTAGTTTGTTCTCCAACCTCATGGCAGATTCAAGCAGTAATTCTTCCCTGTTGTCAATGCTGGTTTCAGCTAAAAAATGATTTCTCAGCCACTCTGCATATTCAGTGTCACTCATGACCTATGAGGGGGAAAAAAAGCTATGAGGCAGGCCATGCGATGAGCCTATGGTATTTCTTTCTCTGGGTTCACTCAGGCCAGATCCAAATCCTCACACTACCCAGTCACAAACTTCCCGAGCTCTGTGATCAGACTAGTGTTAACACTGAGGATGGACAGACCCTGTAGGCTCAGAATCTCTGGGAAATTCTAGGCACCATATAAGATGAAAGTAGGTTAATCTATTTAATTAAACCAGGGAGTACGCAGTTGGGGGAAAGGAGCCACTTGAAAGTTAAATCAGGGTTATTCTAATGGTGCAGTTGAAAAAGTGGTGTCCAGTACTCAATTTCAGGTATTATACAGCTAGCAGCACCTTTGATTTCTTTTGATGGTTGGTTTATAAGGTGAGTTATCTGTAAAGGTTAAAAGAAAGAGGAGGCCAAATGGGTGAAGCAAGAAAGTTCTCTTCCAAACAAAAAATTAAGTGGAATTCCTGGAGAAGGGACCAATGATACATTTTCCTTTGTCTGCAGGTTGCTGTAGAGGGAGAAATCTACTTTCAGTTCTTATAAAGCAGCATGCAGTAGAGGGGGTGAGGCAATTTATCTACTCATTCTTGCCCACAAGGTGATTTGATTTGGGAGAATCTGACATCTATTGGGCTACATTTTTATCAGGGGAGGATCATTCCACTGAAAAGGCAGAAGGTCTGTTTCGATCTTGAATTCTTCATTCTCTTTACAACTGTGTATGAAGCAGGCTTTTGATTCTCCATGCAGCTGGTTGACTAAGTGCCTCAGAGTCTACACCAGATCCCACTTTCCCTAAGGCAGTTCTCAAGAACTAGAATTTGGGGAAGAAATGAGAGATGCCTACGTTGGCCTCAGGTCCTAGCTATAGTCTCCGATTCAGTTCTCCCTGGAGCTCTACTGTTTGGGAACTACTGGACAGCCATTAAAGCATTGATACTTTGATCTACATGTATCTCTCAATCTTCTCTACCAGCCAGAGCCCAGAATGAAGGAGAGAAAATTGATACTCTGGCTTCTAACACAGCAAAAATTAACTGTGGAGCTCAGAGCCAGGGAGGGAAAAGACAACAGAACGGGTGGGAGGTAGTTATGGAGAAGAGGGAGAGAGTTGGCAAGAGTAGCCTCCTTGGTTCTTCCCCAATATTTCCCCTATGTGGGCTGATCTGATTGTTCTCTTTTCCTTCAATGGTCATCATAGCTCTGTTATGTCTTGACAACAGACTCCCTTCCCTCCCCCATAAGCACATCCTTCTCTTGCACTAGCCCTTACTAGACTCTCCTTCTCCACCCTAAGTAGACTTCTGCACCTTCTCCTACCACTGCTCTACTCTGAAACAATGAGTTAGCTGAGTTTGTACTGAAGGAAGAAACACTATCTAGGTGTGCAGCTGGGGATGCCGTTGTGGCCATGGCTGTAGGGATGGGGCTGGGGACGTCTTGGCTTATCAGTGAGGGAGGGTAATATCAGGGTGTAAGGCCTTGCATATAGCCTCATTACAGCTGAGCAGCTTGACACGGTCAATACCTAAGCCATACCCCACTGGCCAAGTGGCACAGAAAACTTGACCAATTCACTCTTAAAAGGCTTCATATCTCTGTTTCTCCCATGACGCCAGGGGTGGTTCTGGTAGTAACACCCCTCAAATCACTTCTTAGAGCTCTGTCTTCTTTCTAATTACTTAAATTTTTATCTAGAAAGGATACACTATGTCCCAGGATTATTCTCAACAGAGAATGATAAAAACTGAGATAATATTTAGGAAATTTACCTGGATTTACAGATAAAGACTTATGAGCCCATAAGGAAAAAATATCAAGAACTTATAAGTGGAAAATTAAGGCCAGTCTCCAGCCTCATTCTCTTCAAAGCACATTTAATGCTGTAAGATAGAGGAATGATATTTACAAGGTACTCAGAGAAAGAGAGTAGGATCCAGGGATTTTTATTCCCAGCCATACTGCAGTGTCCATACAAAAGCACTCAGATATACTGAAACATGGGCGAACTCAGACAATATAACTTCCAGGCATCTTTCTGGCAACATACTTTGAGAACAAACTACAACCAACCAATATATAAGGAATAAAGAAGCTATATGAAAATAGAGCCCAGTGGCCCAAAAACTTTTCCCGATGCTTGGATCGGGGTTTGATAGGCGCTCGTTTTCATTAAATGATAGTGGAGCTAGGAAGGAAGGAAGCCAGCCGACGGGCACACGGGAGCAGCCTCACCCTCTTTGCTACACACAGAGTGCGCAGGCCTCGCTTGGTGTAGGCATCCAGGTGCTGCTGGGTTTTCTCCCTTAACATCGTCTGTTGTTTTTCCAGACCTGGTCCATCTAAAATAATTAACAAAACACACGTGTTCCCACCGGTTTGCCCAAAGACAGACATATTTTTTAAAACAATGGTAACTTAACCCACAACAAACAAAAGGCCTTGTAGTTCTGAATCCCAAATGTGCATTTATAAAAGGGACCCCTCAGAATACATCTTTCCCTTGTCTCTTTTTCCCTGGGGAGAGAAAAGTACCAAGAACTTAATACAAACACCATTCCCACACCATCGATAATGACTGTCAAAATGATTATAAGGATGCTGGCTGTCATTTATTGAGCATTCACCATTTTCTAGGCTCTGGTCAGAGGCACGGCATATATTGCATATAGTATATCATTAAACCTCTCAGGAACCTATAAAGGAGGTACCATAATCCCCACCTATTGAAGGCAAAGGACAGTTAGGTAACTTTATCAAGACATAGCTACGGTCAGAATCCAGATTTGAACCCTGTCTATGTAACCCCAAAACTTAGGTGCTTTCTCACCAGATCCTAGGCAGCTTCCCCTACACTTCACCAAGTGTGACGGATCCCTACAGATCTGCTTGTTTGCCTTTATAAATCCATTGAGAGTGGCCCTTCAATCTCCAAGCCCTTCCTATCACTTCCCTCTCAGTCCTGTATGAACCCACCTGGGGAAGCCACTGAGAGCAACTCCATGATCACAGAATCAGCGCCCTTTGTATACACCACGACTTGGCTGGAAATGGGGTGCCGGACCACAACAGACATTCTTTTTCTTACTGAGTCGAAGGGCAGGATGTGTAGGAGTTGAAATGTTAATGGTCCCAAAGCAGCAAAGTCCACCATGACCTGCTCTGGGGTCCGGGACTGCAGAGTGCACTGGTAAGCCCGGGCAGCATATACTAAGGCCGCTTCATCTGGGCTCTCAGCCTCATAACACAGGCTGGAGGCCAAGGGCTGTCCAGGGAGGGATTCCACCTTGCCGTTTGTGACATCCACATTGCTGTCTTGTTTCTCAGTTTCTATGGGACAAGCTGAGTTACCAGAGCCCTGGGGACTCTTGCTTGTCTGGGAGATCTCTTCCTCCACAGGTGAAGTTGGTTTCATTCGACTAAAGAGAGATAGTCTGCTCACAAAGGCATTTGGGACCCCAGAGGATGGCTCTTTCCCACTGGCAAGAGATGGTGAACTTGATTTTCGGACAGACAGTCTCTGGAAGAGGCTTTTAATCTCTTCCAAAGACTTAATGGGCATTCCATGCACAGAAGAGAGTCCAATCTAGGAAAGATAATATGGGAAGGTCTCAATAATACAGTCAAAGGTAGTTGGTAACAACTGTGAGGTCAAACCGGGGGAAAAAAAGGAGATATGAAGAGTTACCACTCCCTCACATAGCAGCCTGCTTCATACTTACAACTGCCGCAGGAAACGTTAATAAAAATAAAAATAGCCATGATGAAAAAGATGCACTAATGTTGATGGTATTGTGAATTCCAGAACCATTTAGGAAGAAAACTGATAGCAAAAGACATAAAATGCTACATTGCTAGCAGTGGGCATACGTATAGCAAATTTCCCTAATGAAATAACTTAAACTATAAAAAATTAATAATCTTTATTATATGCATCCTAGCAATAACAATTTTGAAAAAGCTAAAAAAATAGTATAAAAAAACAGTATAAAAACAAATGTATCATAATACACATTTAAAACACTGGAAGAAAGTAAATCGAAAGATTAACAAAATATATTTTTTTCTTTTATTTTCCAGGTTCTAAAAAAGGTTGTTAATATGACCTTTTAAGAAAAGTCGGCCAATAAACAAAGTAGCTCACAGAAGAATTATCAGCATCATAATAGGAATTCAAATTTCTATTTTTATAGAACTTTTTCTTGTTCACAGCCTGATTTCTTCTAGATGTTAACTCTTATCAGTGATTAAATTTAGAATTTAATAACTAATTGGGATGACCAATTAATTGAATGCTAAAATTTTCTCATTTAGAAATGCCCAAGGCATTAAATAATTTTCTCCTAATAAGTATTAATTTTATGATAGTTTGAGGGACTCATGCTGGTCAATTTTCAAACTTACCGGCAACTCAAAAATGAAAAGTGAAACTCAACCACAGATGACGTTTCTGTACTCCACATGAATTCTGATTAACTCTTTATTCACTGCCTTTCTGTCACTACCTTAAAATATCATGAGGTTTAGGCTCTTATATGCCTACAGAGATTTTCTTTCAGGCTACAGAATATTACATTCTTTGGGGATAAGGCAACTATATTTCTTAAACAGAAAACGCCAAAAGATGTCTATATTGGAAACAGATGTATATGAAAAAGTGTTACATGGGGAGAAAAACAGAACATCCAGTGATTTATTCTCTAACTATGTAAGCTTTCAAAGAGCAAATTTCTAGTTGAAATCTTATAAAAACACAGTTTCTGATCAAATGAAAGCTTAATGGGAAGTAAATCATTTTCATGTTAAAACTGACCACCTCTGAAGTTGCCAAGAGAAAATGATCTAACAGAAAATTAAAATTTAATTGGGTTCTGCTGCAAATTGAATTTTAAATAGATGTATGCAAAAGGGGAGATAGTTATATTCAAGGAAGATAGCACAGCAAGCGGTAAATCACCAGTCTCTAAAACAAGTTTTTCTTTTAACTGAAAATGAATTTTCCATGGATTCTAAGCTACAAAGACACTTTAAAAATCCAGCTTGTGTGGGAACTGCAGAACCTTGGTATATTATAGATGTATTGGATTTTAGAGCGATTGAGTTTACATTACCCAACTGATACATGAAAAGGGACATTAGATAATGAATTTAATACTTTATATTTTGCTTGATGTAGTGCATATGTTGGAGGTTTTAGAAGTTTCACAGAAAGCTTCAAATTTGGTAAGCAACCTAAAGCAAAATGAACAGAGTCACATTTTCCAAGAACTGCTCTCATCAGCTATCCTCCTAGAGGCAAAATAGTATAGTAGCTCTGAGCCACACTTCCTGGGTTCAATCCTATCTCTCCCACAAACTGGTCCTGTGACCCTGGGCAAGTTACTTAAGCTCACCTGTAAAATGGGGAACAGTAGAGTAACAGCACCTAACTCATGGGGCTGCTGGAAGGATTAAACATATTAGTACCAGTAAATCACTTAGAACATCATAAGTTCAGAGTACAGATTAAGTAATGTATAAATATTACCTGCTACTATTGTTAATTACATCCACATAATAAGATGACATAACAAGTACATTTAAACCCAAAGTTCTCTTCTGGAAGGTGACCCTTGTTTGCATTAGAGACTTACCTTTTGCTGTGGTTGGTTAGGAGCAGAAACCACTACTGTGTTGCAAATTGCCAAAGCAATAAAGAAGTCGATGATGTACAGAGTCTCCAGTGGTGGATCTGGGATAGTTTCATCCAGTGGGGTAAAAAGCTGAGGTGTAATCTGACTAAACTTGTCCAAAAGCCTGGTGTCTGGTACCACATCTGTTTCCTGAAGATCCCAAAAGACAAAGTGTTGTTACAATAAGTACCTAAAAATATGAGTTTTAAAACTACATGAGCTTTTCTAACCAGAATCTGTGAAGCATGAGACAGTAAACTTTATTCTTCAAAAAAGATTTAATGGACATGGTGTCATGGGAGGTGAGAACAGGGAAATAAAAGAGAAAAAAATTAAATGGAAAATTCAGAATGAATAATATGAATGGAGACTACCTTGACTATTAACTCAAAGTACACAAGAGAGGAACAATGCCTTTCACCAAAAACTAGCTGAGTGAGTTTTCTTATTTTGAAATACACAGGGCAGAACTATATTTTATTGTGTCTAGGATTCTACTTTGGGCATATATTCATCTCACAGCAACGGATGAATATCAATTCTTTTAAAAGTGAGGGCGA
Organism: Physeter macrocephalus; assembly: GCF_002837175.3. Lineage (NCBI taxonomy): Eukaryota > Metazoa > Chordata > Mammalia > Artiodactyla > Physeteridae > Physeter > Physeter macrocephalus. The sequence continues at coordinate 54,514,602 of NC_041220.1, forward strand.
TATTCATACTATGTTATTTTAACAAAATATTTTACAGCTCAAATCACTACTACTGTTAAAAACCAACCCTCCGAAATAAAACTACTACAAGCACGTTGAGTTCATCAGTATTTTCCTGGTAATATGCTACAAGACACTAATATCCAAGGGTCCCTCTAAGAGATTTCTGATCATCAAATGTTTTTGGCAACTGTGCCCTATGCCCCTCTCTTTTGTACAATTCCTTTTACAAATTGGCTTTAAGAAGTTTGCTTACTGGGGAAAAATACTTCTTTTTAAACACAGTACTTCTTATTCTTATTTAGAAGTACTAGTTTTAATGAAAGAATGTTGTACTAGAAATCTGTAGTATGTAGTCAACTGCTTTACAAATTTTTCAGATGAGTCAAAAAAGGGGCCAGCTCCTCTGAATCAAATTTTCACAAAAGTGCCACTGTATTCTAGAGGAGTCCTGACTGCAGGAAAGCCAGGAGAGGTGATGGAGAGAACAGAGTAAAATATAGAGATGTGTGATGTTAGATTCAGAGTGACTGCGGCTTGCATTTTATGCTTAGGAGTTTGGTCAGATTTAGCACAGCCTCAATAAGAAAAGAGCACAGGCTGGGAATCACATGGGTTGGGGTTCAGGTCCTAGACCCACTGCATACCCTCTAGGGGCCTAAGGCTGCTTACTTAACCCTCTGAGCTTCATTTTCCCTCTTCTGAATAATGGTAAAAAGTACACCTACCTCACAGGGTGGCTGTATAAAGTAAATGAGAGAATGAGTGCCATGAGACCAGCACAACAGAAACCCAAATAATTTAATGTTCCTTTTCCTTCTCGAATGATACACTCACCTTCAGGCAGGTTACCAGGCTAACAATGGGTTTCAAAGTTCCCAGTTTTCTGCTGTCACAAGGCATTCTTAAATTTCTATCTAAAAACAGCATCTCTTGCTCCGTGATATTTGACTTAGCAAAATTTGAACCCCGTTGCAGTTTGATGGAGTTCGTAAGCAAAATTTGAACCCTGTTGCAGTTTGATGGAGTTCGTAAGCACTTGTAATCTGATGGCCGTTCATTAACGAGTTGGCCACATTTCCTCCCGAGTCTCACATATAGTAACACTGAGCCAGGGCCTGTGCTGGGCCCTCAGTGACTCAGAGAACCATCCTTTCCTTGAGGACCCCCTTGCCAAAGTCAGCAAAAGAGAGTGGCAACATCTGAGACTTCTTTCTCACTCGATACTCAGGAACCTTGTTGCATAGGATTGATGAAGGTCTATGATGATACTGTCATCTAGTGAGTGTGACAGACGCCATGGGTTGGAGCAATATTTCCAGAGGCATCCTTCTCAGAATGTTTATGCAAATTAAGCAAAACCCCAAAGAGTTCCAGACTGAAATAAGTTTAAGAAATGTTTAAACAGTGCTTTATTGTAGCACTTCTCAGAGCATTTAATGGGTACCAGGAATCTCCAGGAAGAGGCTAGTATGTGCAGGTCTCCCTATTTTTTAGGGTCGTTTGTTCTTTGGAACATCATTAGGATTGAGTTAGGGACCTTAGAAGCAAATAGTGATTTCATTGTGCCAATGATCTATCTCCGCATTGGCTAATAACTGGCTTCAGAACATAAGGACTCTACCGCATTTTGAAGTTACTCTAAGGCTAATGAAGATTTGTAACTTCCGTCTTTGTGACAAAGACATAAGTCAATCTAATACGTCATTTGGGGAATTTAAGAACCTGTGCTATGATCATGAGAATAAAAGAGATCCTGGAGCTGACCAAAGCTGGGGCTCTGGTCAGCAAAACTGTGTTTATAAAAAGTACTGTCAAAATAAATGTAAGAAACTCCGGACCATACAAGACCCTAGAAGCATCATAAAATAATATAAAGAAGAGCCCAAAAGAAGATTTAAGGAAAGATACATGTCAAAATGAAACTGCAGTAACAGAATGTTCTTCCACTTTAGTTGCTGTCTCTAAAATAAGTTAATCCCTAGTGACTAAGATATTTAGTTGCTGAATTGAGGAGAAAGTATAGTGTTATCACATGCAATTCTTATCTGTAAGATTATATCACAGGTGTTTTTACCTAAAATCCAAATCTTCCTCATGGAGACCTTCTATTACAAAATTGACTGTTGCTCTTTTTTCTCTATGATGCACAGATCCTGCCTTCTCTGAACTCCGATTACTCCAAGAACCAGGCCCAAACCATCCAGCTTTAAATGATTCCATGCATATGTACTCTCCCCACAGGGTGTGTAAGTTCCTCTAAAGGAAGGACCATGTCTTATACACTTTTGTACATTTTTTTAAATTGAAGAATAGCTTATTTACAATGTTTCAGATGTACAGCAAAGTGATTCAGTTGTATCTATATCTATTCTTTTTCAAATTCTTTTCCATTATAGGTTATTATAAGATAGTGAATATAGTTCCCTGTGCTATACAGTAAATCCTTGTTGCTTATATATTTTATGTATAGTAGTTTGTATCTGTTAATCCCATACTCCTAATTTAACCCTCCCCCCTTTCTTCTTCCATAACCATAAGTTTGTTTTCTGTGTGTCTGTCTATTTTTGTTTCGTAAATTCATTCATTTGTATCATTTTTTTAGATT
>NC_041220.1:54517335-54522014 GCF_002837175.3 Physeter macrocephalus
AATAAATTCATTTGTATCATTTTTTTAGATTCCACATATAAGTGATATCATGATATTTGTCTTTCTCTGACTTACTTCACTTAGTATGATAATCTCTACGTCCATCCACATTGCTGCAAATGGCATTATTTCATTCTTTTTTATGACTGAACATTTCTTGCAGATTTTTGGATCCCTAACTCAGTAACTGGTACATGGATAAGCCATAAAATGTTATTGCTGTACATTACTATCAAACACTTGCTGGTTTTATATTCCATAAAGAAGGGGGTGGAGAAACAGATTGAAAAGATGTTACTCCTTAGAAAGCAAATACATAAACCCCTCCCACTTGACCTCAAATAGACATTTTTTTAATGCAGAGAAAATGTGTACTCCTAATTAGGGAATACAGAACACAATGTGGACAGCTTTGCATAATTGAACTAAACCTTATCTATTTCATGGTGGGAGTCCAACATCTTTGTCCTCATTTTACATAACATCTGGCTATTTGAAATTTCAGATTTACCCCCATGATTCATATTATGCTTTCCTACCAGGTTGCAGATTTCACATTCACCTTTCTTTCTTCCTCTCTCCCTCCCTTCCTCCCTCTCCTTTCTTTCTTTCTTTCTTTTGTCACCCTATATAAATCCAAATTAAACAAGCAAATGTTGGCCAAGACTTCTCTTTGCCATCTCATAGTGTCTGCCAAAGCTTTTGGGGAGACTTACTATATACTGAATGTTAAGTTTGTTTTAAAATTGAGTGATTAGGACCCATTTTAATTATTTATGCAAAATCTAAAATGTCCACAGTTTAATAATGGACAAAGATACTCCACGTGGGAGATCAAGTTGACCAAGCTCTAATACTGTGCCCTACTCCTCCCCTAGCTCCACCTGTACCAGAGGGTTGTATTTCATTTCCCACTGCCACCCTCACTCCAGTCTTAGGGACTCACCACTCCATCTGGACAACTTTGGCTTAAATATAGACCCAAATGCCTTCTCCTTCAGATTCCTAAATACCACAGACCTGAAGAAAAAAGACAAAGGCCAATAACTGCACATGGACAGCTCCTCCTCCACACGACGTTCTCCCCAGTTCTGTGGTTCTGAGCCTTTGCACATGCTACACACTGTCTGCCCCAAGTGCTTTTCCTTCCTTTTCTACTGTGTAACCCCCTACTCATTAGTCTAATCTTAAATTACATTTTATCTCTTTCTTGCAGCCTTTCTTGATCCCTTCTCACCCTGTAGAGTTGATCATTCCCTTCTTTGTGCCCTCACTATACTCTGAATTAACTACCATTACTGCATCTTTAATACAGGATTATCTTTATTTACTTATATGTCTGCTTCCTCTACCTAGAACAAAGCTGAAGGCTGGGGGCATGTTTTATTCATTTATATCCCTGGTCTAGTATTATGCCATTGTCTTCCATGAGTCCATTAATTAATTCACTCCTTTTATAAACATTTATTGTTGATCTATGGTGTCAGACACTCCTCAAGGAAAGAGGGGAGTGCACAGAAGAGATGGGATCCCGGGTATGTGGAACTCACATTCTAGGTAGGGGAGGCCCTAACCTCTAAACATATAAGTAAATTGCTTCTAGGTTGAGACAAGAGTGGGAGAGGTGGAATGTACTTTGGATTGCGTGGTAGGTAAGATTTACTGAGGAGGTGACATCTGAGCTGAGACCTCAGTGAAAAAAAAGGAAATGGCCATATAAAGATCTGAGAGGATAACACTACAGGTAGAATGAATAGCATGCTTGCTGAATGAAAACTTCTAGAGGATTAAAGAAGCATAAAAACACTGACTTACAAAGTTAAGGTTTCTATTTCTAAAATAGGTCACATGAACCCAGGACTCACGGTCCTCAATGACATTCTAACTCCCAAAGCTGGCACACCTTGGCCAGCACCCTGCCCTCAGATCCTTGCTGACTCTCACCTTGCCTCCCCCATGAAGGGCGCCATCTTCCAACCTTCCGCTTCTGGACATCACAGCTCTCAGTGTGCTCTCAAGCTGGTGTTATCAACCTGGGCTCCATGAATGGACTTTTAGAATCCTATGCACAATTTTTACTGATGCTAATTTTTCAGGTCAAAGGATCTATAGCTTTCTCAAAATAATCGTTAGTCTCCAAGAAGGATAGAATTAGCTTGTCTAGAGTAACAGTGAGAGATGGTCTCATAATTCAAGGAAGACCTCTTTATCCTATATGTAAGGGTGTAGTATTGAAAACACAAAACAGAACAGCAATCCCAGAGCATCTATATAATCAGCATGACACATGGCATTGGAGTACAGGGCAAGTGAAAACATGAACTGAATGGGAAGACTGAGCTTGTTGAGCAGTTTCATATAACCACCTTCACAATACCTTATTGAGAGTGGACATGCAAGGCACTGACCTTAGTTAGATGCCGGGGATTCAAGATGATTAAGTCCTTGCTCTCAAGGAGCAAGGTCTATGACAGAGGCAGAAATAAGGCCAATGTCATGAGGACTAAGGGACTGAAGGGCAGGAGGGACTGTGTAAACAGAACTTAGAAGCTGAGAAAAGACAGTCTGAGAATCTTCAGGAGAAATGATATTTAAAGAGAAGTATTTCATCGGATCTGGTAGACAGAGGTAGGCAGTGAGGAAAGAATAAGTTTTAGTTGGGAAATGGTACAAAAACCATAATGACTTTAACCTAGGAAACAATCCTTTGTTCCAGAAAGAGAGTGAGGCTGGATCAGGAAACCGAGAGGGAGACCACGGCACAGTCCCACCTGGTTGCTAATACCCTTGACTTCCAACCAAACATGCGTCACTATGTGGTTGACTTCAGGTGGGTGGGAAATAAAAGATCAGCAGAGGAATGGGCAAAATTGATAAAATAGAAGAAAATAGATACCTATTTCTGATACAGGCTGAAAATGAGTACAGAGAAGAGGTGGTGTGCATTCTTTCCCCCTTTTTTTTCCAGAAGTTGGAGAAAAATTAAGTCCAGATGTTTGGAATAGCTTAACATATGGCAATGATAGAACATAACAGGTATGATATCCTTAGAGCCACAGAAATGCACAGGATGAACTGCAGTGAAATGATCTTCCTAGTTGCTGAAATTGTACATTTGGTGGAACTTTGAAAAGAGCCAGATTCCCCTCAAGGCCTTTCCAGGATGAATGAGATCCCTGGGGTCTATTCAGATCATATCTCTACTATGAAATTCTACATAAATTCAATGGAGAAACACAAAGTTTCCCCAAAGCTGTTTCTTTCTTGTTATGTAACTTACTTCAGAGGTCACCAACTGCTTACCAGTCTCATGGCTGGGGAATTCTCATCTTGGTTAACACAAAAGTTAATGAAATGTGGAGAGCAGAGAAGACAGTTGAAATTTTATAGAATTTTAAGTACAGCAAAACGTTTGATTTCTATTTCTTTCACACGAGTATTTTTCCTCTTTCCCATCTTCCATGTGGTCCCTCTTCTATGTTTTCACCTCAGGACTCAAGAACACACCCTGTTGAGCTCTGATATAGAAATATTAGAAAATGACCTTCTCAGGACTAGGAATGGGGAAGAGGGCACAGATTTGGTGGATCTGGGGGAAGACTGCAAAGAGATAAAAAGGCCTTGGAGGATACCAAAAGGCTTTTGAATTTCCCTATCAGTTAGACATACTTACCTGTCTATAGATACCTCTGTGGTAGTTTTGCTGGTTCTGAAAGTGAGCCATGATCCTTAAACCAAGGCTACTTTCTCCAGGCTATCAACCCTGACCAGAAACATGTTTTTTCTGAAATGATATATTATCTCTCAACACTGAATTAACTCCAAAATTAGGACATTGCGTGTGTGTGGCAGTCACACTGAGCTGCACTTATGCAGTCTCCTCTCAGGTAGAAAAGACAACAGCGTTTGGCTCTATTATAATTACGAGGATGTTCTTTCATTATTTACCGTGGACAGACAAGATTCACGTCATGCATTCACACTTACAATGGGGCTACTGAAAGCAGCCTGTCTGGAATGAGGCACTTCACTGGCTCCTTCTCCACTTCCTAGAGCAAAACAGCTCCCAGTAAGATGATCTGAGGATATACTTCCTAAAGGTCCATTGCGAACCATCCTGCAGCTGGGGGCCCTTGGTTTCGCCATATTGCTGAGGGAGCCACTAGGAGTGTAAGCAGAATCTTCATCTTCAGAGGCAGCTTCCTGATAGGACTCTAACCTCTTGGCTGAGGGATAAAAATCACACTGGGTCATTCCTTGAGAGGAAAATCTTACAGGTTGAGTATGTCAGGCATTTACTTAAACAGCTATTTCACACCATCTCCTCCCATTTTAAACCTGGCCTCCAAACTCCTCCAGTACTCTGAGTTAATGGACTTACATCACTGAGAAAAGTAGAAGCAATCAGAGGAACTCCCTTCTCTCCCTATTGTCAAATACTACCAACCTGTCTGCATCTGTACCCAAACTCTCTGCCCTCCCTCATACTACTATGGATGAAGTTTCAAACACCAAACCCTTCACTGTGATCTGCATGCCCTTCTCAAGCACGTCACTCTTTTTTTTTTTAACATCTTTATTGGAGTATAACTGTTTTACAATAGTGTGTTAGTTTCTCCTTTACAACAAAGTGCATCAGTTATACATATACATATGTTCCCATATCTCTTCCCTCTTGC
>NC_041220.1:54522851-54533103 GCF_002837175.3 Physeter macrocephalus
CTTTTAAGTTTCATTAGGTCCCATTTGTTTATTTTTGTTTTTATTTCCATTTCTCTAGGAGATGGGTCAAAAAGGATCTTGCTGTGATTTATGTCATAGAGTGTTCTGCCTATGTTTTCCTCTAAGAGTTTGATAGAAGCACGTCACTCTTAACAACTCTCCCCTCTTTTACTTTCACAGTCTCTCAACTAGTCTCATGGCTTTCTGTATCTCTCCACGGACAATGCTCTTGTCAAGGTTGTCAATGAGCTAGCTCCATGTTACCAGACCCAGTGACTGCACCTGTTCGTATCTTTTTTGAATTCTTCGAAATATCCAATGTCCTCTCCTTTCAAATGTCTCTTTCGGTTTCTCTGATACCACGCATACTGTTTTTCCTCCTGCTTCAGTGCTTCTTAGTTTCTCCTGCTGTCTCCTCTTCTCCTCAGTCCTCAGATACTGGATGGCTGCAGGAGCTCCTTCCCTTCACTACCTACGTACTCTTTCTTGGTGATGTCATCTGATCCCCCCCACCTTTGAAATATCATCTCTATGCATAAGACCCCCAAACCTATTCCTTCAACTCTAATTAGAATTTAGACTCAGACATCCAACTCTCTACTTGACATTTCCAGTTGGATGTCCACGAGGCTCTTCCAGCAGATATGTGCATGGCTCACAACTTCAAGGAGACTTGGAGGTATCCCTTTGTCAATGAAGCCTTCCCAGATCTAACCACACTGTTCGTTACGTATCCTACCCCAGCACTTACCACCATCTACACATCATATACCTCATTTTTAATTTTTTGAATCATCCATTAGAATATATACTCCAAAAGGGCAGGGAATTTTGTCTTTTGTTAATCTGATATTCCTAAAGCCCAGAGAAGGGCTTGATAGATACTCAATAAATACTTGTGGAATAAATAAACAATGGACATCTTAAATTTGGTATGGTAATTGTAGACTGCTCCCTCTCTTCCTCCAAATCACCCCCCCCAATTACTCTTTCTCTGGTCTTTCTCATCTTTGTAAATGGTACCTAAATATCTACCTAGCTATTAACACCAGAAATTGAAGATTCTCCTTGATTTGTGTTTTGTTCCCTATGCCGCCCCCCACCCTCCGCATTCAGAGCATCACCAATAGCTGTCTATTATTCATCCAAAATATATCCCAAATATCTAAACTTCTCTTCACCTCCATTACCTTAATCCAAGCCACCATCATTAAAACAGTAGCTAGAGTGATCTTCTAAAACATAAAGCAGATCAGACCACTCCCTGCACAAAACTTTCCAGTGGCTCCACGGTTCACTTAGAATAAAATCTGAACTTCTTATCCTGGTGTACGTAACTCAAAACGATCCGGCCTAGGCTGACCTAACTTTCTTGCCGCTCCTTCTTCGCACTAAATCCAGCCTCACTGGCCTTTCTTTCTTTACTTTGAATATTGCCAAGCTCATTTCGGTCTGAGGACCTCTATACTAGCTGCTCCCTCTGATTGGAAGGCTTCTACCCCTGCAGTCAAAGATCATGTCATTCAGATCTAGGCTCTGATGTCCCCCTTAGAGAAGCCTTGCTCAAACGTCCAATTCAAAGAAGCCTTCTGTTCATTCTATATCATATCACCCCATTATAATTTTCTGCATAGCACTTTTCCCTATTTAATACTTTTTATTTAAAAATTAATTTATTTGTGTCGATTTTCTCCGATAGAAGTTCTACGAGAGGAGGGGCCTTGTCTGTCTTGTTATATGTGCTTGTTTGGATTGCTAGTTGCCTGTATTCAGGCTAAGTCTAGCTACTGAATAAAGTATAGCTTTTGGCAAGTTAATTTATAAAATAAAGAATATTTGCATATCCTATTTATTTTAATAGTTTTTGTCTATACTTTTTAAGGACAAGGAAAGGCTAAGAGGCAACATGGTGATTCTGGGTTCTAGAACTAACTCTTCCAAAGACTAAGTGGCTTTTCAGCAAATCACTTGCTCTTTCTAGGCCTCTGTTTTCTTATTAGAAGAATGAATAATCCGGACTCAATGACTTCAAGATCCTTTCCAGTTCTGCAGTTCTCTAAGTTTCATTATATTCTCTGCCTAAAAAATACAGACTATTTCCCTGTATGACATTTCAGCTTCAAAAACAAATACACTGGGCTTCCCTGGTGGCGCAGTGGTTGAGAGTCCGCCTGCCGATGCAGGGGACACGGGTTCGTGCCCCGGTCCGGGAAGATCCCACATGCCACGGAGCGGCTGGGCCCGTGAGCCATGGCCGCTGAGCCTGCGCATCCGGAGCCTGTGCTCCGCAACGGGAGAGGCCACAACAGTGAGAGGCCCGCATACCACAAAAAAAAAACAAAAAAAACAGATACACTTATTGTGTCCCAGACATTCTGAAGTTCTCCATTCTTACCTGTGCCTTTGCTCAGGATGTCCATTCTCTTCCTTTCTACTTACATCAATCTTGCACATCTTTAAAGCCTTGGTTCAAATGCCAGTTCCTCACTGAAGACCTCTGTAACTGTACTGGCTCTCATCCATACCACTCATTGGTACCACTGTATAATTTCCATGTATTACTGAATGCTACTCTGTGTCAGGCATTTGTCTCATTTAATCACTATAACAACCCTCTGAGGTAGATATTATTAATACCTTCATTTCAGAAATAAAGAAATCAAAACTAAGTAATTTTCCCCATCTCACAAAAGTGATACAGATCAGTCTTATAACCAGTTATATTAAAATCTACAGCCAGCACTATCAGTCTTCATGCTATACTGTTTCTAAATGTAGCCAAAAAAGTTAATATGTATTATTCCTTATTATTTCACATGGTCAATATCCCCTGCTCGATTTCAATGAGTACATGTTTTGTAGTTAAATAATGAGTAATGAGTAAATGAATGAGTAACGAATAATGAGTAAATGTATGAATAGACATATGAATAATATCCTTAGCATCCAGGGAAAGTTGCAGGGTAGGGAGTTAACATTTATTGAGTATCTCCTTTTCATCAAGAACCTTGCTAGGTCCTTTATTTATTTTTTTTTTAACTTTTTATTATTATTATTTTTTCCCCTCCTTTTTGACACTTCCTCTAGCTTACTTTGATAATCCTTGGCCACCTGGCCAGGACCATTGCCTTTGATTGTGTGGGCTGTGCTAGGTTCTTTATATAAACAACTATATATATAACTGTATCTATATATATTTTGTTTTTATCTTTAAAATAATGCTATTGTAGATACTAGAAACCATCACTGTTCCACTCGGCAGCTGAGAAAAGTAAAAGAGGAAACAGTTTGGGTGGGTAGAGTTAGAATTTGAATTTGGATTTTCGTGACTCCAGAGTCAGTACAAGTATCCACTGTGTTATATGTCCTTAGCAGTTAACTTGTATACAAGAGGTTAGCTCAGTGATTCTCAGCAAGGGGTGAATTTGTCCCCCAGTGAACATTTGGCAATGCTTGTACACAATTCGATTGTTACATCTGGGGGAGAAGTGCTACTGGCATGCAGTGGGCAAAGGCCAAGGATGCTTCTAAACATCTTAAACAGCTCCCCATAAGAAAGAGTCATCCAGCCCAAACTGTCAATAGTGCTATGTTGATCAATCCTTGAGTAGCTAAAGAAATTTACTGATGATGTGATAGCATTTTAAGAATAAATAATTAGAATGCTACACAACATATATAAACATGAAGGCTGTATGTTAGGAATTTCCCATAGCCATCATTAGGGAACTAGTCATCGTGCAACTGTGTAATTAGTATAAGGCCAGATGGCTGAGCTGTTACTATAGGACAAACGTGCTCAATAAGTAGAACTGCAAGAGAGAAATAAAAAAAAGACCCGGAGTAACTCAATCTTTAATAATTTTGTGGAAAACTATGAGAAATAAATAGATCAGTAAAGTTACAATGTGATTCAGAAAACATAGCTACTGGGCTTCCCTGGTGGCGCAGTGGTTGAGAGTCCACCGGCCGATGCAGGGGACACGGGTTCGTGCCCCGGTCCGGGAGGATCCCACATGCCGCTGAGCGGCTGGGCCCGTGAGCTATGGCCGCTGAGCCTGCGCGTCCGGAGCCTGTGCTCCGCAACGGGAGAGGCCACAACAGTGAGAGGCCAGCGTACCGCAAAAAAATAATAATAATAAAATAAATAAAAAGAAAACATAGCTCTAAGAGCCATACTTTTAGACTCTGAAAAATTTTTTTTTAATTGGGTATTCCAGCTCATAGAGAAAATATACAAAGTCTGTAATCTTTCCTTTGTCTCAAGGTAGGTACTACATTAGGTACTACGTTGACTACTTTATTTCTCTCTTATTTAATCTTTCTCTTCTCTTCCAATTCCCCTCTTCAAACATCCAGTAACCTGCTCACAGCCTATAATTTACATTTATTTGATACCTGGAAGAAGTGCGCGTGAGACTATGGAACAAAACATTTATCACACGTTTCAATGTGCTCTCCAATGGGCCAAACACAAGGGTGGACAGCACTGGACACTCAGATAAACTTCTTTCAACTATATCATCCGCATATCCTCAAACAGTTTGCTATGAACTAATCCCCCAAACATTTCCAGCATTCCAACTTTCACCTGCTTGTAAACAGCACACTCAGCTGAGTCTCTTTCAACTGTATCATCCACATATCTTGACACAAAACCTTTTATTCTAAACTAATTCCCCACATTTCCAGCATTCCAGGAATTTGTCCAGTATCTCCAAGCCCCAAACCTTGATCAGTGCAAATCCACCTCCAAAACTGACTGCCTGAAGATCAAAACAATATGGAAAGAGAACACTGACCTTAATCGTACAGCACTTAAAAAGATACTATGTTTCCGTGTCTGTCTCCCACATAGGACCATGAGTTCCTCAACAAACAAGGCTATTTCTTATTTTGACAACAATAATTATGACAATACTCGCAGCTAATACTTACAAAGAATTTATTCTGTGCCATGCTCTAAGTGCCTTTTCATGATTTATCTTCTCTTATCTCCTAACCACCCCATGAAGTAGATCTATTATTGATCCTTTTTATTGTGGCCCAGAGAAATTATATAACTCGCCCAGGGTCACACAGCTTGCAGGCAGTGAAGATGGGAATCAGACTCAGGAGGCTTGATCCCCAAAAGCCTCTTCTTGGAAACTAAATGATGCCACCATGTACATCAGATTCACAAACTGCATCATAAAAGCACTGTGTAGACACACCCAAATTGAGGGACATTCTACAAAATCCCTAAATAATGCCCCTCAGAACTCTTAAGGTTATCCAAAAAAAGGAAAGGCTAAGAAACTGTCAAATCTAGAGTCACCGAAATGATGACTAAGTGTTAAGTGATTTCCTGGATGGGATCCTGGGACAGAAAAAGACCTATGGTAAAAACTAAGGAAATCCCAATTAAATATGGATTTTGGTTAATAATGAAGTATCAATGTGGGTTCATTACTTATGACAAACGTATCTTAAGACTAATGTAAGATGTTAAGACAAGGGAAACTGGGCAAGGGAGCATACTGGAACTTTCAATAATACCTTTATGACTTTCTGTAAACCTAAAACCATTCTTAACTAAAAAGGTTATTATTAAAAAACTCTCAGTAATCTTTTAAAGGAGATTTAAAAATGTTTAATACACATATAAATCACATGGGGACATTGTTAAATGAAGATTTTAATTGAAGCTTTAAAGAGGGGCTTGAGACTCTGCATTTCTAATACACACCTGGGTTTTGATGATGCTTAGTCCATGGACCAAATTTATAAGTTACAAGGTTTTAAAACAAGAAATAGTGTCATCAGATGTGTTTAGTTCAACTGCATAAGGGTAAAGGGTCATTTCCCAGCAGAAACATTTTAAATGGAAATATCTCCTAGTCAATTCTTTTGTCAAAAAATCTTGAAAGCTTAACTAAGTTTCATTTCAGTGAAAAGAATGTCTCAGGGTTAAGTTCTGGGGAGAACTAGCCCCTATCATTACTAACTCCAGCATTTAGAGACAGAGACAGAGAGAAAGAGAGAGAGAGAGAGAGAGAGAGAGAGAGACAGAGACAGAGAGAGACAGAGAGCACATGCTTGTGTGTTTGTATACATATACTTGTTTTAAAACAATTACAGACAAGAGACCAGGAGCTCTGGATTTATCTGTGGTAGAGAAGTGTTCAGAGGCAAAGTCAGCACCTCATAGAGGTGGTATATGTAACACTCCATGGCTCACGAACAGGTATCTCATCAATTACAGTTCAGACCGGATGGCATTTAATTCTCAGTCACTCAGTATCTTCCCTGCACAAGGGGTCACAGAGAGAAGTATTCACTGGGCAGGAGCGTGTATATTCAGGAACAGGGGTGGGAGAGGGTTGGTATTAGCACTCTTAGATGCTACAAATACAAAATTTAAAACCCAACAAATACAAAAACTAATGCAGTGCTTCCCGCCATATATTTTGTGAAACATTACTTCTGTAAGATACTTCTCAAAAACAGTGGTCTGTAATCAGATAATCTTGGAAAATACTAATCTCACAAATGGACAGAGGGGTTTACCTACAGTGATGGTCACTGCAGCACTGTTTGCCACAGCAGATGACTGTTGACAATCTAAACTAATGGTTGGTTAGTTACATAAATTTTGGCAATCATTACAATGCAATATGGCATAACCGTTAGAAAAATAAGGAGAGAAAGGAAAGGCAATCACGATGAAGTCTTAAGAAAAAGGGTTATAAAAGTCAAAGCACACTGTAATGCTATTTTGTTTAAAAAACATATATATTAATGTTTACAGGAAAAAGACTCAAAAGAAATGTGCTAAAATGTTAACAGAGGTCCAATCAGTTTGGTGGGAGTTTTTTTTTTTTTTTTTTAATTGGGGTATAGTTGTTTTACAATGTTGTGTTAGTTTCTACTGTACAGCGAAGTGGAGTTCCCTGTGCTATACAGCAGGTTCTTATTAGTTATCTATTTTATACATATTAGTGTATACATGTCAATCCCAATCTCCCAATTCATCACACCACCACCTCCACCCCCCGCTTTCCCTCCTTGGTGTCCACACATTTGTTCTCTTCATCTGTGTCTCTATTTCTGCCTTGCAAACTGGTTCATCTGTACCATTTTTCTAGATTCCACATATATGTGTTAATATACAATATGTTTTTCTCTTTCTGACTTACTTCACTCTGTATGACAGTCTCTAGGTCCATCCACGTCTCTACAAATGACCCAATTTCGTTCCTTTTTATGGCTGAATAATATTCCATTGCATATATATATACCACATCTTCTTTATCCATTCGTCTGTCAATGGACATTTAGGTTGCTTCCATGTCCTGGCTATTGTAAATAGTGCTGCAATGAACAATGGGGTACATGACTCTTTTTGAATTATGGTTTTCTATGGGTATATGCCCAGTAGTGGGATTGCTGGATCACATGGTAATTCGATTTTTAGTTTAGGGAACCTCCATACTGTTTTCCATAGTGGCTGTATAAATTTACATTGCCAGCAACAGTGCAAGAGGGTTCCCTTTCCTCCACACCCTCTCCAGCATTTATTGTTTGTAATTTTCTGATGATGCCCATTCCAACTGGTGTGAGGTGATACCTCACTGTAGTTTTAATATGCATATCTCTAATAATTACTGATGTTGAGCAACTTTTCATGCGCCTCTTGGCCATCTGTATGTCTTCTTTGGAGAAATGTCTATTTAGGTCTTCTACCCATTTTTTGATTGGGTTGTTTTTTTGATATTGAGCTGCATGAGCTGTTTACATATTTCAGAGATTAATTCTTTGTCCATTGGTTCATTTGCAAATATTTTCTCCCATTCTGAGGGTTGTCTTTTCATCTTGTTTATAGTTTCCTTTGCTGTGCAAAAGCTTTTCAGTTTCACTAGGTCCCATTTGTTTATTTTTGTTTTGATTTCCATTTCCCTAGGAGGTGGATGAAAAAAGATCTGGCTGTGATTTATGTCACAGTGTGTTCTTCCTATGTTTTCCTCTAAGAGTTGTATAGTGTCTGCTCTTACATTTAGGTCTTTAATCCATTTGGAGTTTACTTTTGTGTATGGTGTTAGGGAGTGTTCTAATTTCATTCTTTTACATGTAGCTGTCCAGCATCACTTATTGAAGAGACTGTCTTTTCTCCATTGTATATCCTTGCCTCCTTTGTCATAGATTAGTTGACCTAAGGTGTGTGGGTTTATCTCTGGGCTTTCAATCCTGTTCCATATTTCTGTTTTCGTGCCAGTACCATACCATCTTGATTACTGTAGCTTTGCAGTATAGTCTGAAGCCAGGGAGTCTGATTCCTCCAGCTCCATTTTCCCTCAAGATTGCTTTGGCTACTCAGGGTCTTTTATGTCTCCAAACAAATTTTAAGATTTTTGTTCTACTTCTGTAAAAAATGACATTGGCAATTTGATAGGGATTGCACTGAATCTGTAGATTGCTTTGGGTAGTAGAGTCATTTTCACAATGTTGATTCTTCCAATCCAAGAACATGGTATATCTCTCCATCTGTTTGTATCATCTTTAATTTCTTTCAACAATGTCTTATAGTTTTCTGAGTATAGGTCTTTTACCTCCTCAAGTAGGTTTATTCTTAGGTATTTTATTCTTTTTGTTGCATTGATGAATGGGACTGCTTACTTAATTTCTCTTTCTGATCTTTCTTTCGTTGTTAGTGTATAGGAATGCATGAGATGTCTGTGCATTAATTTTGTATCCTGCAACTTTACCAAATCATTGATTAGTGCTAGTAGTTTTCTGGTGGCATCTTTAGGATTCTCTATGTATAGTATCATGTCATCTGCAAACAGTGACAGTTTTACTTCTTCTTTTCCAATTTGGATTTCTTTTATTTCCTTTTCTTCTCTGATTGCCGAAGCTAAGACTTCCAAAACTATGTTGAATAACAGAGGTGAGAGAGGACATCCTTGTCTTGTTCCTGATCTTAGAGGAAATGGTTTCAGTTTTTCACCATTGAGAATGATGTTTGCTGTGGGTTTGTTGTATATGGCCTTTATTATGTTGAGGTAGGTTCCCCCTATGCCCACTTTCTGGAGAGATTTTATTATAAATGGGTGTTGAATTTTGTCAAAAGTTTTTTCTGCATCTGTTGAGATGATCATATGGTTTTTATTCTTCAATTTGTTAAGATGGTGTATCACACTGATTGGTTGGCGTATATTGAAGAATCCTTGCATCCTGGGATATATCCCACTTGATCATGGTATATGATCCTTTTAATGTGTTGTTGGATTCCGTTTGCTAGTATTTTTTTGGATAAATCTACTTGTTTATTTTTGGCTGCACTGGGTCTTTGCTGCTGTCCATGGGCTTTCTCTAGTTGTGGTGCACGGGCTTCTCATTGCAGTGGCTTCTCTAGTTGCGGAGCATGGGCTCTAGGCACACAGGTGTCCGTAGTTGTGGTGCGCGGGCTCAGTAGCTGTGGCTCGCAGACTCTAGAGCACAGGCTCAGTAGTTGCGGCGCACAGGCCTAGCTGTTCTGCGGCATGTGGGATCCTCCCAGACCAGGGCTCAAACCTGTGTTCCCTTCATTGGCAGGTGTATTCTTAATCATTGCGTCACCAGGGAAGCCCCTGTTGGAAGATTTTTAATCACAGTTTCATTTTCATTACTTGTGATTGGTTCATTCATATTTTCTGTTTCTTCCTGGTTCAGTCTTGGAAGGTTATACCTTTCTAAGAATTTGTCCATTTCTTCCAGGTTGTCCATTTTATTGGCATAGAGTTGCTTGTAGTAGTCTCTTATGATGCTTTGTATTTCTGTGGTGTCTGTTGTCACCTCTCCTTTTTCATTTCTAATTTTATTGGAGAAATCAGCCGTTAACCTTATGGGAGTTCCCTTGTATGTTATTTGTCATTTTTCCCTTGCTGCTTTTTAATAATATTTGTCTTTAATTTTTGTCAATTTGATTACTCTGTGTCTCGTTGATTTGAGCCCTCTCCCTCTTTTTCTTGATGAGTCTGGCTAAAGGTTAATCAACTTTAACTTCTTGATGAACCGGTCTCTTAGGCTGTCTTCATTTCTTTTCATTCTTTTTTCTTCTGTTTCACTGCAGAGATTTCCTCCATTCTGTCCTCCAGGTCACTTATCCGTTCTTTTGCCTCAGTTATTCTGCTACTGATTCCTTCTAGTGTATTTTTCATTTCAGTCATTGTGTTGTTCATCTCTTGTTTGTTTGTTCTTTAATTCTTCTAGGTCTTTGTTAAACATTTCTTGC
>NC_041220.1:54533750-54548169 GCF_002837175.3 Physeter macrocephalus
ATTGCTACTCCAGCTTTCTTTTGATTTCCATTTGCATGGAATATCTTTTTCTATCCCTTCACTTTCAGTCTGTATGTGTCCCTAGGTCTGAAGTGGGTCTCTTGTAGACAGCATATATACAGGTCTTGTTTTTGTATCCATTCAGCCAGCCTGTGTCTTTTGGTTGGATCATTTAATCCATCCACATTTAAGGTAATTATTGATATGTATGTTCCTATTACCATTTTCTCAATTGTTGTGGGTTTGCTTTTGTAGGTCCTTTTCTTCTCCTGTTTCCCACTTAGTGAAGTTCTTTTAGCATTTGTTTTAGAGCTGGTTTGGTGGTGTTGAATTCTCTTAGCTTTGCTTGTTTGTAAAGCTTTTGATTTCTCTGTCAAATCTGAATGAGATCCTTGCTGGATCTACCCAGCAAGAGTAGTACTGTTGTAGGTTCTTCCCTTTCATCACTTTAAATATATTGTTCCACTTCCTTCTGGCTTGCAGGTCCACTTCATTTAGTTGTTTTTCTGTGGTTTTATCTTGTTCCTTCATCTGGGACGTAGTCCTCTGCCTTTTCATTTTGTCCATCTTTCTGTGAATATGGTTTTCGTTCCATAGGCTACAGGACTGTAGTTCTTCTTGCTTCTGCTCTGGTGGGAGTTACTGATGGCTTTAAAAATTTCCTTTTTTAGCTTATCTGAAATTTTCTAAAATATTGCTTTTGTAATAAAAATGCAATTAAAAATATGAAACAATGCAGAATATCATCATATCCAGTATGATTAGCTATTTTTCACACTGTATAGTGATTATATGATAAATACTCAATGTTTTATCCTTCATACACACAAGTAACAACAAAAGCTGGCTTAAAATATATTTACCTAAGAGAAAATATAGTATATTTTTAAAATTTGGGGCAGGGTAGATGTCTAAGTTGAACGCTACAGGCAGAAATCATAATATCTGTAGTCTTAATAATAGTCATAGGGCTTCCCTGGTGGCGCAGTGGTTGAGAGTCCGCCTGCCGATGCAGGGGACACAGGTTCGTGCCCCAGTCTGGGAAGATCCCACATGCTACGGAGCGGCTGGGCCCGTGAGCGCTGGGCCCGTGAGCCATGGCCGCTGAGCCTGCGCGTCCGGAGCCTGTGCTCCACAACGGGAGAGGCCACAACAGTGAGAGGCCCGTGTAACCGCAAAAAAAAAAAAAATAAAAATAATAATAATAATAATAGTCATAATAATTGATAAGACTGATTTAATAAAAATATAAAACTTCTCACAAGAAGTGACACCCTAAGCAAAGTTAAGAGGCTGTGGTAGACAGAATTCTAAGATGGCCCCCAAGATTCCTGTCCCACCCCTTTGTACACACCCTGTAGGATGGCATCTCACTACTGATTAAATTATGTTACCTGACAAAGGTTGGAGGATTTGGCAGATATAATCAAGTGTCTAGCCAGTTGAATCTGAGTTAATATAAAAGAAGCCTATCCTAGGTAGGCTGACCTCATCAGGTAAAAAGAGGTGCCTCAACTTTCCTGAAGTCAGAGACTCAAAGCTAGAGATTCGGCTGGTGGCCTTGAAGAAGTGAACTGCCATGCTGTGGAGAGGCCAGATGGCAAAGGAATGGTAGGCCACCTCTATGAGCTAAGAATGGCTCTAAGCTGACAGCCAGCAAGGAAGCAGGGACCTTAGTCCTATAACCTCAAGACACTGACAACTCTAAAACCAGGAAACCAAAACGAGGACCCTGAGTCGCAGATAAGATCATAGCTCCAGCCAAAACCTATATTTCAGCCAGGTGAGAGACTCAGAGAGGACGTAGCTACCTGCACCCAGACTCCTGACCCACAGAAGCTGTAAGACAGTATGTTTGTGTTATTTGAAACCATCGAATTTGTAGTAATTTGTTACCAAATTTGTAGTAATTTGTTATGTGGCAATAGAAAACTAATACAGTGATAAATGATGAACCAAGAAAGTATTAATATTTGCCATCTACAGAAGAAAAGGATAATATCAAGGTTGATACTCAAATTATTTAACAACTGGTTCAATACAAGTGCACAAATGAAAATGGACATGGGCCACAGACAACCTAGACTGGGGCACACAAGCTGAACATCAGCCCTGCCTTAATAGATAAAACCCTCCTACAGATTACTAAGAATAAGAAAAACTCATTTGTTAAATAGGAAGACATGATCACTCTACCAAGGATATTCAAATGGCCAGAAACATATAAAAAGTAAAACAGTTAAACATCTCATTACTAATCAGAGAAAAATTAAGACAATGAAGTGCTAACTATGACTACAAAACTCACAAATTAAGAAGAATAACTTCATCCCATTATGGCTGGGTGTGAAAAATAGGTGTTATTTTTCTGGGTTGTGAGAACATAAATTAGCACAGTATTTTAGAGATAAATTTTGTAGGATCTATAAAAATTTTATATGTGCAAAGCTCTGGATCCAGTTGCTAGACATGTATCTTATAAAAATAATTGCACAAATATGTATGTAGAGAAATGCATATTGCATGATGAATTTTATTTTGTATATCATAATTTTTAATCTTGTCTATCTCTTGCCTTAAACGCTAAGCTACATGAGATCAGGGACTCATGCCACATATTAGGAGCTCACAAAATATCTGTTGAATGAATAAGGAATGTTAATTGCAAGTACTGTTATAAAAGCAAACTAAGCTTGACCACATATAATGCAATACAATGCACTTAATGTTAAGTCACGAACTGACTTGGAAAAAGGTCCATGAGATGAGGAATAAAAAAAAAGCAAACTGCAAAGCATTATTACAACATATTGTAACTTTTAAAAGGGGAAATGTGCAAATATATATTTTCACATATACAGGAATATGCATAAAGAAAAGGATGGTTATATATTCATCAAATTATTAGTGGTGGTTAACTTCTAGGTTAATTTGTTTTGGACACTTCTCATAATTACTTTCATAGGAGTACACTTACTTTTATAAATAACAAAATTAATGAAGATCAATTCTTTAAAGGAAACTTGCAATTTATATATTTACTTCCTTAGCCTCAGAAGTTCAGTTCATCTTATTTCTTCTTAAACTAGGTATTCTCAGCCAACGACCAATGAATACCTATGGGCTGAATGATGGGGTCTGGGGAAACTGTCATCCCTTTGGAATTATTTTCAAAATAGTTTTCAGGGAGATGGTCCATAGAGTTTCATTAGATTCTCAAAAATATCTATAATGCAATATCATTGTCACCAAATCCAACCCCCAACCTTCTACGACTACTGGTAATTTACTTTCCTTTTAGAGAAACCATAGCAAAAAGAAAAAAGGAAAGAAAAGAAACCATGGAAGTAGACTCTTTGACTTTGACCCACTAACTCCTGACCTACTAACTTCTGACCTAACTTTTAAAGGGACAACAATGAAACAATGCGCATTTAGAGGAGTTAAGTACTCAATGATTAAATATAGCACTTCTGTGCCAGAATTACCAAATCATTAAGTGGGTGCAAAAACGACCAATCTTAAGGCTGGTTTTCATAGAAACACAACACTCACCATTTTCTTCATGGCAGTAATCAAAGCCTGCCACACTACATCTTCGAAAAACCATCTTATTCTCAGTCAGGGTTCCTGTTTTATCAGAAAAGAGGTACTGAATCTGTCCAAGATCCTCAGTGATGTTCAGGGCTCGGCACTGAACAGTAGAATCCATTTTCTCATTGTAGAAATCCACATCGCTTTGAATAAAATATATTTGTCCAAGCTTCACAATTTCAATGGAAACATAGAGAGAAATGGGAATCAAAACCTAAGAAGAGCAAAACAATTTAAAAGATGTTAAAGGTGGAAAAGAAGGGATGAAAAACCATATAGAGCTGGATAAGTAGCAAAGATCTTAATATTCTATGATGAGTACAATAGAAATTACCTGTAACAAAATGATCATGGTCCAAAACATATAGAATCCTCCCAACACTGGTGATATGACATGTCCATCAGGCTCAGGGATGTTAAAAAAGGGTATGTTTTCATATCTGCTCAACCAGATTCCATGACCTTTCAAAAAATGCACAGACATCAAAAGGATGCTATGTATATATTATGCAAATATAGAACTTTATTCCTAAAGAGAGAGAGAGAAGAGTATTGGTTTTGGTTGAACACCAACTGTTTAAGAAACAAATTCAAATTCAAACGCTACACATTTTCCTGTCTCTGTCTCTCTCACTCCTTACATCTCTTCCCAGGTTGCTTTAGTACTGTGGCCATGTGTAACTGGATATAATCTATATTAATGTTTTTCAGGTTAGAGAATGAGAGAGATGAAGATGTGAAGAAAGCAATTATTGGCAAATAAAACCTCCCTTACAAAAGTCAAACACACTCATAAATTTCATTTTGAAAATAAAATACTTTAAAATGAATATCTTGCTGAAAAGATGTCAGCAAATAATCAAATTCTACCTACCCAATGCACCAGTTAAACACATTATAACCAACAGTAGGACACAGCAGAGGACATCTGTATTTGCTCTTCTTTCTAAGTTGCTGCGTTTATACCTTGGTCCACTGTTGTTCAGCATTGCTTTGGTTTCATGGCCTACATGGGTAACACAGTATGTGAGAAAACGTGCAAATTAAAGCCAGGTAGCAAATATCATATTTTTATATCTCATTGGCAGACAATTTAATGAAAAGTAGTTATGCAATATACTTTGTTAATTTAGCTTCTTTTTGTGATCTCTTTAGAATAACAGAGACCAATGATTAAGGTTATCAAGACAAAATTTCCTTTCTGCTTCTAGAGATTACATTTTGAGTAAATGGAAAATGTTAACTTGCAGAAAAGCACAGAGGAGATGATGGTGAAAAGTCAGAAGTATAACCAACCTGCATAAACCACAATGCCCATGACAGCCTCTGTGTTTCTAATGGTGCATCCTCTAAGTAATAAATTCTCTTTATTGAGACCCACACGTTCTTTGTTGGAATGTTCTCTATAAGAAAGACAGCATATCAGTTTATTTTTAAATAGCAAAAATGGGCATATAAAAATAAAAATGATTTTTGAATATTCTTGATTACAGTATGAAGTTAGGCAGTTCACAGGAAAAGATTCAAATCTCTGATGCATTTGCTTTTGTAATTTCAGTTACCCACTTTGGCTGGGGAGAAAAGACACAACAGGTTTCTAACACTGTTTTCTACCATTCATTGTCAACTTCCAGTATTGATGCTACAAAAATTAGAAAATATTCCAAATAAGGAAACTATTTCCTTTAGTAGAAACTGTATTTTGGGGTAACTTAATAGCTGATGAGGGAAAAGTTCTTGATGGAATTAGAAAATTACCATTTTTGACCCTGGTGAAATCAAGGATTACTCTTAGGCAATAATAGCCAGTGGCTAAAATCATTAGGTGGAAGGCTGGTGGGGAACTTTATAATGAAAGGATAAGGCTGACAACACCAATCTCAACATAACTACCAATGGGACAAGGGGACATCACAGGCCTCCAGCCTCCAGAAGTTCGAGGACAGGAATTGCTCATCTCCCTCAGAACCTAATCAAGCCTCTAAGAGAGCAAATCAAACTGGGGTCTGTGGCATCAGGGGAACTGTGAAGCCTTTGAAACTGTATGCAGTATTTCCCTGTGTGTGTCTATATACATTTGTCATTTTCTAGGGAGAGAATTTCTTTCATCAGATTCTGAAAGTGCCTCTGGACAGTTTTCAGGAAATAAGGCCAGAAAAACATGTTAACCACCAATGCAAGGATGCAGTCAGCCAAAGCTACCAAATCTGCAGTGGTAAGCTCTATGGGCAAAATGACCTGGTCTATTCAACAAATGAGTAGAATGAGGAGGGGGAGCAAAAGGAGTGGTAGAGGCGCTCCACCCTCAGGAAGGACACAATCAGCTCAATCCAGAATGTGGTAAATTCTACAAGCTAAATGACCCCATTTCTTGGGAGGGGAAATTTAGAGACATATCAACCAAATGCAATGTGTAGACCTTTGTTTTGATCCTGGTTAGAATATACTGACTCTAAAAATTTTTTTGAGATAACTGAAGAAATTTGAACAAAGACTAGGTATTAGATGCTGTCAAGAAATTGTTCTGAATGTAGTTAAATGTGATAATGCTGTTATGGGTGTGGGTTTTTTTTTAAGTTTTTTTCTGCTGTATATTCATAGTGAGGTATTGACATTGAAATGATGTAATGTAGGTGCAGGGAAGGAAGTGGGAGGATATGTGAAACAAAGTTGGCAAAACTATGAAATAGTTAAAACTGGCTGAGGGCTTATGGGTGTTCATTACACTTTTCTTCCTAATTTTGCAGGTTTGAAATCTTCTGTAAAACAGTTTTAAAACTAACAAAGTAATTACTTGATGAAATTACTATAGTGGCAAAAATACAGAGCAAACTCATTGGAAAATTTTTTTAAATGCAACGTATTTCACATATTTTGTGAAAATGCATTCTTAATTTCAGCATTAAAATTAGTTTCTTTTTTAAGCAATACACTTCAGTCTATAAGTTGTTTCTTTTTTATTATGTATAGGAAGATTGTCATTGTATCTGCTACCCATGCTATCTGGATTACAAGGAAAAGAAAAGAAAAGCTCTTCAAAAAAGGTTTCCTACCACAAAGGAGGAAAACAGATTTGTCATTTCACTCCTCTAATTTGGAAAACACTCTAAGAGGTGTGTGTTTACATTCCTTCATTTATATGGGTTTATGTACAAAGAGCAAACCATAGGATCATGGTCAGAACTAGCAGTGTCCTTGGGTTTAACCTAATTCTGTTTTCTGGATTTACAGATGAGGAAATTAAATCCCAACATTCACATTTCTATGTAGCATTCCCAGGCACGCATCCCGGTCTTGATTTGGTTCCTCATGAATATAGCATTTGTTATCCCTAGGACCTTTATGGAACAGATATAATATACAAAAGCACCAGTTCCAAAGTTCCTTAGTGTATTAAGATTTTTTTCCCCTGGGATCCTTATTTTTCACCATTAAATCACTCTAAGTTACCATCATTACATCAAAGCCCAACTTCTATCTTGATTGCACCAAACTCTAAACATGTCCTGCACTTGATGGGTGTGTATTTGGCACTTACAGCGTGGGACTTTCAGATTCCATGTGAGACACTGACTGTCCACATAGAGCTCTCATCCATTCAAGAGCCTATGTAATATCTATCATGCGCCCAGCACACCCACCCAGATGCTGAGGAGAGAAAAACAAACTTACACAGTCTTGACTCCTGTGGTCTAACAGGAAGTGATTGATATAGAAATATGTAACTAATAAAAATATTATAGTTGTTATTAAAGAAATCTGATATTCAGCATACAATGTGGGCACAAATAGGGAAGAAGTCAGTGCTACCTGAGAGTAAGAAGACCAGAGAAGCCATCATTCATACAGAGAGTGAGCTTGAACTCATCAATTTTTGTTGATTTTAGAAAATAGCCTACACAGCAGGAAAAGGATAAGGAGCTAGTTTAGCAGATAAAAACAATTTCACAAAAAATTACTGTATCCTCCTGGGCTGACTCTACTAAATATACATGCTCTGAGTCAGATTCTATGCAGAGTTCTATATTCCAAACCACACAGTGATAGACTAAAGTTCCTATTCTTTCCTGTCTAGAAATGTGCCAGAAGCAAGACTGACCTTGTCAGGGGAGTCAGCATTCCCAGTAAGAGGCTGTACAAACCTCAGCACCTGAGGTCCAGGTCAAAAAATATCAGCCCTTAAATCTGACATTTACAAGAGGAAATTCTGTAAATAGTCAGCAGCTGGAGAAAATAATACTAGAAAATGACTCATTCTAAGAGATGGCTTATGAGCACGTTTCTGATGACATGAACATCTGCTAACGTCTCTTTATCATCTCGCCTCTTTATGATCTATTATACTGCTCACCTACCCTCCAAACACACTTAAACCACTTAACACTCCACAAATGCACTGTGGTCTCAGGCCCCTACACCATTACCTGTGTTGCTCCCTTAACCTGGAATGTCAGCCTTTCTTTGCATTTAGTTGCCTGCCTGGTATCTTCTTGTTCTTGATGATTTAATTCTAGCATTACCTCTTTACCTGGACCAAGCCTATTCCCTTTTCCCATTGCATAGCTTCCTGTGCCTGCCCTAACACCTGTCTGTATCAGGTGCTACTTAAAGATGCTACCACAATGTTCTAAACTTCCTTCCATGATAACTCTAACATTTTAAACAACCTGACTGAGGAATAACTAACAAGAATCATATACATATACTGTACATATTTAAAGTGTAAAACTTGAAGTTTTGACGTTTCCCCTGCGAAACCATCGCTACAATCAGGAAAATGAACATATCCATTATTCCCCAAAGTTTCCTTACGTCTTTCTGCAAACTTGCCTTCTTACCTCCCCCATCCCAGGCACCCACTAATCTGCTTTCTATCACTATAAATTAGCTTTCTTTTTTGAGAGACTATATAAATCAAATCATATAGTATATATTCTTTTTTGTCTGGCTTCTTTCACTCAACATTATTTTGAGAAGCATCCATGTTGTTCCATGTACCACTAGTGAATTCTTTTTGCTGCAGAGCAGTATTCATTGTATGGATATACCATTTGTTTACCTATTTACCTGTTGATGGACATTTGGGTTGTTTCTAATTGGGGCTATTACCAATAAAGCTGCTTTGAATGTTTGTGTACAGGTTAGTATATGGATAAATGTTTTCTCTTGGGTAACTTCTTAGGAGTGGAAAAAGCAGATCACACGGTAGGTGTGAATTTAACTTTTTAGGAAATTTCCAAACTATCTGCTAAAGTGGCTGTAGCCATTTCCACTCCTACCAGCAGTACATGAGAGTTCCAGTTTCTCTACATCCTTGTGAAAAGCTGGTATAGTCAGTTCTTTTAATTTAGCAGTTGTAGCTCTGTGGTTTTAATTTGCATCTTTTCACACAGATATTTGTCTTCCATGTATCTTCTTTGGTGGAGTGTCTGTTCAATTATTTTGATCATTTAAAAAACTGTATTGTTTGTTTACATATTACTGAGTTTTGAGATGTCTTTCTCTATTCTAAATACAAGTCCTATATGAGAAACATGCATTGCAAATATTTTCTTCCAGACTGTGACTTATGTTTTCATTTGCTTAGCAGTGTCATTTGAAGAGAATAGTTTCTAATTTTGATGAAGTTCTTTTATTTAATTATTTTTGTCCTTTTATCGATCGTGCTTTTGGTGTTATATCTAAGAAATCTTTGGCTAACACAAGATACCAAAGATTTCCCTGATGTTTTCTTCTAGAAGTTTTATAATTTCAGGTTTACATTTAAGTAAGTACAGGATCCATTTTTAGTTAATCTTTTTAAGTGGCGAGAGGTCTAAGTTGAAGTGTTTTTTTAAAATATAGATGTATAATTGTTGCAGCATCATTTGTTGAAACAACTAACCTTTCTCTACTAAACTGCCTTTGCATCTTTGTCAAAATCCAGTTGCCCATTAATGCCTGGATCAATTTCTGGACTCTAACCTCTTCCACTGACCTATTGGTCTATATGCCAAAAACAAAATCTGGTGGTATTAGCCCTCCAAATCTGTTCTTTTTCAGAGTTGTTTTAGTTAAATGGTTCTTTCTAACTCCACATAAATTTTTAGAACTTGCCAATTTCTAAAAAAATAAAAATAAAAAATAAAACCTTGCTGGGATTTCAATTGGGATTACACTGAATCTACAGATCAATTTGGGGAAAAAATTGACGTCCTAACAATATTGAGTCTTTCAACGCATGAACAACATATGCCTCTCCATTTAGTTACGTCTTTAGTTTATCCCAACAGTGTTCAGTGGTTTTCAGTATGCAGGGCTTTCATGTCTTTTGTCAGATTTATTCTTAAGTATTTCAATTTTTCTGATGCTATTATAAATTGATTTTTAAAGTTTCCATATCTGATTGTTTATTGCTAGTGTATAGAAATACAATTAATTTTTGTACATTGATCTTGTTTCCTACAACATTGCTAAACTCAGTTATTAATTCTAGTAGCTTTTTTTGTAGATTTCATCAGGTTTTCTACAAAGACCATCACACCATCTATGAATAAAAGACAGTTTTAGGGCTTCCCTCGTGGCGCAGTGGTTGCGCGTCCGCCTGCCGATGCAGGGGAACCGGGTTCGCGCCCCGGTCTGGGAGGATCCCACATGCCGCGGAGCGGCTGGGCCCGTGGGAGGCCCGCATACCACAAAAAAAAAAAAAAAAAAAAAAAAAAAAAGACAGTTTTACTTCTTTATTACTTGATGCTTTTATTTCATTTTCTTTACATTAGCTAGGCTCTCCAGTACAATCTTGAATAAAAGTGGTGAGAGACAATATCCATGTCTTGTTCCTGATCTTAGGGGAAAAATGCTTACTTAGTCTTTCACTATTAAGTCTGATCCTAGCTGTATGGTTTTTATAGATGCTTTTCACCAGGTTGAGAAAGTTCCCTTCTATTTCCAGTTTGCAAAAACAAAAGTTAGATGTTGTCAAATGCTTTTTCTATATCCATGAGATGGTCACCTGGTTTTTCTTTTTCACTTGTTAATTATCGTTTGTTAATATGGTGAATTACATTGTTTGATCTTCTAATGTTAAGCCAATCTTGCATTTCTGGTATAAGACCTACTGAGTCATTATGTATAAACCTTTTTATATATTGTTGGGTTTGATTTGCTATAATTTGTGTAAATTTTTTTGCATCTATGTTCATGAGGGATATTAATCTTCCCTTAAATGTCTTTGTATTCTTTTGGTATCAGGGTAATGGTATCAGGGTAATTCTGGTCTCAAAAAATGACTTAGGAACTTTTTTCTTCTCTGCCATTTCCTCATAAGATCACCACTATGAAGTAGGTCTAACTAACTCCTCTTAAAAATTAGGAAGGATAAAAAAAGTAACTTGGCTCAAAAAATAAAGCACTTAAGTGGCACAAGCCAGCCTGAATCAGATAAGACCCTAAATTCTAGATGCCCGTGGAAAGGGATGTAGATGCCATAGGAAGCCTCCAGAATGAACACTGTTGTGGATTCCCATACTTTTTCTTAGATGTGTTTCAAAGTCATTGGCTAACTTTTACCAACTGAATTGTCCACCTACTCTAATTCTAATAGGATAGAAGGACACCGTCATCCTATCATGTCACTTAAGCTGCCATGTCTGTCCAAACACTTCCTTCCAAATAACTAACATGTCTTGGGCTTAACATGGAGTTCATGTTAAGTCATTCACATACCACTGAAAAAGAGTCTAGGATTACTTTAAGAACAAGGTTTTGTTGTTTCAAAAATATACATAGGTAAATATCAAATAATTAAAATAAGCCAAATTTAAAGGTGGCTTAACTTACAGACTTTAGTGATTTAACTTGGTATAAGTACACAAAAGTTTTTTTGAGTTAAGCATAATTGCAACATACAATCCCACTCACACCCACAAAGGTAAGTCATGTATCACTCACAGGAAGCCTCGGAATCTGTTGAGGTCATTGTTTGGACTTTCACATTCTATCCTACTGGAGAATTTCTCAGGATCAACTTCAGAGTCCTAAAAAAATATATATATATATATTTATTTTAAATCACCAAATAAAAATTCAAGGTTAAATCTTGAGATTTAAGTGTTTATCCTTTCACCAATTGTTAAGATAAAACGAAGGCATGCTTGTCACAAAATTTGTCACAAGTTGCCCAAATGAAGGAAAGTATAGGCATAATTATAAATGAATAAATGAGATCAGAATGGTCCCAGAGCATTAATAAATATCTTCAAGTGATGGGAATGTATGAATCATATACTGGAATCCATGCAGGACTCCCTGCAGGAGAGAGCTTCTCCTCCTACAGTGCACACTCTTTTATCTGGAAGACACTGAAAAGCTGAAAATACTTCTGTTGTTGTTCTTTAACCATATACGTAGCTTCTGAGATTACATGTGTATTTATATATACATATATACACACATATATATATACATATGAGTACTCTGAGCACGTATGCATTTGATCTCAGCAAATTTTATTTAAAAAATTAAAATATGCTAAATATCAATATGTCACAAAATTCTCTAATAGATAAATATCATCATTTCCATTTTAAGATAAAGAAACTGAGGCATAAAGTGGTTAAGTAACACAGTAATTAAACGGCAGAGCTGGGATTCATTCAAACTCGTGTTAATATAACTTCAAAGGTCTTGTTTCCCTCACCACAGCATGGTGAAGGGTCAGAGCTCCGTGGCATGAAAAGTTACAAATTTCTTAAAAGGCCTTGGTATATAAGTAATTACAGATTTTAGGAACAATGACCGATTGATATCTCCAGCTTCAATCAGACATAACATATAAAAATCTAAGTTTAAGAAAAATAAGTTAGAAGTGGATTGTTTCTATTGCAAAAGAATTTTCCAAATTGCAAAATTTGTTGGGTTTCTTAAATTCAGTTCCCAGAAATATATGATTGTCAGACTGAAATGTCTAAACTCCGAAGTCATTAAATCCTATTATCTATAAAATATAGCACACCTCTACTGACATCTGGAACTGAATTAAGCTCTCTAGAATTCCATTTTATAAAGGTAAAAATGAGTTTTAAAAATCTCTTTATCTGTACATGTGAAAATGAGCTCAGTCATCTTCTGAAAAGAAAATGTTTATGTCACCAATGGAGAACACATTATTTACCTGCTCTGTGTATCCCCGAACCACCTGCCTCTGTTTTAAATTGCTCTCTCCATCAAGACCGGAAGTCTCAATGTGACAGATTCCATCTGGATCAGTGGAAAAGAGTAAAACCATATCTGCAGGAATGACCTCGTTACAGGAAAGGCGAATAAAGTCCCCAACAGTAACATCTTTCCAGCATCTGTCGACATATTTTTTCTCTTTCCTAAAATAGAAAAAAAAAAAAAAAAAGTTTAAAAAGAATCTCAAGCCAAAAACACACACAATAGTTTTTCTTTTTAATTTTAGTATACAATTTAAAGTGTTAGGGTGAATTTTAATCTGTTAAATGCTAAAAGGGGAAGCCAGAGAATTGGTAAAACTTAAATTCTGCAACTTGCTTCACCTGAAAATTTAGTTACTAAGCTGCCGAAACATCAATTCTCTTTTCCTGTGAGATTTTGAACCACTACGCTATTTGAGTAGTTCTTGAATAAAATTAAAATTAACATTGGATGGGTTTATTCATATATGAAGCAATTCCTGCGTGCTATCCTGTGGTCAGGTATCAAGGATCTAAAAGTGCCCAAGACACATTATCTGCTCTCAAGAGAGCTTCCTATCTGGCAGATAGGATGGAGAAATTAAAGAAAACCCAAAAGAAATGAAATAAATACCCAGACACAACACTTTAAAAATCATTATACCACCAGATTAACACCCCTAATTATCATTTAATTGAAATACTGGTTAAAGTAGTCCTGTGTTGGCTGCACTTGATCCCTAGAAAGGAGAATGCCAAATTTTAACTCTTTTCAAAAGTGTAGTTTTCCCGATCTATATATTCAATTCTTTTTAAAGGAAAGGCACATGAACTGAGGTTGACCTGCCATTAATGCCCTGATTTATGTTAAAGTTTTTGCCAAACTTCTCATGCCTTTTCATACCAATGGCATGAATTAAGCTCCACAAAGCATTGTCCTTAAAGAAGAATTAGGACATTTGTATCATAGACTATTATATAACTAGTTAAGCAGCATTTCATACACAATACTGCCAACAAATGTTAGGAAGGTCTGTCTCATCCCCCTATCACCTCCCAAATATCTGCAAAGAACTAGTATTTGTCATAAAAATGCACTTATTTTATAAGTAAAGATTTATTTTCTATTACATTTTTGGAGCTCAATATTCAAATTCATTGTCGAAGACGCCTGGGAGATAGTTATATTCTAAGCTATATGACCTATATATTAAAAATGAATGCATCATATTAAACAGAAATGCTACCTTAAGCCAATACTTGCATAACTTCTGCTATACAGAATTACATTGGTTATTTCAAGAAATACTTAGCTCAAAGGGCTACCTAAGAAGAACATTTTCAGGACATATTCTCCCCAAATATCTTATGTACCAGGTTGAATCCAACTAAAAGGATTCCTTATTTACCTAAAGAGTTTATTAGTTTATCAAGAAAGGTAAATCAATGGTTTGTTTTAACAATTTTTTTCTAGTATACACCAGTTTACTCTCCCATGGCAGGAAGTAACAGAGAGAAGACCAAAAAGGTAGGCAGGAGTCATATATATATATATATATTTTTTTTTTTTAACATCTTTATTGGAGTATAATTGCTTTACAATGGTGTGTTAGTTTCTACTTTATAACAAAGTGAATCAGCTATACATATAC
>NC_041220.1:54549801-54570425 GCF_002837175.3 Physeter macrocephalus
TTCTGACTTACTTCACTCTTTATGACAGACTCTAGGTCCATCCACCTCACTACAAATAACTCAATTTCATTTCTTTTTATGGCTGAGTAATAGTCTATTATATATATGTGCCACATCTTCTTTATCCATTCATCTGTCGGTGGACACTTAGGTTGCTTCCATGTCCTGGCTATTGTAAATAGAGCTGCAATGAACATTGTGGTACAAGACTCTTTTTGAATTATGGTTTTCTCAGGGTATATGCCCAGTAGTGGGATTGCTGGGTCATATGGTAGTTCTATTTTTAGTTTTTTAAGGAACCCAGGAGTCATATTTTGAAGGTTCCGGCTTACTGCCATTCCTAGGAGTAGGGATTTCATTCCATAGAAAATGGATGTTCACTAAAGGTTCACAGAAGGATATGATTCTATTTCTACCTGCTAACTCCTGCTACAGAGTAATGGATGAATTGTTGGGTGGCAGGCTGGTTAGAAATAGGAATGGCAAGGAACCAATGGAAAGTTATTGAAATAATTCAGGGGAGGGATAAAGATGGTTAGAATTAAGGCAGCAAAAAGGATGGATGAAAGATTAAATCAAGACATATTTGGGTACTAGAGACAAGTATTCTGACTTATTACATGCAAAGTTATCAAGGGTGACACTATGGTATCTAACTTCTATGGTGAGTGGTGCCTTTCCCCATGTCCCAGATTATAGAAGCAACTGATTGCAACATGGTGAAGATAATAAATTTGGTTTGGAAAGTTTTTATTTGAAGTGAGATATAAAATTGAAGAGGTCCAGCATTTTGATGGTTTTGATCAGAAGTTCATGAGTAGAAATATAAACTTGCAAGTCCTAGGTACATAGAGGGCAGCTGACACAAGGTAACGACCCAAGAGGAAATGTCAGAGAAATCAAAAAAGAAGGAAATTTCAAAAAGTGAGCCATCAGAGTAACAAAAGCCACAAAGGGGCCATGCCTGTGATATGTGGTTATTAGAATGTCTGCTATCAAGTTGATAGCATGAAACTGTTGATGCGGAGAGTGAAGAAGAAACTGAGACCTCCAGTGAATTAAGGCATAATTGGAAGTTGAAGAAGTAGAATATTTCATGAAGTTTAGCCCTGAAAGGAATAAAGGGTGAAAGCAGCCACTGCAAGGGAAGGTAAGGCAAAGGACAGTAAGGATGAAAGAACTGGGCATGCACGTAGCATGCAGGGAAGAAGCCCATGGAGAAGGTAAGGTACAAGAGAGGACAGAGTTGGGGGGTGCTGTTTGAGGCTATGGAGAAGTAACAAGGAATGGAATTAAGAATGCAGATGAAAGAATTACTATTACAAGGCAGGGAGTCACCTTTTCATGTAA
Organism: Physeter macrocephalus; assembly: GCF_002837175.3. Classification (NCBI taxonomy): domain Eukaryota; kingdom Metazoa; phylum Chordata; class Mammalia; order Artiodactyla; family Physeteridae; genus Physeter; species Physeter macrocephalus. The sequence goes on from NC_041220.1 coordinate 54,551,152, forward strand.
AGTCAGAAGAAAGTAGGTGAAGATGTAGACGATGTAAGAAAGAACTGAAGTACCTAATTCATGCTTAATGACCTCTACTTTTTCTATGAAGAAAGCTATAAGAAAATTTGCTGAGAATTTGTGAAAGTAGGGAGAGAAGACAGATTTGATATTAGGGTTAAGGATTTTATTTTTCTTTCAAACATAAGAAATAGATTTCCTCTAAGGGACAAGTTTATTTACTCTACATTGGAACAAAATTCAAATGAGGTCAATTTTACAATTAACTTCACTTCACTTTTCCCTATTTGGAGTCCATACTAGGATTTTTTTAAAGTAGCTAATTTTCCCAATAGGTAGCTAGCTCAGGTCAATGAAACACATACTGATCTTAATTTATGTGAGTTACCATGTCAGGTGCTAAGAATACAAAAGTGACTAAGATATGGTGATCTCCCTATGGAAGTTATGGTCAAAATTTGAAAAACTGACACAAACAGCAATTTTATAAGAGAGGTATGCACAGGTTATTATGGGAGCAAACAGCTGGGACATTTAGCTCTGGAGGAGGTGAGCCTTGCAGGATGATCTAGAGTGAGTCAGGTCAAGAAAGGTGGGACAGTGTATCAGTCAGAGTGAGAGTGGAGGCACAATGCCATAGGGCATGGGAGAGCATGATGTTTGAAACTACAAGCTAAGTGACAATGCTCATTGCCAATTTTAACTAGCTTTGAGAATTTTTAATTGTGGTAGACTCAACATGAGGTTATATTTCCTTCTCGGATATAGAATTAAAAGTAGTAAAAGAACCTTCTCCTTCTCCCACAGCCTAAATGTACAACTAGAATTTCTTGTATCTACTTGGTTATTTGTGCTTCTGTAATTACTCTCACTGGTCAGGATATAGCACTTATAATCCATTCTTCAGGCAAACTTCTAGACCCATTTTGCTTCTTTAAGAATGCAATGTCACACAGCTTTTATGTCAATACACAATCACTGGGGAAAGTTGGGAAGAATACACTGAACTATTAATAGTGATTCCACTGGGGTGAAGGTTGGAAGGAGAGAGGTGGAAAGACAGAAAACGTGGACTTCTACTTCCTACTTTAACAAATTGAAAGAGTGGGATTATGAATGAGTTTTTCTTTTTGATGTTCTTTAGTATTTTTCCAATAAAACACTAAAAACAGTTTATAAAAAGCAAATACTGAATAATCATTGGACACAAGAGTAGCTAAGATTTACTGGATGCTTTATATTCATCAATTCATTTAATTTTTACGGCAGTGTTATGTGGGTGGTACGATGAATGCACTATGCCCCACTCCCCCACCTCTTAGAAATGAGAAAAACTGACTTTGACAGGTTAAGTCACTAGCTCCAGGTCACACAGTTCCTAGTATTCCTGGGATTTGAAACAAGGCAGGTAGCTCCAGAGTCCACCTCTCAAATACTAGACTTTACTTCCAGCTATAGTAACTTACCAATGACCACCAAACAAAACATGGTTTAATTGTGTATTAGAAAGTGAATTTCAAGAACCACTGCTTTGGAAAATGTCACACATCAATAAGGTTAATATCTTAGAAGGCCACTGATATTTAGTCTCATTTCAAGAATCATGAAATTCTATGAATTTATGAGATAATTCTAAAATATTAACATTAGCTAGTATTTTTAAACTCCTAACACCAACAATATGGTGATTTTTAAAGATCAGAAAACAGTGTAAGTTCCTGGAGGGCAGGCATTTTATCTGTTTTTTGTTTAAACCTCTAAATATCTCAGTGCCTACAACACAGTAGGCACTTAAATTTGCTGGATGATTAATAGTTTTATTTTCAGCACACTTCTATTATCCTTGAAGTAAACCTTAAAACCTTACAAATGGCTGCCATTTTAAAGGCAATCTTAAGTCAGGTTTTGGATAATAGTTCATTCTAATGTAATTGAGGTGTAATAGGGTTTAAATGTTTAATTTCTATTCTAGCGTTTGTTATTTCCCTATGATACTTTCCCAAAGAAAATTAAGCACCTTGTGAAAGACCACATATTATTACAAATAAGAACCAAATTATCTGCATAGAAATGTTAATATGCTTCTTTCAGAAGCTTGCAAGATTTAATAGCTGCATATTTTCAACTTAATTTTACTGAGAAATAATTTGTCCTCTAAGGTAATTTCTTTGTATTTAATAGGAATTTAAGTTAGTACATTAACTTAAATCAACAAGACATGGTCTTAGAGCCCACGTTTATTTCTTTATATCCTTATAATTTGTTCCGAGAACAAGAGAGGAGGGGTCAGAATGTAAGCATTATTTCTTCTACACCAAACAAAAGCAAATTACATAGAATATAATAAAAAGACATAAAGAGCTACACAATTCTATTATGAAAGGCAATCATAAAGTGGTATCTTGGACTAGACCTTAAACAATTGAAAAGAATATTGCATCTCATCTTTAAGTTTATACGCAAATCATCTAAAACAGATCCAAACTATGTCTAATGGGACCCCTGAGAAAAAAATTATACCAGGTTCCCCATTAGGAAATTTTAGTATTTATAAAATCATACAATGTTTTAACAAGTTCTCAAATATTAATTAAATGACTTGATCATGTGACAAACTCTAGCTTATAGTCATTATTAACTTATAATAATCATAATAGCTAACCTTCACTTAGCACTTGAAAGGGTTAGGTACTATGCTTACTGTTTTATACTATTTTATTCATAATGAAGGGAACTGGAGTTTAGCTAGTTTACATAATTTGCCCAAGGCTACACAGCTACTAAGTGAAGGAATCAGGATTAGAACTTTTTAGAATAAGCTAAAAAAGCAAACAAACACACAGTAACAACTCTAAACTATCACTAAAAATCAGCAATTATTTATGTACAAGAATTTGTATTTAAAAATACATGTAAATATTCTTTCCATTTGCTAAATTTGGCATTAGCTGAGCAATCTTAAAATTGGTCAAAATATGGATTTTGTTCATCATATAATCACTGTAAAATCCTATTTCTTACAGCTATTTTTTTGAAGGCAGAGACTATATGAACATTTCACCTCTCTATCCCTGGCACATAATAAGCATTTAAATGTCATCAAATGATTCACAGCACTGTTTCAGTAAAGTGCTCTATGACTTTAAAATAAAAACCATGAACTATTTTTTCATTTTTTCTATACATCAATTTTTCTGGTTCCCTTTAGATTAGACATGAGTATAAGAAAAAAAAAGAGAACTAATTTTTCCTTATTTAAGTAGAGTTCACATCAAAAGAGAAAAGAGAAAAAAGTTATTTTGTTTTCTATAATAGGTCTTTAAAATCAATTTGGGGAAAGCCACTGAAGAATTCTAATAAAGAACAAAATTCAGAATCCTACAGGTTTTGGCTTAAATATCACCTCTTCAGAGAAGTCTTCCCTAATCATTGTCTCATGTAACACTGAAGACAAATTTCCACTATCAGGACAAGGCTTTGAGTTATCATCCTCCCAAAACAACAACAAAAAAATTGTGTCATCTGGTTGAACTCTTGGTCAGTCAAGTGAACTTAAATTTGTTCAGAATATACTTCTGTTTATTATAAAACTAAACTTTTAAACTTAGATATCATTTATTCTGACTTGGAAACTAGAATAGAACAGAATCTCTAGTCTGACAAATTTAGAATTAGTATCTTATGAAAGTTGAGTCTATATCAGAGCACTGAAATCAACCCAAGAAATATGCCAAATGCTCTGAGATCTCAGAATAGTGACAGCATCTGTCCAATGGAGCCTCTGAAGTCTTTCCAAAGGCTGAAACAGGTGCCTACCTTTGGGCTCAAAGCTCAGTCTTTTAGCTCTTCACATTTTCTCCCTTGAGGATTTACGTCAAACTCCTAACTCGTAAAGGGACTGATGACTTTGAAATTTCTCTCTGTAGCTTTTCCTTCGAGAACTTCTGTAATATGTGTGCCCTATTTGCCCACTGGGCATTTCCACTTAGATGCCTGTCTTACTATCATTTACAGTTCACTCTACCTGAGATGAATTTAAAGCTCCCTGTTTCTATTGGTGGTACTTTTATCCTCCAAAGCAGGAAAAAAAAAAAAAAAAATCACAGAAGTTCACCAAATTCCATTGGGTTCTTCTTCATAGTATCTCTTCTATGAATCCCCTCCTGTACTTAGCATCTACTCCCAGTAGTACCCTGGATTGATTAGTAGAGGCAGATCTATACAGAAGCCATTCCCATGACCTGAGAGGACCAATCCTCCTAAAGCACAACCTTTACCATGTTACTTCTTAACTCAAAAGATGCATTCTCTACCACTAAAGGAAAATATCTGTGATGGTTAATTTTATGAGTCAGTTTCACTGGGCCACAGGATGCCCAGGTATTTGGTTCAACATTATTTCTAGGTGTGTCTGTGAGTGTTTCTGGAAGAGATTAGCGTTTGAATTGGTGAACTGAGTAAAGCAGATGGCCCTCCCCAGTGTGGGGGGGCATCATCCAATCCGTTGAGGGCCTGAATAGAACAAAAAGGTGAAGGAAGGGTGAATTCACTCTCTGCCTGACTGACTGAGCTGGGACACTGATCCGCCCTTGACACTCCTGATTCTCAGGCCTTCAGTCTCGGACTGGAATCAACACCATCGCTCTCTGGCCTTCAAACTACACTGCTGGGCTTCCTGGGACTCCAGCTTGCAGATGGAAGATAGTGGGACTCTTAGCCTCCACAATCCCATGAGCCAATTCCTTAAAATAAATCTTATTCCTATTGATTCCGTTTCTCTGGAGAACTTTTTTTTACTCAATGTCTAAGCAGTATCCTGGTCATGGAGTGTCTCCAACAGTAGGCTTCAAATTCCCTCTCTAACTTTTTATTTCTGATTACTGCCCTTTTACTTGGTTACTCCCCCCAGGCCAAGTTAACACACTCACTATCCTCAGAATATTCCATAAGCTTTCCAAACTCTGAAATGAAAACAAGTAACACCAAACCCTAACTTGTAAAGCAGTTAACATATTCAGAATTTCACAAATCTATTCCTAATGATGACTTTTTAAGAAGTAGATACATTTCTCATGAAAGGGAACTCCAGAGAATTAACATTATAAACTTTGCAATTTATTTTCATAAAAGCCACCCAAAGAAGGACTTAAATATATTCCTTCTTGAAAAGGGAACCCTCCTACACTGTGGGTGGGAATGTAAATTGGTGCAGCCACTATGGAAAACAGTATGGAGGTTCCTTAAAAAACTAAAGACAGAGCTACCATATGATCCAGCAATCCTACTCCTGGGTGTATATCCAGAAAAAAAACATAATTTGAAAAGATACATGCATCCTGATGTTCATAGCAGCACTATTTACAATAGTCAAGACATGGAAGCAACCTTAAGTATCCATCGATAGATGAATGGATAAAGAAGGTAAAGTATACACACACACACACACACATACACGAATACTATTCAGTCATAAAAAAGAAATGAAATAATGCCATTTACAGCAACATGGATGCAACTAGAAATCATACTAAGCGAAGTAAGTCAGAAAGAGACAAATACTATATGATATCACTTATATGTGGAATCTAAAATATGACACAAATGAACTTATCTATGAAACAAACAGACTCACAGACATAGAGAACAAACTTGCGGTTGCCAAGGGGGAGGGCAGTGGGGGAGGATGGATTGTGAGTTTGAGATAAGCAGATGCAAACTATTATATACAGAATGGATAGACAATAAGGTCCTACTGTATAGCACATGGAACTATATTCAGTATCCTGTAATAAATCATCATGGAAAAGAATATAAAAAAGAATGTACATACATATAACTGAATCACTTTGCTGTACAGCAGAAATTAACAACATTGTAAATCAGCTATACTTCAGTAAAATAAATTTTAAAATATATTCCTCCTCTTTGATCTAGTAATTCCATTTCTAATTATAATGCTGAAATAATCATAGATCTTCAACACTTTTGTATAAGAATACTCACTGAAACATACATTCTCAGAATTATATAAATATGGGAAATGTTAAATTACCTTAGAGTCATATTATAGACAATGCAGCTATTAAATGTACTTTCTTGAAGGTTAAAGGCATGGGAAATATTTATGGTGTACTATTAGGCTAAAAGAATTAGAATAAAATATATGTAGCACAATCCCAATTTTGTAAACCGTCCCCCATGGGTTTACCCCTACCACAATATGCACATGACTTGAAGGAATACATCCCAGAGTGATAAATAACTGTCTCCGGACACTAGCATTGTAGCATTCGTAAATGTAGTCATTAATAAACAGCAGAGTTCAAAACTCACCTTAATGGACTTTATTCTTGGCTTTCTATTTCATAAATACTGGAAATACAAGTCTCCAACAGAGCAAATGTGCTCCTGAAAAGACCTCCTACTACGAATGCCCTCTGTTGTTGCCGCAGCAGGAAGGGTTTTTTAGGCTGCTGGCTTTGTGCACAAAAAAGAACACACTTCTCCATTTCTCACAATTCCTTTCCTCCACAGGAAGCTCATCTCTTTTTTCATATCCCATGTTGTTTTTCCATATTCATTCATGTTTTTCATATCCCATCCTCTCTTAATCCCAAATTGTAACATCTAGGATTAAAAACTATCTGCTTGCTTTCCTTTTTATGGTTTGAAGTTTAATCCTTTCAGTTCCACTTATGCCTAAATTATAGAAGCTCTTGCTTTATCAACTCCCGGGGTGACAATGGCTTGCACATTATTGTTTTCCTATGATGCCTGAATTTAATTCCCTGTAGGCTTTGAATAAATATTAGTTGAAAACACCCCCTCACACACACAAAGTGTCCTAGTCATACCTAAGGGGGAAAAAGTAACATTCTGCATGTTTCTAAATGATGCCTGTGTATTCCCCAGCACATCTCCTGTTACACTTACCTACTGTAAACTTTAGTTACTAAGTTGTTGATCTGTTTGTCAAGTTTGTATTTTCGGTAATCTTCCAAGCCATCTTTAATTGCAATAATTGTAAGGACAACCACCAGAGGCAGCATCGTAATTTCCTTTTGGAAGGCTTCTACCAAAGGCACCCAGTTCAGGACAACTAGAAACAGGAAATATAAATTGGCGACTCTGCAACCCAAACACACACAGGGAGGTATTAATATATCATGTAAAAGCCTGTAGCAAAAGAGGCAAAAGACCTGACGGTGTTTCCCTACAAGTTTCTATCAGCTGATTTTGGATGCTACAAAACAGAGAGAAATAGCAAAATCTAACAAATCTGAATGAACAATTTATTACCCCCCCAGACATCTGCCTTGAGCATACTTTAATAAATGTGCGATATTATTTATTACCTATATTATAGTAAATATTGCAATGTGACAGTCTTGAGTTGTATAACACATAAATACAAAGCACAGTAGGAAGTACTATTTTCTTTTCAAAAGTTCAAAAAACTTAAGAGGAAATTCAGAGTTAATGTGTTGTTGTAAAAACAAAAAACAAAACAACAACAAAAACCAACTCTCTAACTTTCAGAAGTTGATTTGATTGTCCAAACATAAGATTCAAACAAGGCTCAAAATACTGGGTCGGCCAAAAAGTTCCGTAACATCTTACGGAAAAACCCCAACAAACTTTTTTGGCCAGCCCAATAATTAGAAAAGCCCGAGGGTTTGCTTTTCGCTAAGATCAATGTTTCCATTTCTGCCTTTATTCTACTCAGAACCAATTTTTTAAGAACTTCCTCTGTTCCTTTATTTTATATATTCAAATATTTCCCCACTGGACCCTAAGGCAAATTCAGGCAGCCTCTTTCCTTAAAAGAAACAAACAAAATCTCAATCTTGCATGGTTCCTTGAATTTTTATCACACTTTTCCCATAACCAAACTTCTCAAAATAATCTACACATACCCCTCCTTCCTCACCTCTAATTCCTTTTACGTGGAAATTTTTTTCTTAGCCCTTTTTGCTATTTCTGTGGCTTCAATGATTTCCATGTGAACTACATCCAAATCTATAGGGCTAGGCCCTGAACTCTCTTCAAGTTCCAGGTTCTAATTCCATCAAGGGCACTAGATTTCAAGCTCCCATAGACAGAAATACCCACAGCAGTTAAAGCCATTAATTCAACAAATTCACATCTGTACTTTAACCATATCCACTGTTCCATGAATGTATATGGAATGTATATAAAATGAAAAATGAGAATGAATGTATGTGGAATGAATAATAAATGCTGAGAATCTCTAAGCTGATATTAGCATCTCAAACTCATCATTTACAAAAGCAAAATAATCTTCTAGCTGAGCTTCTTTTTACTTCTGTCATTCCTTTTTCTGTTAAACCTCCTGATCATCACATCTCAACTTGTTCACATCATCTTTTGACTCCTTTCACTTAATTCCCTACATCTAATCCATAGTATCTGTAATAGATTATCCTCCTTTTTATCCCCACATTGTTCTAAGTTCAGGTCTCCGTTACAACTCTCCGGGATATATGCAGCATTTTCCTAAATGTTTTCTCCTGCCTTCAATTTGTCTCTAACTGCATTAGTCACAGAGGACTACTTCCCAGGCCTCCAGCAAGTCTTCTATGCTACTGCCATTCTGCTTTTACTCATATTCCTTCCTCCATCTGAAATGTGCTTTGCAGACACCTCTGCCTTGAACTTCTTAACGTTCATAATTAAGTTCACATGCCACTTCCCTTCTATTGCTCTGGCTAGTAGTATTATTTCTCTTTTTGAGGTTTCCATCCTAGTTGGTAGCACCTTATAACACTCATCACATCCACTATGCCTTTTCATTGTATAAACATCCTGTGTCCCTTGCAAAATATAAAACTCTGTAAGGGGGCTTCCCTGGTGGCGCAGTGGTTGAGAGTCCGCCCCCCAGTCCGGGAAGATCCCACATGCCGCGGAATGGCTGGGCCTGTGAGCCATGGCCGCTGAGCCTGCACGTCCGGAGCCTGTGCTCCGCAATGGGAGAGGCCACAACAGTGAAAGGCCCGCGTACAGCAAAAAAAAAAAAAAAAAAAAAAAACAACTCTGTAAGGAAAGAAGCACCATTTAGCCTTGCATTCCCTTCAATACCTAACCTGATCGGAGGGCTTCCATAAATACATATTACTCTGAATTATGTCTTTGTTTCACCTAACCTTACAGCTTACATCTGAATTTGCTTCAGATCTCTATTTTCTCCTATTATCAAGAAGAAAAAGCTAGAATTAAAATACACCATGGTTTAATGGAAAGAACACCAAAGCAAGAGTGAGAAGACTCAAGGCTATAGTCCCTCGTCTGCTTTTGGCATCACACTGGCTAAACCACTGTGCCAAACTTAGTTTCCTAATCTGTAATATGAAGGTAACAATATCATCTCTTGTCATGAGAAAGCATCTTATTAATCATAAAGTGTTATGTGAATGTAAGAGGTCATCGTTCCACAACAGACTCTACCAGAATTGTCAAAGATAATGTCACAAGCCTTAGGCTTAGGTAACAACGTTATGAAAATGAAAAATCTTATATATCAATTAGAATGACCAAGAACATTCTAAGATTTTTTTTCCCAAAAAATAAAAGTACCTGTGAAATTGTTCAAATAAATTTCTTGGCACAAAATTCAAAAGCGTGTACTTTGTTGTCCGTATTCTGTTATTCACGTAGGTTCCAGAAAACTTTTCATACTCGTCCTTGAAGGGCTGGAGGTGGGGAACAACAATCCGGTGCTTTCCTGCCAGTTTGGGGGTCTGGGAGGACTTGCCCCTGCAGGCAAGCAAAGAGGAATAGCTGTATGGCCTCTCATGATCGTCCCTGTTTGCACCGCCGGTCAGCCGCTGCCAGTGATATCTGGCCCATTGAAGAGGCTCAGTCATGTCCAAACGCGGTGAGATCCAGGTTGTGTAGGTAATCTGGCAAAACAAAGAAAAACCCACTAAAATACTTCTCATAAGCTTCTGGAAAGTCTTAAAGAATAGTAATAATAGTAAAATTAAATTTTTTTCTATACTAAATAAACAAATGACTCAATGGTTCAAGGTATCAATGTCAGAGTAAAATGAGTCACTGGAACTCCGTTTTAACCAGATCTTTATGAAATAGAGCATACACCTTCTGCCTCATGGGCTGATCACCTGATCACCTAAGCAACAAGACCTAAAAGGCTACTCCACAACTTGAGGCAAATAATTTGGGCTTACTACGTACAAGTCTCTTAACTTATCATCCGTTTTCTCATCCATGAAACGGGACTGTCACACATGTCAGGAAATTGTTGTAAGGATTAAGGGAATAACATGTAAATCACCTAGCATAAAGCCTGATATAGAGTAAGCAGTCAGTAAAACCCATTCTGTGCAGATAACAAAAATGGCCACAAATGCTTTCCATCCCTGTATGCACATCCTTTCACCCATCAAGTGGTGAAGTCTTTCTCTACCCATTGCAGCTATGCTTGCCCATGTGCCTTGTTTTGGCTAATGAAACGGTAGTAAACCCGATACAAGCAGAGGCTTGAAAAGTGCTTGCTCATGGGACTTCCTTGACTCCATCTTCCCACTACCACATGCCTGAGCCTAGGCCGGCCTCCTAGATGATGAGTACTCCCGACCCACTTAGCAACTAATGCTCCTGTCAACATATGGATGAGGCCACTGACTGCCAGCTGACTGTCAACACGTGAGTGTGCCCAGAGGACACAATCTAGCACCGAGATGAGATGTCCCAACTGAGTACAACCCCAACTGCCAACCCACCAAACTGTGAGTCAGTAGAAGTTACAACACCATGTTTTGGGGGTGGTGTGATAGAAAACAAACCTAACTCCTATCTAATCTCTTCCTTATTTTCCTCATTTTCAGTGCTTATTTTCCAAAAAATTCAGCCCTGACTAGAACGTATGCCCATTAATTTAAAAAAGAAAAAAAAAAAAAGCTAACATTTATTAAGAGCACACTCTATTCCAAGCACTTTGCAAAGCGTTTTACATGCCTTATCGTATCTAGTATTTACATCAATCTTATGACACAGTCATTATTTCCATTTTACGAAAGAGGAAACAGGCTTAAAGAAGTTTAGTGACATGCTGAAATTCATGTGATTAATAAGTAGGTAAGGCTGACTCAAATAAAATCTTTCCAACTCAGCAGTCTACTTTTAACTGTTAGTGTGATTCATTTAACTTTTTTTTTTTTTTTTTTTTTGTGCTAGGCGGGCCTCTCACTGTTGTGGCCTCTCCCGTTGCGGAGCACAGGCTCCGGAAGCGCAGGCTCAGCGGCCATGGCTCACGGGCCCAGCCGCTCCGCGGCATGTGGGATCTTCCCAGACCGGGGCACGAACCCGTGTCCCCTGCATCGCCAGGCGGACTCTCAACCACTGCGCCACCAGGGAAGTCCTTCATTTAACTTTGTATCCAGAGTAGCTGGCACTTAGTAGATGCCCAAAGTTCATCCAGCAGGCTACGAGCATGTCAGCAAGTGTGTGGAGGGCAAGGTCTGGCGGCCTTGCTTTCTATCCTTGCTTTATCAATGTCATTGCATTTACTTGATCGTTTTAGGTTGGAGTGCACCTCTGGAGATTTTTAGTAAATCTGTGGGTGCGTCCTGACAATAAGAATTGGTAACAAAACTCCCCAGATGAATCTGATTCAGGTGGTCCGTGACCGCATTTGCAGAAAAACTGGGTTATGTGCTAGAAACTACACTGGCTAGGGACAGAGAGATGATTAAGACCTGGATCCTTATCTCTAGGATCTCAGGGTCTAGGTGAGGCAATAGGTATGTAAATATATAAATGCAATCCCAAGTGCAAAATAGTGTTCAAGGCACTGAAATAGTCTGGGCAAATTATTTAAGCTTGCTTCCTTCCTAAGCTTCATTTTAAGTTTATAACATGTCTATTGATTATTTTCTCTAAAGTGTTATACTAATCAGAAATTAATAGTTTCCCCCTAAGGATGTTAAAACTGTATCCAGCGTTCATGGATCTGAAATCATAAATCATTACCTAGCAGCACTGAAAGATTTGGTCCTATTCTAGTAATTCTAGTGAATCACTATTTTTAATAATCCATTCTAGTTAATACACTTGTTTACTCTATATTGGTCTTTAAGCAATCTCAGGGATTACAGTTATGTAGCATCACTTTATCACTGTATTTACAGAAAATAAGTTGAATCACAAATAATCTCACAAGAACTCATCAGATCTTTAAAATGTATATGCTCTAAAGCAAACAAACAACAGGCAGAAAGTCACTTTTAATGGGAAGAATACACTGGCCTCCAAATGTGTGTATTTGTGCCTGGATATTGGACCCACAATACATAGCGTCTACTGTTAGTGAGAGAAAATACCCATAAAGTTGGTTTTATCAGTTTTATACTAGTAATGGAAACAAGACAAAAAAAGTTCTACCCCATCAGTTTGCTGCCCTTTGGAGTTTGCTCTCTCAATTATCTGTCCATAGATAGCTAAATCAATGTAAACTGGTCAAAATAATCCTATCTTTTCAATATAATGTTTTAAAAATCTGTCTCTGAAGTAATTTAAAAGCCTAGTTTTCACTTCAGTATAGTTGACCCTTGAACAATGTAGGGGTTAGGAGTGCCCACCTTCCTCATAGTAGAAAATCTACCCATAACTTGTACTTGGCCATCCATTTCCACAGTTCCTAGGCATCCGCAGATTCAACCAACTAGGATTTGGTAGTATTGTAATATTTACTACTGAAAAATATCCAAGTATAAGTGGGTCCCTGAAATTCAAACCTGCATTGTTCAAGGGTCAACTGCATATAAAAATAGCTTTTTAACCTATAACTAGTAATGAGAACTTGGAGTTATTAAAGTAGTTCATAACATATCCAGAAATCTCCCCAGAATAAGGATGTAAGATAGTGCTTTATCAATGAATCAATAGATAATATAAAATACTTAACATAAGCACTAAGGGCTTTTCATGCATTTCATCCCATCAGGTGACCATTATGACACACCTCATGGTTTTCAGAAGGTTGAAATTAGTACAATTTTATATTATTTCTGGAAACTTTAAAAGAGAAGTTTTCATTTGCAATTAAATTCTTAATTAAGACGGAGGAGTGTGTATCCCTCTAGCGTCCACAATCTCACACAACAATCTAGATTCTACTTAGATTTTTAAATTTCGGAATACAATTTCTTCAGAATGCAAACTTAGAAATAATTAAACAAATACAGCATGTAGGGGGTGTTAACTTCAGGTAATTCATGGTGTATCTCAAGAACTTCACCTTTCCCCATTCACTCAGTTCCAAAGAGGCAATTCTACAAATGGAAAACATTTCATTGCCAAAGTATCCCTAGGTCCACCTTCCTCTGTGCCTTTTCAGAGCCCTTAGACTTGCATTAGGTGCTCTATTCACTCACATATTGTCCTCCCCCTTCTGCCTTTTCATTCTCAAGGAATTTCAGTAAAGATAGAATTGGGGCTGGCTCACTGCCCTCTCTTCAGCATCCTCTCTCGGTCATGGAGTCTCTGTCCTACTCTCCAAGGCCATGTGGCTTATCATTTTGTAGTGTCCCTCCCTCCCTTCAGCACTGCTACTCTTGCCTGAAAAGTAATTATTGGATCAAAGGACTGATATATATAAGATAAAACAGCGGTCCCCAACCGTTTTGGCACCAGGGACCAGTTTCGTGGAAGACAGTTTTTCCACAGACAGGGGAGTGGGGGGGGATAGTTCAGGCAGTAGCGTGAGCCATGCGGAGTGGCAGTTGAAGCTTTCGCTTGCCCATCCGCTCACCACTCACCTCTGGCCCAGGGGTGGAGAGGGGGGGTTGGGGACCCCTGAGATAGAGAAGTTGTTAATGTTTTCAAGGGATTGAACAAAAAGCACCAAGTGTGGAGGTAATTAACATGTGGTAAAAATTCTTTCAAATTTCCAGCTTAGAATTTATACCATCTTAGATCGAGGAGGAACGACCAAGGATCTATCAATATTTAGTCACTCTAGTTCAGTGCTTACAAAATTTGTTAACTGCCAGGCCAGTAAGAAATACATTCTGTGATGCAACCTGGAACACAGACACACACATACACACATACAGCTAAAACAAAGTCGTACAGAACAATTCTTGCATGCATCTTCTACTCTATTCTCTTTCTCAGTCTCTCTCATTTTAATACTGGTCAAGCTGCACTGAATTGGTTTCAAGGTTCGCTAATATGTTGCTCTACAAACTTTGGAGAGACACTGATTGCATGTGGATCCACATGGGGTGAAAGCATACATGGAAGTGGACAGAGCCATTTTTAGCTCGTGATAGTAGAAAGGCACTGAAAAACAGCAGTTGGACTAGAAGGCTCAGGGGAGGGCAACACTTTTCCCAGTAGCAAGAAGCCAGAAGTAGTCTTTTCATCCTTCCCCATCTACCCCAGCAAAGTTAAAAGTATACTGATACTTAGAGAAGGCTTCATTATTAATATTTCACATAAATATTCAGAAAAAAATTCTTTAAGATATGAAAGGAAAGCAAATCACAGTAAATCATACCTCATCAAGAATCAGAAAGAATCATGAGATTTTAAAGCTTAGCCGTTAGAGATTATTTAATCTAGAAGTCACATACCAGTAGCCCTTAAGCAAAATTCTACCAAATGATGTATTTTGTTATCACGGTGTTGCCCAACACATTGTTTTACATTTTTTGAATATAGGACCAACATTTTAAAATGGAGACAAATTTACATAAAATACTGATAATTAGCTTCTCTTAAAAAGAAAAAAATACAGAATATTGGGCACATGTTTTCACATGGTAACAAATGTTGAAGCTTTTTCATCACAGCCCTTGACCCTAACCCTGCATGTTCTGGTTCACCTATTTTAATTGAGTGAATGAGCACTCTGATCACTTTTTTTTTCTTTCTTTTTTTTTTTTTTTTTTGGTACGCGGGCCTCTCACTGCTGTGGCCTCTCCCGTTGCGGAGCACAGGCTCCGGACGCGCAGGCTCAGTGGCCATGGCTCACGGGCCCAGCCGCTCCGCGGCATGTGGGATCCTCCCAGACCGGGGCGCGAACCCGGTTCCCCTGCATCGGCAGGCGGACGCGCAACCACTGCGCCACCAGGGAAGCCCTGATCACCACTTTTTGACACATCAAATTCCTCCTGCTCTATAGACCCAGGTTTGAATATCGGTTGCATCACTTAATAGCTCTGTGGCCTATGTAACTGACCTCCTAGCCTCAGCTTGCTAGTGAATAAAATGAGATGCTGTTAAGAGTCATGGGGCACACTGCAGATGAACAATGTTCATTCTTTTCCCCACTCTTCTCCTTGGCTGTTTCTCAGCATAAATAAGTCAAGGTTGGAAACCCTGTAAGTTGAGCTGAAGTCCGAACTTTCAACACATTGCTTGCAAATTAAAGTTGTCCAAGTCTAAGTAAATGTTCTATTTATCTGTTGATACTTGAGAAGCAAGCAGCATTCAGTAGGATACAAATAGAAATCCAAACAATCACAAAAGACAGCAAGACATAAACTGACCTTCAGACCACCTGATCTCATCCTCAACCGTTTGCTCTAAAATTCATTCTATGTTTGTGAACAAACTGTATTCCACCTGTGCGGTGTTTTCCAAGCTCCCCCGACTGACAAGAGTGCCCTGAGGGCCCTGTTAATCACAGTCCCGTAGGCACTTCCCCTGGAGATTCTGATTCAGAGGCTACAGAATGGGGCCCAGGAATGTGGAATTTAATAAGTACCCAGGTGACCTATCAAGGAGGTTGCAAAGTATAACTTATACCCTGCAGCTGTGCAAATGCTGCCCTCTCTTTCTAGCAGGCTTATCAATCATATACCCACTCACCACACCAGCCTCTCTTCACCCTCTAGACTGTTTTAGCTTTACCTTAGAGTAGGGGAGATGGAGAAGGATCCACACAGGAGATACAATAGGGCATTCCCTTCTCTGCTACCATAACAGTCCTGAGCGCGGCTCAGTCACTGCTCCTGCTACAGTGGGCTGCAGGGAGCTTCATTCTTCAAAGTCAGGGAACACAGCTAAGTCCTGTCCAGACTCCACAGAGTCTAATGCTTGGGCAAAGTGAGGATCATCAACAAATGACCATCGATCATTGAATTTTATAGAAAAGTAATGGTAAGGGAAATGGAAGCAAAAACACCCTGTTTCCTCTTTCAGGGCCCAGCCTGGCTTTCCTTCCGCAAAAGGAAAAGATGAAAGTTTGAGGTAAGAGAAGCAGTCAATTTCAGCTTGTGACTGCATCATTCTACCTTTATTAATAGAAGGAATCTGCTCCTCCAGGCCTGAAGGATTTTTTTCAGGAAATCATTCTTTCCTTCTAGATTTGTAAGACCAATAAGCGTGTATATTAGTGATTAAGAGCACAGACTCAGGAGCCAGACACGGACATCAATTCCTGGCACCTCCACTTGCCACCTAACCATGATCAAAGGACTGTTGTGAGGATTAAGTGAGTTAATATATGTAAAGCCCTTAGAGCAGGGTGTGAACCACAGTAAGTGCTAAGTAAAGATTAACTGTGGTGATAATCTGAGAAATGTTCTCCCAACTACAGTATTTATTCAGGAGTATTAATTGAGAATTGGTATGCATAGTATTGATAGTAATGACTATACCCAGTTACTCATTTATGTTTAATTTCTTCAAGGGTATGTAACTCACACTCAACCACATGGTCACACGCAGCTTTAGCAACTTTGCTCTTCATTGAACTGGAGAATCTGCCAGGCAACCAACTAACTAAGCAGAGCAATACTCTCTCAACTGTTCCCAGGGGTAAACAGAGCAACCTTGTGGACAAAAGCTCCAATGCGCAACTTATTGTGAAGCATTTTTAGGATCTATCAAGAACATCACTCGTAATTCTAAGATTTAACCCACTCCAGGAAGAGCCGACTTGTCATGGTTTTCTGCTAATAAACCAGACGGTTCCATGCTTTATTTGACCTGATACTCTGCCACTGATTGGAAACCTGCCTTGAGAATTAACACAAAATTTTTAAAATATACCAAGAACTAAGTGCTTAAAGGTCAATTATCACTTGGCACAAGAAAGAATGTTTTAGACCTGGACATACTACTCCTGAATGAGCTTCTGTCCTTAAAGGTAGGGAGAAGACTATTTCATTCAAAAAACAAAAACAAAATAAACTATAGTTTACACAGGTTTTATTAGTCTCCATTCCTAACTTCGTTTTTAGTTTAACAGCAAACTACTACTATGTGAAAATTTGGATTACAACAAACTTGCTGCTGGTTAGTGATGGAAAAATACCATTAAAGATTAACTACATGAAAAGGGCTGCATGTTCCTAGGCTCAGCATGGCTACTTGAAGCCTAATATTACCCAGAAATGCAGTGTCCAAAGCCACCTGACTCTGGACACCTTGCTTTAAGTGACATTAACATTTTATCTGGAATTTAGAAGTTAATTAATATGACCACAGATCCTAAAGATCAAGATTCTTAATATGTGTTAACACTAGGAGAGAGGGATTGGATATGAGATTAACACAAAACAAAAGCAACATACACCCAACTTGCAATACTATTTCATAGCAAGGCAACTATGTGGTAGAAAGAAAACATTCTATTGTAATAATCATTTATTACCATCATATAAATATCTGTACTAAAATATGTAAGTATAAACTTCTTTATAATTGCCACTTATGAATATTGTCGGAAAAGCTCAATAAAATTTAGCAAATGAAATACAACTCAAAAGAATGGCTGCTGGAAGGGTTGACAGCATCCTCAACTGACAGCAAGAAAAAAGATACCTAGGTCCTACAACCACAAGGAATTGAATTCTGCCAGTAACCTGAATAAAGTTGGAAGCGGATTCTTCCCCAGTTTTTAGAGGAGGAGTCAGTCTGGATGACATCTTAATCTCAGCCTTTGAGAACCTGAGCAAAAAACCTAATCTCACTGTACCTGGACTTCTGACCTAGAGAATTATACACTAAGCTGGAGTTGTTTTAAGCCACTAAATTTCTAATTATTTATAGAAAATTAACGCAGAGGATCAAAAGTAGATCCTTGTATAAATAGGAAGGTAATATATGGCATAAGTGGAATTTCAACTCTGGGTAAATGGTAATTTGTAAATGGTAATTTGTTTAATAAATGGTCATCCATCTTGAAAACAAGAAAGCTAAATTCCTACTTTATACATTAAAAATAGAGCTTTTATTAAAATATTTTAATGACTTTTTAAATTTAATAACTTAAAAACAAATCTCTAGATAGATTAGAAGCTTTTAAGTTTTTAAAAATTACAGTAAATTTACCAGAAGATTTAGAATAATATTTTATTACTGTTAGCTGGGAAAACCTTTCCTTAAGCAAGAGAGAAGTTAGTAAAGACAAATAATTTAACCATTCATTTATCTATCATCTATCATATATAGTAAAAGTCATAAATAAAATCAAGAGACAAGTGCAGCTCATGACTGGCAAACTCTTAATATTCCTAGTATCCAAATTAGTTATAGAAATTTATAAAAAAAAAAAATGAAAAGCCCAATAAAATTGGGCAAGGAATATGAATAAGCAATTCCCAGAAGAGGAAATCCGAAGGGCCAATAAATATGAAGAGACAGTCTCAGTAGTCACCACAGCGTTGCAAATTGAAGCTATCATGGAGATACTGCTTTTATCCATACAATCGATAAATATTAAAATGATTAATTATAGCCAGTGCTGGTGAGGATAGGGAGACTCAAATCCCCTGGCAATGGGAGTGTAAATTGCTGCAATCTTCCTCCTCCTATCACCCCACACCCCCAAATTGACAGTATCTCTCAAAATTTTAAATACATATAACAACTGACAAAGCAATTCCACTTTGGGGAGTCTTACCTATAAGTATACGTACAAGAATGTATATTGTAGTTGGGGGTTTTTGGCACTAACAATAACCTGGAAATATCATGAAAGTCAACTGGAGAACAGCTGACTAAATCATAACATGTTGGAAGCCAACCTGGAGCCTCTGTGCCATGACAGGGTCATGGAACAACACCAAGACAGAGCTGCAGGGCAGTGCTGTGCCCAGGAAGCTGACTACATCTCTTCTGATCTGTTTTGTAACTTTGTGCTTCTGCCTTGAAAAAGTACATGGGCGATTTGCCCCCCGTCCCAAGCTTAACCGTGTAAAACATCCTCTTCCCCCTCCCAAACCAAAACCTACGAACTGGGATTTTTTAACAACAGCCCCTGGCTGGTGGGAGAAAAA
>NC_041220.1:54570604-54580942 GCF_002837175.3 Physeter macrocephalus
ATATTAGCTTGGCTTTGTTGTTAGTATTGATTAAATCTACTCTAAGAAAAAACAATGATGTTTTGAGAACCTTTAGAATTATTTTAAGTACATACAGAAATATTAGGTACAATCTATTATGAATATTTTCTGAGGTTTTAGCTAAGCACCTGATGATGTAATCACTTAGGGTATATAAATCTGACTGTGAGAAAATAAAGTGTGAGATCATGCTTGTACATACACAGTGTTACTGATTTATTTAACTTCCCCTCGCCGACGCTGTCCATCCCTCGGGTATTCCTGGACCTGCAGGAGCTGGACTCCCGAAATAACATATCCACATTATATGATATTATGCATATATTAAAAATAACATTGCTCTAACCATTGACCTGGACTGATGACTGTTATGTATTGAAGCAAAAAAGAAAAAAAAAATGACAGAGAAACGAAAATGTAACAATCCAAAATTTGTAAAAACAAATGAGGAACAAACCAAAATGACTGACCTGGGTTCAAAGAATGGTGAGGAGAACTTGGACACAGTTTAAATTTCACTTTGGTTTACTACCTAATCAGTAAACAGGATTTGCAAAGATCTAGGATACACACGAGTGGGTGTAGCCCTATCACCTGCCTAGTTCCTCATGAAGCTGACTATTTAGTAGTTTTGTCCACTGTGGAAAATGAGGAGCCCACCAGGTCACAAGATCCTGGAACACAAGCCCACTGCCTTTTCAAATTCTTAAGCTGTAAGAGGGTCACATTATCACAGAAGGGTCTAATGATTAGCAACCAAGGACTATCTTCCTGCACTACAGATTCATAGGTCTAGGTTCCATTTCTTAACTGCATTGTTGAATCTACATTTGGCCTGGCCTTGGCTCACTTCACTTGATAACACAAACTGCCTGGATGTGTGTATGTTTATATACATTTGCAAGGACATGAATAAAAGTATAGAATAATTCACATGAGGCTGTAAAAATTGGTTATCTCAAGGAGGGAATAAAAAGGGAATAAATAGAAAGAGATTGTTAACTTTTCTTTCTTTTCTTTGTTACATTGAAAATGTATTTTTTTTATAATTTTTTAAAATTAAAGTGTTTGAAGGAAGAAGTTGTAACTAATTGCTATGAAACAGTCTAATGCTGCCGTTAGCATTAGATCTGCATAATGCTACATGATCCAATATTCCTTTCACTCAGAGAAGTTGAAAAAAACATAATTAAAGTTCTGAAATCTACAAGCTATCAATTTTAATCATAAAATCCATTAAGTTCAAAAGTAAAAATAAACCAAGAATTGCTTAGAGAATAAATGCTAACACTTCTATAATGATTATTACTGCTTATGAAATACATTTCACATATTTAAATTAAATTTCACAACTTGGTGTGGAGTTTCATTTGCATTTTTCAGAGGAAGAAACAAAAGGTCAGGGAAGGTTTTAGAACTCAAGGCACACAATTTTTTACTCCAAAGGCAAGCCTTTCCAACTATACAGTCCTATTTATATGTAAAATTAAAAATAATGAAATATAATCATTTTAAGCTAAATTATTTCTAACTAGGGTCTTTATTATTTTTTCTAGACGATATTAAAAACAAGTCATTCAATAAGAGTGTACCTAAATTAACATACCATACTATGTTCCTTCTTGTACACAAATGTACTTGAAAGCAGACAGTTCTCAAAAACCCTGCTTCCCTTAATGAATGTTTAATGAAGCTTGTAGCAGGGCAGATTACCAAAGGTAAATACAGGATAATGAATTCCCATGGGCCCAGTTAGTACTTTAAAATTGCTGAGGTCATCACCAGCCAACAAACAACTTGGAATATATACATGATCTCACTCATCTTACAAAGAAAAACATTCTTGTGCAGTCATTTCAAGATGCTCTGCTTGTGGCTATCAAACTCCAGCATGCATCAGAATATCCTAAGCCACACCCTTGTGTCTCTGATTCAGCAGGTCTGGGGTGGGGCTCAAGAATCAACATGTTTAACAAGTTTCCAGGTAGTGCCAGTGTGCTGGTCCTGGGACCCACTTGGAGAACAACTGCTTTATGTTAAATAACCTTATTTCAAAATGTAAAGTTGTAATTAAGAGTGACCAGTTTATTAGATATCACTCCTGGTTTGGGGAAGCCCATCACCTTTCAGACTGTAGACTAAGGCTATGTACCAATGACTTGACAGCTGATATAAGCAGACCCTCTCGCCTGAGGCTAGAATTAACTGAAATAATGAAGGTCTAGTTTACACAAAAAATCCCCAGAGGTTGGTGACAGGCCTTCAGGATTGATTCTTTCTACAGATTCAATAGTCACAATCTGTTTCAACCAACATTTCCAAAAACTTGGCAAGGTAGAACAATGGGTCCAGGTCTTGACAGATTATCTTCTCAACCAAGATGAGAAAACACTAACACAATATCAAAGTTCTCATATGCTCCAAACCTTGGAAGAAAGAGAAGTTACCTCTCAGGGTCAATAAAAAAATAGAGAAATTTTATAGCTATAGGTTTCTGAGAATAAGACAGGAACTGTTTTGCAGTAGACTCAAGATATGAGAGTCTCCTTGACCTGTATGTCACAGGTAAGCCTCCCTCTGAGCCCTGATAAAACTTGGGCTGGTTCCAAACTGAGTCATCTCTGACTTGTCCAACTCTCTCTATAAGAGGCTTATTACCTCAAGGAGACCAATTCCTTATCTGATGGGTAATAATGATGGCAGCAAGATCATCTGATGTCTTTGTTGGTTTCTCTGTTGCATCTTGTGTCAGGGTAACATGTTGGCTCCCTTAGTAATGACTGACCTGCCATCTACAAAAGGAGAAAGTGTTTTTCTTCACCCCACATAATCTTTGAAAAAGAAGATAAACATGAACCATTGTAGATATATCTAATATAGGCTTTGGTGATTACAAGGATCAATTTATTTAGTTGAAAAAGCGTGGCTCTTGAATAATAAAGTTACATAATCTTCAGGGTTATTCAATAGGTGGAAGGAATCAGATTTGCCAAATAAAGTCATCTTGGAGTTCTAAATGCTATTTAATATTTCCTGTTAATTGAATTTCTTGAACTAACTCTCCAGTAGAAGTACATACTCTATATTTTAGAAATAAACAAAAGGCCAGGCTAGGGTAATACATCACCAAAAACATTGAACTAAAGTAATTACTTTTGATAATTGGTTATTATTAACATGAAAGGAAGTGCTATACAGGTATATACGAAGCTAGTTCATAGTATCTTTCACTTTGACCACTAAGAAACCTTTGTGACAGTTTTGTCATTTTTAGGATGCTAAAGAGGAAAAAGTCAACTCTACTCAAGCACATAACCCTTTTTAGAAAAGAGTGCTTAAACCAAGCTCACTCAGTCCCAATTCATTCAACAACCATGACCTGAAAAATAGACACTATGGCTGATAGTGGGGAGACAGAAACAAAAGATACTGTTCTACATCAGAGAAGCATCCTCTAACTCAGACTGAGGGAAAGAACCCTCTACAGCAAGGAGTGACAGGCTTATATCAAATTTAAAATTTCAAATACAACATGTTTATTTTGAAAGAAGGCAGAAGTATAAAATATAACTGGGATATATAGATGAATTGTTTTATTCTGGAAAAAGTTAACCATTCTTAGTGTTCCCAAACTTATATTAAATATAAAGAGTTTCTTCAATTCTCTCCTGTGAGAATAAAGTCTACACACACACACAAAATCTCCCAACTAGACACTGAAAGATTTACCTCTCTTCTTCAATATACCTCAGCTTTCTTGAAGGGACAACACATCTAAATGAGTTACCTTTCACTGATGAATTGGCTCCAAATTGAATTAAGCTAGCAAAAAGACAGAGAAAATGTTGCAGTTATATGTGTGTATCTCTGTTACTGGGAACTAAAAAAAAATCTCACCCATACTCATAATGAGTTCCCACTCTGCCTTAGTTTATTCTTTTTTTTTTTAAATTTAATTTTATTATTTTTTTATACAGCAGGTTCTTATTGTCTTAGTCTATTCTTAACGCTGAAAAAAACAAACATATATTAAAATGTTAATGATACTAATCATTAATACTATGTTTTGACATTGGTAATCCTAGATGCTCCTAAAATAATGTTATTGAAATGACAGAATAGCATGTTTTTGAGATTCAGTTATTCAACTCTAATAAAAGATGATTAATTTAATAAACCTAAGATCATAACAACATCTGCCATTTATACATGCCAAGTTCTGTGCTTGGGACAAATATACATTAACTTTAATTCTTACAACAAAGTACATATTGTTATCCCCACTTACATATGAGGAAATTGAGGCTCAGAGTGAGAAATTCAGCCAAGTGACACAGCTTGGTAAGTGGTTACCCAAGTCTAATCCAAATATCTCAGATGGAGTGAGAGCCTTTGCAGTCATTAGAAGGCTCTGATACCAGGCAGAAACACTTGAGCAATAGGTTGGCAGAAGGCATAGAACATCTGGCAACCTACCAAAGAATATGAGAGTTGGGAGAAAGGATAGGAATAATATAAGGAAAAAAGAACTTAAGTCATTTAGAAGAAAAAAATACTAAGCTTACTTCATTTGAAAAAACAGGGACTTCCCTGGTGGTGCAGTGGCTAAGAATTTGCCTTCTAATGCAGGGGGACATGGGTTCGATCCCTGGTCAGGGAACTAGATCCCACATACATGCCGCAACTAAGTGTTCACATGCCACAACTAAGGAGTCCACCGGCTGCAACTAAGAGTTCACATGCCACAACTAAGGAACCCGCCAGCTGCTACTAAGGAGCAAGTGGGCTGCAACTAAGGAGCCCAAGAGCCATAACTAAGGAGCCTGTGAGCCACAACTAAGGAGCCTGCCTGCCACAGGTAAGACCCGGTGCAACCAATACGTAAATTTTTTTTTTTTTTAATGTGTACACTTTAACTTTAAAAAGAAAACTAGGGCTTCCCTGGTGGCGCAGTGGTTGGGGGCCCGCCTGCCGATGCAGGGGACGCGGGTTCGTGCCCCGGTCCGGGAAGATCCCACATGCCGCGGAGCCTGCGCGTCCGGAGCCTGTGCTCCGCGGCGGGAGAGGCCACGGCAGTGAGAGGCCCGCGTAACGCAAAAAAAAAAAAAAAATAAAGCTAACAAACTCAAATATTTGTGTTTAAGTTTAAAAAATTCCTTAGATGTATTTAATAGAAAGCTCTTCCATATATTTGAAATATGATTCACTATATGAAAATAACATTTATTCACAATAGATGATTCATTTTTAACCTGACTTCAAAATTCTCTGACCTCACAGGGACCTCTAAGCAACTGACCACCCACCCTCTTCTCACTGCCTTTTATTCTTGCATGGCCGCACTTCCTTGCTTACACAGTCTGAATATTGTGGTCAACACTGCTTTCACTTCCTGTACATTCTCTCAACCTCTTAGCTCCTCTTTCACTTCTTTCTTGGCAAAACCCTTACCCTAGTTATATTCAAATTGGTTAGATCTAAATCTCTACACACTCTGTTCCAATATCTGCAAGTTGAAAGCGTCTGAGAGAAATACACGAGGTCCCTGATTAGTGTCAATTTTTGTTGTTGTTGTTATGTTTTGCCCTCATAATGGCAGCAAAATTCTCAGAAAAATGCTAACGAACTGGAAATAAGTAAGAACATGTGCAAAGATATGGTGACAAAGAAGTTTCCAGCATGTTTAGCGTCACTTTAACTTCTTGACCACGAACCACAAGTTGGCCAGACACGCTGACTGCAATCATACCGTATTTCTAGTCTTCACTTTCCCACTTTCATAGCCAACTGTTTTAGACTTTCTCCTCTCTCCTCTAATTTTCCATAGCTCTCGCAACTTTCCTCCTGCTGATGACATGTTTCTATTTTACTGAGAAAACTAAAGCCATCAGAAGAGAATTTCTCCAGATTCCCCCCACATAACCACCTTCCAGCACAGAGCTCTTTCCTAAAAATTCCAGATGTATACCTTTGACAGCCAACTAGGCAGCTCATCTCGATTCAGGTTCATCTCCAAATGGTAACATGTGCAAAACGGAGCTCCTGATACTCCCCCACCAAAACCTGCTTCCTCCACAGATTAGCCTTGTCAGTTGTTGCAGCTCCATCCTTCTAGATCCTCAGCCCAAAGACCTTTGAGCCATCCTGGATCCTGTTCCTCACAACCCACATAAAGTCAGTCAGCAAATTCTGTTGGCTCTCCCTTTAAAATATATCTGGATCCTCACCGCTTCGCATCACCTCCACCACTATCGCCCTAGTCTGACTCTACTACCTGTCCTGTTAACACTTCACTTAGAACCCAACAATTTAAAACGTTTTCCACAATTTAAAACTCTCTAAAGGCTCCCATGTTAATTATAATAACAGCCGCCAGTGCCACAGGTACCTGACTCCCCGTGTCCTCTCCTCCTTTATTCCACCCCCTACACAGCCTTGCCTCAGCAATCCCTATTCTCCTTCCCTTTCTTATTCTTCACAGAATTTTAAGTCACTTTCTAACAATCTATAACTAGTTTTGCATTTTAGCTCTTTTTGTCTCCCCCCTCCATCAGAGTGGGAGTTTCTATCTCCTTTGTCCACTGATGTAACCTAGGCTTAGAACAGTATCAGACACAGAGCAGACTTCCAATACATATTCGTGGAATGGACGTATGAATAAATGAATAAAATAACACCTCTCTTATATGCAGTAACGACCAGAATACCCTAACAACCAACAACTCTAGAAGTGATATAAGCTTAGTTATCTCATGATATCTTAGTTATTTCATGATATTACAGCTTTTATTATACATGCTAAACTATAGTTTATATTAAGATCTACAGCATGCAACCCTAAAATGGCTTCTAACAAGACTGCAACAAAAGACATAAAAAAGGAAATAAAACAAGTAGAATCTATTTTAAAAATAGATGAGGTATTTGAATTTCATTGTTCTAAGAAGTTCTTCTGAATAACCTATTTTTTCAGAAGGTTTAAGGTTTATCCCTTAAGTATCAAAACAATTTCATCATGATAGAAATCATTATAAATATGTTCTCAATTTTCCTACATTTTATACAGCACTTTAAATAAATTTTCTTCTGAGAATTCAGCACCAATGCTCAAAGCACCAATTATTGCAAAGTACTGTATAAAGTGATGCCTTCAGGGTCTTCAGAGGCATATCCATAGGTTTTCATGCAGCAGTTGAAGACCTCCATGTTTTGAATGCTCCCATCTGATTTCATAGGTTTGTATCTCCCTTGGTTGCCTAAATTATCTGCCTTTATCAAGATTGAACTTATACTTCCAACTACCTTAGAACAAACAAATAAACGGAATTAACAACCTCAATGGTCTTCAGGGAGCAGAATATAGAAACTTAGAAGGCTTATTTAGTGAAACCTACTCTCACTGTTCAGGGATAGCTTCTCCTTATATTTGTTTAATAAATAGGTACTGAAAAGCTACCATGTGTCAGCCAAGTACTGTTCCAGGCACTGCACATAAAACGAAGAAATGTTCTGTGTAAACTCCGTAGTTCTTGTCCTCAAAGAGCACACAGTCCAGGAGAGGGATCAGGCATGAAGTTCATGAGATTCCCTCATTACCTGAAATACTTCAGAGATTAATCCCCATGAGACAAATTTTAACATGTTTTTGGCCAGGTTTCAGAGCAGCAAACACTAAGAGCATTAAAACATTAACCAATAGGTAAGTTTTGACATGGAGCTAGACCAGATAAGTGCTCATTTTGAAAACTAGAGCCAAAGTATCTTTTTAAACTGGCAGAACACAAATTTCCTAGTGTGCTAGCTCATACTCATTTATATGAAAGAGGGCAAACTTTAGATCTATGTGATAAGCTGTGTATTTGTGTGTGTGTGTAAAACATGATAAACACACTGTATTGTAATCTAAAGATATGCTTTACAAGATTATTCAAAAGAAAGAGGAATGAGCTATGATTATTTGTTTCATATCTGATGTATACGACCATCCGGTTCACTGCTTTAACCAGTAACTGGACAATGCCCAGCACATGGCAAGTACTCAATGAATATTTTGAAATAAATTAACTAGTGTCCAGTCAGGTTCATGGTGGTATACTATGCATCCAGGGAATGAGTATTCTTCAAAAAAGAAAAATCTCAAGAGGATAAAGGTCAAGCGATCAAAAAAATGTGCAAAAAGTATTGCTGAATGATGGAGTGGGGTTCTTTGCTGGGATTCTACTTGGTTAATTCCATCCTGATCTTTGAAATCCAAGGTGACCTAAAGCCACTGACCTTTCCCAGAGATGACAATTACATTTGTCCTCAGACTGTTGATGACTAAGTTGTGTTAAATCAGTGATCCTTGACTGGCTGCAATTCCTGCCTACCTTCAGGGACATTTGACAGTACCTAGACACATTTTTGGTTGTCACAACTGATGGGGTGAGGGCTAATGGAGAGACGCCATGGATGCTATTATAAGGCACAGGACAGCCCCCCTAAGCAAATAATACTCTGGCCCCAAATGCCAATAATGCCACTGCTGAAAATGCTGGTCTACAGCAAGCCACCACACTGGTTCAAGGGAGAGGTAACTAGCAGAGTGCAAAGAGGACTTTTTCAGTCAGTCATGAGCTCAAATACTGATTCTAACCGTTCAGCCCCAGTGAGACTTTGTATAACCCTCAGTTTCCCCATAAGGAAAATAAGACCTTCTCTTTAGGTTTGTTGTAAGGAGTTAATATATGAAAGGTAAATGAGACATAATAGACCAAATATTATGAGTGCACGTACTAACTGCTTGATGCCAACATCTCAGCCAGGTAGGAAAAGTATTTTAAAGATAAGGTTAGTCAGCCCTGAACCAAGATGGTGGAGTAGAAGGACGTGCTCTCACTCCCTCTTGTGAGAACACCAGAATCACAACTAGCTGCTGGACAATCATTGACAGGAAGACACTGGAACTCACCAAAAAAGATACCCCACATCCAAAGCCAAAGGAGAAGCCACAATGAGACAGTAGGAGGGGCACAATCACAGTAAAAATCAAATCCCATAACTGCTGGGTGGATGACGCACAGACTAGAGAACACTTATACCATACAAGTCCACCCACTGGAGTGAAGGTGCTGAGACCCACGTGAGGCTTCCCAACCTGGGCATCCAGCAACGGGAGGAGGAATTCCTAGAGAATCAGACTTTGAAGGCTAGTGGGATTTGATTGCAGGACTTTGACAGGACTGGGGGAAACAGAGACTCCATTCTTGGAGGGCACACACAAAGTAGTGTGTGCATCAGGACCCAGGGGAAGGAGCAGTGACCCCAGGGGAGACCGAACCAGACCTACCTGCTAGTGTTGCAGGGTCTCCTGCAGAGGCAGGGGTGGCTATGGCTCACCGTGGGGCCATCTTAGATAGCCTCATCCACCAGAAGGCAGACAGCAGAAGCAAGAAGAACTACAATGCTGAAGCCTCTGGAAACAAAAAACCACATTCACAAAGACAGACAAGATGAAAAGGCAGAGGGCTATGTACCAGATGAAGGAACAAGATAAAACCTCAGAAAAACAACTAAATGAAATGGAGATAGGCAACCTTCCAGAAAAAGAATTCAGAATAATGATAGTGAAGATGATCCATGACCTCGGAAAAAGAACGGAGGCACAGATGGAGAAGATGCAAGATATGTTTAACAAAGACCTAGAAGAATTAAAGAACAAACAAAGAAGAATACAATAACTGAAATGAAAACTACACTAGAAGGAATCAATAGCAGAATAACGGAGGCAGAAGAATGGATAAGTGACCTGGAAGACAGAATGGTGGAATTCACTGCTGCAGAACAGAATAAAGAAAAAAGGATGAAAAGAAATGAAGACAGCCTAAGAAACCTCTGGGATAACGTTAAACGCAACAACATTCACATTACAGGGGTCCCAGAAGGAGAAGTAAGAGAGAAAGGACCAGAGAAAATATTTGAAGAGATTAGTCGAAAACTTCCCTAACATGGGAAAGGAAATAGCCACCTAAGTCCAGGAAGAGCAGACAGTCCCATACAGGATAAACCCAAGGAGAAACATGCCCAGACACATAGTAATCAAATTGGCAAAAATTAAAGACAAAGAAAAATTATTGAAAGTAGCAAGGGAAAAACAACAAATAACATACAAGGGAACTCCCATAAGGTTAACAGCTGATTTCTCAGCAGAAACTCTACAAGCCAGAAGGGAATGGCATGATATACTTAAAGTGATGAAAGGGAAGAACCTACAACCAAGATTACTCTACCCGGCAAGGATCTCATTCAGATTCGATGGAGAAATCAAAAGCTTTACAG
>NC_041220.1:54583219-54619267 GCF_002837175.3 Physeter macrocephalus
CAACATTGTGAAAATGACTATACTACCCAAAGCAATCTACAGATTCAATGCAATCCCTATCAAATTACCAATGGCATTTTTTACAGAACTAGAACAAAAATCTTAAAATTTGTATGGAGACACAAAAGACCCCAAATAGCCAAAGCAGTCTTGAGGGAAAAAAACTGAGCCGGAGGAATCAGACTCCCTGACTTCAGACTATACTACTACAAAGCTACAGTAATCAAGACAATATGGTACTGTCACAAAAACAAAAACATAGATTAATGGAACAAGATAGAAAGCCCAGAGATAAACTCACAAACATATGGTCACCTTATCTTTGATAAAGGAGGCAAGAATATACAATGTGAAGAGCTGCTCAACATCACTAATTATTAGAGAAATACAAATCAAAACTACACTGAGGTATCACCTCACACCAGTTAGAATGGTCATCATCAGAAAATCTACAAAGAACAAATGCTGCAGAGGGTGTGGAGGAAAGGGAACCCTCTTGCACTGCTGGTGGGAATGTAAATTGGTACAGCCACTATGAAGAACAGTATGGAGGTTCCTTAAAAAACTAAAAATCCAATTACCATATGATCCAGCAATCCCACTACTGGGCATATACCCACAGAAAACCATAATTCAAAAAGACACATGCTCCCCAATGTTCATTGCAGCACTATTTACAATAGCCAGGTCTTGGAAGCAACTTAAATGCCCATCGACAGACGAATGGATAAAGAAGATGTAGTACATATATACAATGGAATATTACTCAGCCATAAAAAGGAACGAAACTGGGTCATTTGTTGAGACGTGTATGGATCTAGAGACTGTCATACAGAGTGAATTAAGTCAGAAAGAGAAAAACAAATATCGTATATTAACATATATGTGGAACCTAGAAAAATGGTACAGATGAACTGGTTTGTAGGGCAGAAATTGAGACACAGATGTAGAGAACAAACATATGGACACCAAGGCAGGTAAGCAGCGGGCTGGTGGTGGTGGGATGAATTGGAAGATTGGGATTGACATGTATAAACTGATGTGTATAAAATTGATGACTAATAAGAACCTGCTGTCTAAAAAATAAAATTCAAACAAACACACAAAAAGATAAGGTTAGTAACTGAAATTGGACATTCAGAATTTTAAAGCTGGGAAAAAACTCTTAAGTATCCAACTAAATATTTTATAAACAAGAAAACTGAGATTCAGGACATTGACTTACCCAATATTACACATCAAATCAGTGGAAGCTCATTAAAAATAAACCAGCTTATTCTCTCCACTACCATTTTATTACTTACATACATATATAGATTTTCATTAATTTCTAAATTATGTTATGATTTATGAATGTGTCATAAATTAGTTAAATCAATTTGAATACAAGATTCTATCCCTGCTAAAATTTTATATTATAGTATCCTTAAACCTTAAAAGAACCAAGATTTATTCAGATTTATATCTATCTGAAAATTTTCACAGCTGATTTTTAGGATCTGCCCTATTGTTTCAGTTTCATCCAAGAAGACTCATAATCACCCACAATGGCCTACTCTTTACAGTGATACTTCATAAAAGCAATACAAGAAATTATTCATTTCGGGGGTTTAAATATTTACAAGAAGAGCATACTTGAGAAAAAAGCATGAACAAACACACAGAAACTGACAAACTGCAAATAAATAGAAAAAAATATATTTTCAACTTCACTAGTAACCAATCTAAGAAAAGCAGTTAGTAATTTTTGCCTTGAGTGTAGCAAGGAATTTCTTTATTCATGGTGTTCAATGAAGCCAAGTTTTCATATAGTGCCGGGGAAGTCTAACCTGCTTTTAATTTTCTGGAGCCAAAAGGTAATAAGTCTTAAAAATGTTCATTCTTGGGCTTCCCTGGTGGCACAGTGGTTTAGAGTCTGCCTACCGATGCAGGGGACATGGGTTCGTGCCCCGGTCCGGGAGGATCCCACATGCCGCGGAGCGGCTGGGCGCGTGAGCCATGGCCGCTGATCCCCGGCCCGGGAGGATCCCACATGCCGCGGAGCGGCTGGGCGCGTGAGCCATGGCCGCTGACCCTACACGTCTGGAGCCTGTGCTCCGCAATGGGAGAGGGCACAGCAGTGAGAGGCCCGCGTACCGCAAAAAAAAAAAAAAAAAAAAAATGTTCATTCTTTTTGGCCCTGAGTAGAAAGCTGATTAATTCAGCACTGGAAAGCAACTAACCCAAATGTCCAGATAAAGGTAAATTGTTAAATCGTGGTATATCTAAATGGAAATATACTACAGCTATTAAAATGACGTTTAAATAAATTTGATAAGCAAGAAAATATTTAAAGTTTATAAGATGTTTTGTTTTTCTGGGGTTTTTTTGGGGTTTTTTTTGGCCATCCCCTGCAGCTTGCAGGATCCCAGTTCCCTGACCATGGTTTGAACCTAGGCCCCTGGCAGTGAGAGTGCAGAGTGAAAACCACTGGACTACTGGGGAATTCCCTATAAGGTTTTTTTTTTGTTTTTGTTTTTTGTTTTTTGTTTTTTTGTGGTATGCGGGCCTCCCTCCGTTGTGGCCTCTCCCGTTGCGGAGCACAGGCTCCGGACGCGCAGGCTCAGCAGCCATGGCTCACGGGCCCAGCCGCTCCGCGGCACGTGGGATCCTCCCAGACGGGGGCGTGAACCCGGTTCCCCTGCATCGGCAGGTGGACGCGCAACCACTGCGCCACCAGGGAAGCCCCCTATAAGGTTTTAAACCATGATTTAGACCTGTATATAAGTATGATCTCAAACAGAATATATGTGTGTGTGTATATCTATTTATATATATAAATTTGGAATTAAATACTTTTTAAAACTCTAGCACTGGTTATTTTGAGGCAATATATTAGTAGATGATTTTAAAGTATCATTTGTAACTGTCTCTTTTTTTAAAATTTTTTTTACCCTGAGCATATGTATTTAGTTTATAATTAGAAGACAGATCTTTATTTAATCAAAAACTATTCTAAAACTCTAATCACACAAAACCTATCCAACTGCATCTAACCATGAAGCCTATGCTTATGGTGGAGAAAAGCACAGAAAGAAAGGTCTATTTAGGTCTTCTGCCCATTTTTGGATTGGGTTGTTTGTTTTTTTAATATTGAGCTGCTTGTAAATTTTGAAGATTAATCCTGTCAGTTGCTTCATTTGCAAATATTTTCTCCCATTCTGAAGGTTGTCTTTTTGTCTTGTTTATGGTTTCCTTTGCTGTGCCATTCTTTTACATGTAGCTGTCCAGTTTTCCCAGAACCACTTATTGAAGAGACTGTCTTTTCTCCATTGTATATTCTTGCCTCCTTTGTCATAGATTAGTTGACCATAGATGGGTGGGTTTATCTCTGGGCTTTCTATCTTGTTCCATTAATCTATGTTTTTGTTTTTTGTGACAGTACCATATTGTCTTGATTACTGTAGCTTTGTAGTAGTATAGTCTGAAGTCAGGGAG
Organism: Physeter macrocephalus; assembly: GCF_002837175.3. Classification (NCBI taxonomy): domain Eukaryota; kingdom Metazoa; phylum Chordata; class Mammalia; order Artiodactyla; family Physeteridae; genus Physeter; species Physeter macrocephalus. The sequence continues at coordinate 54,586,697 of NC_041220.1, forward strand.
TCTGATTCCTCCGGCTCGGTTTTTTTCCCTCAAGACTGCTTTGGCTATTTGGGGTCTTTTGTGTCTCCATACAAATTTTAAGATTTTTGTTCTAGTTCTGTAAAAAATGCCATTCACTAAAAAAAGTAAAAATAAAGTAGACCAGCCAAAGCAATTTTGAGAAAAAAGAACAAAGCTGGAGGCATCATGATCCTTGACTTCAGACTATACTACAAAGCAGCAGCAATCAAAAGAGTATGGACTGGCCCAAAAACAGACACATAGATCAGTGGAACAGAATAGAGAGCCCAGAAATAACCCCACACATATGGTCAATTAATCTGTGTCAAAGGAGGCAAGAATATACAATGTAGAAAAGACAGTCCCTTCAATAAGTGGTGCTGGGATAACTGGACAGCTACATGTAAAAGAATGAAATTAGAACATTTTCACACACCATATAAAAAATAAACTCAAAATGGGTCAAAGTCCTAAATGATATTTATTTGGATCTGTCTCCTAAGGCAAAGGAAACAAAAGCAAAAATAAACAAATGGGACCTAACTAAACTTAAAAGCTTTTGCACAGCAAAGGAAACCATCGAAAAAATGAGAAGACAACACACTGAATGGGAGAAAATATTTACAAATGATATGACCAATAAGCAGTCAATATCTAAAATATATAAACAGCTCATACAGTTCAATATAAAGAAAAAAACCAATCCAATCAAAAATGGGCAGAAGGCTTGAACAGACATTTTTCTGAAGAAGACAAGATTGCTAACAGGCATGTGAAAAGATACTCAACATCACTAATCAGAGAAATGCAAATTAAAACCACAATAAGGTATCACCTCACACCTGTTAGGATGGCTATCACCAAAAAGTCTACAAATAACAAATGTTGGTGAGGATGTGGAGAAAAAGCAACGCTAGTACACTGTTGGTGGGAATGTAAATCCATGAGCCACTATGGAAAACAGTATGGAGGTTCCTCAAAAAACCACCATATGATCCAGCAATTCCACTCCTGGGTATACACCTAAAGAAATGAAAACACTCATTCAAAAAGATACATGCACCCCAATGTTCACAGCAGCATTATTTATAATAGCCAAAATATGGAAGCAACCTAAGTGACCATCAACAGATGAACTGATAAAGATGTGGTATATATATAAACACACACAAACACACAATGGAATATTACTCAGCCATAAAAAATAATGAAATTCTGTTATTTGCAACAACATGGATGGACCTACAGGGTATTAAGCTATTAGGTCAGGCAGAGGAAGACAAATTCTGTATGTTATCACTTATATGTGGAATCCAAGAAATAAAAAAAGGAATGAATATAACAAAACAGAAACAGACTCACAGATATAGAGAACAAATTAGTGGTTACCAGTGGGGAGAGGGAAGGGAAAGGGGCAAGACAGGGGTAGGGGATTAAGAAGTATAAATTACTATGTATAAAATAAATAAGCTACAAGGATATACTGTACAGCACAGAGAATATAGCCAATATATTATAACAACTTTAAATGGAGTATAATCTATAAAAATACTGAATCACTATGTTGTACATCTGAAACTAATACAATATTTTAAATCAACTGTATTTCAATTAAAAACTGAAATAACAAAAGAATAAGACAGAAGGAAAACAAAGAAAGAAAACAGACCAGGCACTTGCCTGCCAAACTGAATATGGCCTGCTCTTCTAGGATCTGAAGCCTAAGCCTGTGTCCTCAGACTACCACAGGTCAGTCACCTGGAGAGCTTGTGAAAACACAGATTCCACCCGCTACACACACGCTCTCACCCCAATTTGATTCAGTCTGCAGTGGGGCCTGTGAATTTGCAGTTCTAATAAACTGGAGTGATGCTGATGCTCCTGGGGACCAGACTTTGAAAACCACTGACCTAGGCAATTCAAATTTGCTCTGAAGAGACTTATTTTTTTGTACTTTTTAAAACATTTATTTTTTTATTGAAGTATAGTTGATTTACAATATTGTGTTAGTTTCAGGTGTACAGCGAAGTGATTTAATCATATACACACACACACATCCATTTTAAAAATTCTTTTCTATTATAGGTTATTACAAGAGATTGCATATCGTTCCCTGTGCTATACAGTAAATTCTTGTTTATCTATTTTATATTAGTAATGTGTATCTGTTAATCCCATACTCCTAATTTATCCCTCCCCCAACTCCTTCCCCTTTGGTAACTATAAGTTTGTTTTCTATGTCTGTGAGTCTGTTTTGACGGGACTTATTTTTAATTTCAAAGTATATTTTCTCCATGAAAAAGTATATTTTTCCATTACTATTAAGTATCTTTTTTATGCAACTATTCATTTATATCCCAATGATGCCTATATTATTGTTTTAAAATAATAGTGAAACTACTTTTTTTTTTTTTTTTTTTTTTTCCGGTGCACGGGCCTCTCACTGTTGTGGCCTCTCCCATTGCGGAGCACAAGCTCCGGACGCGCAGGCTCAGCGGCCATGGCTCACGGGCCCAGCCGCTCTGCGGCATGTGGGATCTTCCTGGACCGGGGCATGAACCCATGTCCCCTGCATTGGCAGGCGGACTCTCAACCACCGCACCACCAGGGAAGCCCTGAAACTACTTTTTTATACACAAAAAATAGGGCAATTATTTTCTGGATTAGTCACCACAGAAATTTGTAAAAAGCAAGAGAAAATAAAATGCTTAAAAGACTAAGGGATAATAAAAGAAAAAAGATATTGGGAAGTGGAGTTATTTGTAGCTAAAATGGAAAGAATTTAGGCACTGAAAGATGGTATATACTCATAAAACTAAACAGACTACGTCAAATGTTTTCCAAAGGCCTCTTGCAGATCATTAACCTGACCTATGAAATATAAACCAAATAAAAAGGCTAAAATGTTTAAGTATGTGGCATTACTGGATAGATGAGGAAGACAGACATTATTTTAGTTGAACTATTAAATAATATATCTGTATAATGAATGAGAGGTTTAATTAATTTCTAAAAACTATTTAAAGATTCAATTCTGGAAGCATTTGGGTCACTTAAAATATATAAATATTCCATAGAAAAGTATTATTTCACTGTGGATAAAAATTATATCAGCACATTACCTAAAGTGACAAAAGCATAGATTATATATGTCAATTACTTAAATTGTCTCAACACATATACACTTAACCCTTGAACAACATGGGTTTGAACTGTGTAGGTCAACTTATATGCTGACTTTTTTTCAATAAATACAGTACTACACCATCCATAGTTGGTTGAATCACGGAACCGAGGATATGAGGGCCAACTATGGGACCTGAGCATCTGTGGATTTTGGTATCCATGGTGGGTTCTGGAACCAACCCCTCACAGATAAGGAGGGACGACTGTATTTAAACTGTCACCAAGGCTTCCACGTATTACTTAGTATATAAACAGCAACAAGAGACAGATGAAAGCTACAAATGATATTAAAAAGAAGTGGATAGTGTTCACTGGAATTATAAATTGGATTCATGATAAGTGGTCAGTTCCAATAATTACTAGATGCTCTCCACCCTCCAAAGCATATCCATTTTGAATTAGAAGTGATATTATAAACAGCCGTTTTCAAAACAACAACAAATGCATCTGCAGTCAGTAGAAAGAACACAAGCTCTAAAATGTTCAAATGATACTGATGCTCAGTCAGATTCATAGTCAGCCACTTACCACAAGCTCTTTGCCTTTCTGAGCCTCAGTTTCCACATCTGTAAAGTGGAAATAACGTCACATACCTCACAAAGTTTTGTAAGGAGATTTATAAAATCAAAGTATCAGCACTGTGCCTAGCACACTGGAAGTGCTCAACAACTTCATTCTTTCAACTAATGCTTGTTGAGCTCCTACTATATGCCACGCATTGTAACAGATAACAGAGATAAATCAAGGAACAAAATAGACAAAAACCTCTGCCTTCTAAAGGAGCTTATCTTCTAGTGTTCATTTCCTTTACCTTGTCTTAGGCACAGTGCTGTTTCTTTGAGAATGAATAAACATGCCCAGAGCAGGTCAAAATACTCAATTCACAAAAAAGATAACACTAGGGTAATCGTGTAGCACATACATTTAGGGAAACAGAACATCCTATGAGAATGCATGACATGAGGTTGGAAGACAGAAAGGGAGAAGAGAGTAGGCTTCCCAAAAGAGAGAATTTTAAGTGAGTCTTGGGAAATGCTGAGAATCTGACAGAAGAGATTTGTAGATTTTAGAAAAGAAAATATTATGAATAAAGGCAAGGAGACTAGAAACCCCTATAACCCAGTGTTAGGTAACACTGATTAGTTCAACATGGCTGGAGATTCAAATATGAATTAAGAAAGGATGGGAAATTAAGAAGGAAATCTAGTCATAATAAGTCTTTACCTACTAAGATGAAGAATTTTATATTTAGATTAAAGGAAATGGGAAGTCAAAGATATTTGAGAAGGTGTAACATGATGTGGACATTTAAAGGATTTCTTTGCAAGAGGCATAAAAGACAGATTGGAATGGGGGAGAAAAGGCAGGGAGACTAGACTGGAAAAACTGAGTAATGTGCTTCAGAGCACAGTTTACCAGTAAGCTAACAAGGAGTGGAATTAGAGATTTCCAAAGGTATCTCTGAGTGCACCTCGATGACACAGCAACACCAAAAGCTGGAGAGGGCAACACTGCAACAACCTGGCATGAGCCACACTCTCATTTTCCCCACTTGGCTCTATCCCTCCTGTACTGGTTCCACTCCTGTCCTCTGCTTGCTACCAATACTGCATTCTTAATACAACATACCTTATCTACACATTCCTATCATCACCCCACCCATCTTGACCATGACCCAAATCAAGCAGGCAAAAAATGTGACAAATTGGGCAGTAAGGACCACCAGACCCCATCTTTTGCACTAGCCTGGATCAAAATGAAATGTGATAATTTGGGAGAGGAAAGTCAGTTTAGGACTCACAGTAAGAATTACTTTTCAAAATTCCCTTGCCTTATCGAAAGCATTCCTTTTTTCTCTCAGTCCTTGGTTTAGGAATATTAAAAGTATAATAATGCTTCAGATTTAGGTATCAGGAATCTGATGGGTGGTAGAGGAGGAAGATCCTGAGCTCACCTCCTCCCACAGACACACGAAAAGAACAACTCTCTCTGGGAATGACCTGAAGACTAGCAGAACAGCTCTTCTATAATTAAGGCTACTAAACAAACAAATGAACAAACCACACACACATTGAGACAGAGATGAGGGCAGAGAGGTGGTCTATTCAGGACCCACACCTCTGGTGGGCAACCCACAAGCAAAAGGGGATATTACAAACTCAGAGGTCCTCCCTAAGGAGTGAGGGGTTCAAGCCCCACATTGGGCACCCCAACCTTGGGCACCAGCACCAGGAAGACAAGTCCCCTTAACTGGTTTTGAAAACCAGCAAGGCTTATGACCAGGAGAGCTGGAGGGCCGTAGGAAACCAAGACTCTGCTCTTAAAGGGCACGTGCACACACTTACTCAATTTGGGTACCAGCCCAGAGGCAGTAGATTGAAAAATGCCTGGTGCTCTAGCTGGCCTGCCAAGACCACCCCAGCATGCCCACCCCACCCCCCAGCTCACACCAGGCTCCAGCCACTGCCCCCACCACCCCCAAGGCAGCAGCCCCAAACTACCTTGGGAGAAGCTCCAGCCTGCACTGCGCTCAGGCTCCAGCCCCTAGCCCCAAAGCAGTGGCACCCAGTGTGCCCCAGAGAAGCATCAGCTCATACCTGCTTTAGCTACACCCCCTCCACCAAAGCCACTAGGCACACAAAATTTGCACAGGGACACTCTTCCACAAAGACACACCTTCAAAACAAGGAGAGGTAACTGTTTTGCCTAATTCATAGAGACAAACACAAAGTCAAACAAAATGAGAAGACAGAGGATATATTCCAAGCCAAAGAACAAGACACATCATCCAGACAGAAAAATCAATAAGGAAACACTGGCCTTAAGCAACATATTAGACCAGATACACTTAATATATGCAGAACATTTCATCCAAACACAGAAGGATACACATTCCTTTCAAGTGCACATAGAACATTCTCCAGGATAGATCACATGCTAGACCATAAAACAAGTCTCAATAAATTTAAGAAAACTGAAATCATAACAAGCACCTTTTCTGACCACAAAGGTATGAAACTAGAAATCAATTATAGGGGTAAAAATGGAAAAGATACAAACATTTGGAAATTAAACAACATGCTATTAAGAAAACCAATGGGTCAATGAAGAAATCAGAGGAAATTTAAAAATACCTTGGATGAATGAAAACAGAAACACAACTTTCCAAAATCTATAAGACACAGCAAAAGCAGTTCTAAGAGGCAAGTTCACAGCAAAATAAGCCTACATCAAGAAACAAGAAAAATCTTAAACAACCTAACTTTACACCCAAAGGAATTAGTGAAAGAATAAACAGAACCTAAAGTTAGTAGGAGGAAATAATAAAGATCAATGTGGAAAGAAATGAAGTAGAAACTAAAAAACAATACAAAAGCAAATGAAACTAAGAGCTCGTTTTTTGAAAAAATATAATTGATAAACCTTCAGCCAGACTCATGAAGAAAAAGAAGAGGCCCAAATAAATAAAATGAAAAATGAAAGAAGAGAAATTACAACTGATATCACAGAAATACAAGTAACCATAAGAGAATACTATGAACAATTATACACCAACAAATTGGATAACCTAGAAGAAATGGATAAATTCCTAAAAATATACAATCTTCCAAGACTGAATCAGGAAGAAACAGAAAATCTGAATAGACCGATTACTAGTAATAAAATTAAATCAGTGATTTAAAAAAAAAAATCCCAATAAACAAAAGTCCAAGATGAAATGGCTTCACAGAGGAATTCTACCACACATTTTAAAAAGAGGTAATATCTATCTCAAAATATTACAAAAAATTGAAGAGGAATGATTTCAAACTCATTCTGTGAAGCCACTATCAACCTGATACCAAAACCAGAAAAAGGCACTCCAAAGAAGATAACTACAGGCCAATATCCCTCATGAACATAGATGCAAAAATCCTCAACAAAATATTAGCAAACTGAATCCAACAATACATTGAAAAGATCATACAGATCATACATCATAATCAAGTGAGATTTATTCCTGGGATGATTTGATCCACAAAATCAATGTGATATACCTACAATAACAAAATGAAGGATAAAAGTCACACGATCATCTCAATAGACACAGAAGAAGCATTTGACAAAATTCAAAATCTATTCATGATAAAAACTCTCAACAAAGTGAGTACAGAGGGAACATACCTCAACATAATAAAGGCCATTTATGAAAGATTCACAGCTAACATCATATTCAATAGTGAAAAGCTGTGAGCTTTTCCTCTACAATCAGGAACAAGACAAGTATGCCCACTCTCCCACTTTTATTCAACATAGTACTGGAAGTCCTAGGCTCAGCAATCAGACAAGAAAAAGAAATAAAAGGCATCCAACTGGGAGAGAAGTAGTAAAACTGTCACTAATTGCAGATGACATGATACTATATACAGAAAATTCTAACTCCACCAAAAAAACTATTAGAATAAATGAATTCAGTAAAGTTGCAGGATACAAAATTAATATACAGAAATCCATTACATTTCTATACAGTAATAATGAACTGTCAATCCCATTTACAATCACATCATAAAGAATAAAATACCTAGGACTAAAGCTAACCAAGAAAGTGAAAACCTCTACTCTGAAAACTGTAAGATGTTGATAAAAGAATTTGAAGTTTACACAAATAAATAGAAAGATATATTGTGTTCATGGATCAGAATAATTAATATTGTTAAAATGTCCATACTACTCAAAGCAATCTACATATTCAATGTAATCTCTATCAATATATCCATGTCATTTTTTCACAGAACTAGAATAATCCTGTAATTTGTATGAAGCTACAAAAGACCCTGATTAGCCAAAACAATCTTGAGAAAAAAGAACAAAGCTGCAGGCATTATGCTCCTTGAGTTCAGACTATATTACAAAGCTACAGTAATCAAAACAGTATGGTACTGGCACAAAAACAGACACACAGATCAATGCAACAAAATAGAGAGCCCAGAAATAACCCCACACACATCTGGTCAATTAATCCATCACAAAGGAGGCATGAATATACAATGGGGAGAAGACAGCCTCTTCAATAAGTTGTGTTAGGAAAACTAGACAGCTACATGTAAAAGAATGAAAATAGACCATTTTCTCACACCATATACAAAAATAAACTTGAAAAACGAATGAAAAAATTGAACCAAAGACCTGAAACCAAAAAACTCCTTGAAAAAAACATAGGCAGTACCCTCTTTGACATCAGTCAGCAATATTTGTTTTAATATGTATTTTCTTTCTTTCTTTTTTGGCTGCACCATGTGGTATGCAAGATTTTAGCTCTCCAACCAGGGAGTGAACCCCTGCCCCCTGCAGTGGGAGTGTGGAGTCTTAACCACTGGACTGCCAGGGATGTCTCATTAGCAATATTTTTTTGGATATGTCTCCTCAGGCAAGGGCAGCAAAAGCAAAAATAAATAAATGGGACCACATCAAATGAAAAAGCTATTGCACAGTAAAAGAAATCATCAACAAAAGGAAAAGACAACCTACTGAATGGGAAAAGATATTTCCCAGAATATCTCAGAAGAACTCATACAACTCAATATCAAAATAATCAACCTGACTAAAAATGGGCAAAGAATCTGAATAGGCATTTTTCAAAGAAGACATACACATAACCAAGCATTTGAAAGATGCTCAACATCACTATTATCAGAAAAATGCAAATCAAAACCACAATGAGATACTACCTCACACCTGTCAGAGAGGATATCATCAAAAAGATAAGAAATAACAAGTACTAGTGAATATGTATAGAAAAGGGAACACTTGTGCACTGTTGATTGAAATGTAAATTGGCACTGCTACTATGGAAAACAGTATGGCGTTTTCTCAAAAATTAAAACTAGAACTACCATACAATTTAGCAATTCCACTTGTGTATTTATCCCCCCAAATTAAAACACTAATTCACAAAGATACATGCACCTCAATGGTCACTGAAGCATTATTTACAATAGCCAAGATATGAAAGCAACCTAAGTGTTCCTCAATAGATGAATTTAAAAAATGTAGTAAATATGTACAATGGAAGATTACTCAGCCATAAAAAAATAATGAAATCTTGTCATTTGTGACAACAGGGATGGGCCTAGAGGGTATTATGCTTAGTAAAATAAGTCAGATAGAAAAAGACAAATACTGTATATTTTCACTTATATGTGAAATCTAATAAATCAACAAATATAACAAAGCAGAAACAGACTCACAGATATAGAGAACAAACTAGTGGTTGCCAGAGGGGAGGGGAGGGGGGAATGCATGAAACAGGTGGAGAGGATTAAGAGGTGCAAACTACTAGTTATAAAATAAATGTCACAGGGATATAATGTACAGCACAGGGAATACAGTCAATGATATTGTAATAATTTCATATGGTGCATAATGTATAAAAATATTGAATCACTGTTTTGTACACCTGAAACTAATATGGTATTGTAAGTCAACTATACTTCAATAAATTTTTTCTTAAAATGATTCAGGCATTTTTCTAACCTGGCAGTTAGACATGCTAATTTGTTGGCTGAAGGACATCGCAGATTAGTAGAGAGAATCTTTGTCATGAAAACATCTGAGAATACCTGTCTATGAAAGACTTTAGCGAAGAAGGATAATTAAGATTTTTCCTAGAACCTTCTACATATTATTATAGTCTGTAAGGGGAATGACAATGCTTAAACATAGTGCTAAGTAATTATGAGTACTATAAACTGAAGAAAGACGTCACAATGTTTTTGGATAATTTAAAACTAATTTTCACCTTATAACCAAGATACTAAGATTTTTTTATTATTTATCCTACATAAAGAGTTGAAATTTTGTAAGTTCGTTTTGTAACGGAAATGCAGCTGTACTCATCTTCTTCATTCAGAATGGCCTTAAATGGAATAAGTAGATTTTAGCAAAATAAATTAAGGACTATTTAATTAAGGCTTATCAGCACGAGACCCTTGCAGATGTGATCAACAGGAAATGAAAAGGAATAAAGCTCAAATCAGTCAAACACTGGTTGTTATTTCAGAAAACAGCTGGGGGCGGAAGAGTGAATGTGACTAGAATAAGTTTTATCTTTTGATTTCCCTTATAATCCAAATATGCTCACCAGCAAATATAATTCAGAAACAATGAAACCTGACATGGAATTACACACAATGAGACTCTGGAGGCTTTGAGTAAAAGCGGGGAAAGATAATATTGTCTATGTGCTCTTCATTCTATGACAAATTGCTTCATTAGGATAGCAACTTTTTTCCCTGATAACTAAAATATATTCACTGTAGAAATTGTAGAAACTAAAGATTAATACCATGAAAAAAACAGAAATCGTCTATAACCCCACTACCCAATAAGTACTATTTACATTTGGTTTATTCTCCACAAATAGTTTCTATGCATAGACTGGATTTTTTTTTTTCAAAAGTAGGGTATTATTTTGTAACTTACTTTCATTTTCTTCATGAACATTTTTCCATATCATTAGTCTTCCCAACAACCTCACACATTTTGATTTGCTTTCCATGTTTGTTAATTGTGATGTGTGAAAATAGAGTAACTTATTGCTATACTGAGTATTCTCTGATTAGAAGATTAGTATACCTCTCCCCTGGTTAACCTTAGAAAAGTCTTTTTTTTTCTTTGTGAATTGCCCACTTATGTCTATTTTTCTTTGGAGATCATTTTTATAGAGGTGTTCATCTAGCTCTCATTGCTTTTTATAATATCTTTTATAGGGCATACTGGCATTTATAGTATAGAGCTTACAGTTTGTCTTTTAATTTGGGTTATGGTATTTCTTGGCAATATTTTTCAAAATGACATTTTTGTGATTATAAAAATAGTTGCTGTAGAATATTTGAGAATATCAAGAAAAATAAAAAGCTATAACTCTACCACCTAAAAATCTACTTTTTTCTATGTGCTATATCAGGGGATTTATCCATTGATACAAACAGGAACTTGTATGCAAATGGAAAGCAACACAGTCTTGTTCAGTGTTTGTTAATTTAGAACAATGCCTGATATATAGTAAGAGCTGAGTAAATTATATCTCTATTTCAAAGTTGCATTTTACACATTCAAGATAACAGTATTAAATCTTGCTCTTTTCATTTAATACATTACAAGGACCTTTCTAAATCATGAAATTTTTTCAGAAATATTTAGGAAACTGAATTTTATCAAAGCAGATATATAATACCTTAATTTGTCTAAATATTTTTCTATTGGGGGCTTTATTTTGTTTCTAAGTTTTCCATATTACAGATAACACTAATGAACATATTGATAAATCTTCATATGGAATTCAGATGATTTCCATAGGATATATTTCTAGACCTAGGATTATTGAGTCAAACTCTACAAACATTTGCAGGTTTTAATACATATTCCCATAGTACTACCTCTAATAGTTGCATGAATGTACCCTTCATTGAGCAGCATAAAAGAAGATTCCATTAAGGCCACACTCATTTATGAAACTAGTCCCACTATAACTTCGTACTCTAACAGTGATACTAGTTTTGTGAAAAGTATTGTTTCTATGACTAAGATGGTTTTTGAAATGAAATAAATCCATCCACAGTAGTAATGTCCATCTAAATTATTTGAGGCAAGCTCAAACAGATGAGTTTATTTGAGAATAGCAGAGGACTTGAAATTCGCAACACGTGAACTACAGCAAGCCACAGGTGAGTCCATTGAGGGTTCGGAATAGGCTGTGTTGACGGGCAGGGCACGTAAAGAGGGGAAAGTTCAAAGAGAGACTGTTAAAGTCAAAACAAATTGAGACCTGCTTTAAAAATTCCCTGAGCAGACAAAACCAGTCTAGTCATACAAGCAAAACTCAATTCAGCTCATTTTTTGAGACCAATGCGACTTGGATCATTTCTTCATTTCTTGCTCTGGAAACCATAACAAAAAACTTTCCAAGACTGATATGAGGCAACCCCTGATTAACGTCCTAACATTTAAGAAAATTCCAATTTATCAACTTCTGTAAATCAGGCATTTATGGGAAATCGGTCTCTCAGTCTTTAAGTTTTGTTTTCCTAAAGGCACATGCAGGAGACTTTCCATTCTATCCATTTTAGATTGAAACTCTTTCACAATAGGAAGGGGAAAATGTTTTAAGAGAATACACTCATAACAAACCAGGTGATAAGGAAAGCTGCTCAGCTGCTGATGCTTCGGGTTTTAAGAATCCCCAAATGATCCTGTTTGTAGCATTTTCTTTGCTTTTCCCCTCATTAAAAAGACTACTTTCAACTAGATCAGACAATAAGACCTGTAATGAAGGCTTGAATATGCGGACATTTTTACCTCTTCATTTTTAAAGTTAATTCTAAGTACATTCGTCTAACAGGTGAGTCATCTCTGTTCTATTACAAATTATAATCAAATTCTGAGCATTTCCTCCATTTTACTGATATCAAAATAAATGATATCCTATTCAAATTCTATTTAGTCACTAAGCAATTGTATTGAATAAGTATTCAGTTCTTGCTATGCAAAGGTCAAACAGTCCTGACATCCTGTTTTAGACTGCTTAGATTCTCCATCTCTTTCATACAATTTAACAAATGTTAAATTGGCAGTTACACTGTTACTTTTTAAAACTCTCTAAAACTTTTTAAATGTTGGAGAGTTGTTTTTCAACGTATATGGTATGATCTCCTTTTGATAAAAACAAACTCTCAATGTAGGTATGCATTTGTAAAGGGGATAGAAGAGTCCAGAAAGAGCAGACATTACCTTTTAGGGTAGATTGGAGTGAGGGCTTGCACCTGGGCACTGAATGAGTTTACTGTTACAATGACCATGTATTACATATTGGCTCTGAACAACTCACCAAACATCTTTTTAGGATGGTACTCCTCACAGAAATGTGATCTAGCCTAATTTTAAAATAATCATCTCCTCTGGAGTCACTTTTCTGATACAGTAACATTGGCGGATAAGGAGCCCGCTATCCTAGTGGGTCATCTTTCAAGGTTGATTAGAGTCAGAGGCTTGCTCTCAGACTATGGAATTGTTTTTCTCCTTGGAAAGAACTAACGTGAAAAGAAGCAAGAAGAATCTTTGGTCTTATTTAGATAACATTCTAAATACCCGAGTTAACATACCCCTATGATTAAGAGTAGTTTAAATACATCATTTCTAAAGGTACAGGAAGCCCGACCCTCCAGAATGGAGGTTTCACTAACCAGCCAGATGTCTCTCTGCTGTATATAGTAAAGTATAATTACTTATTTTATAATGTAAGATAAAGAGTGCCCTAAACAACAATTAAGTTCTGCAAAGTTAGTGTTTGCGGGGAAGAACGCGAGCTTTTTGGTAGCGCTCCTGTAAAAACTATTTCTGACCAAGCTCCAACACAAACACCTTTTTCTTCCTAAGGAATCAACCCGTGGTTTATTTACTGGGTTAAAATTCCAACCCCCATTCTTTTCATTACCTTTGAGACAGAGCCAAAATTGCTTTAAACTGTTCGATTTCACAATGAGATGACAAAGGTGTGTGTGCATAATTTATCTTTTCACAAAACCCAGCATTCAGAATAAAATAATCCCACTCCTGAAGTCAAGAAACTGAAAATGGTGTTAAGATTCTCTCTCTTTTTTAAAGTTCAACAAAAGCCCTAAACTCCAGTTTTGAGGCACTTCATCCAACCTGAACACAATTATTGGGGGAGGGAGAGGAGACAGAGAGAGTAAAGAAACAGAGAGGAAAAGAGCGTGGGTAGTGAAACGGAAGGCAGGGAAACTGTCCAAGAGGCTCGCTGGTTCACCCTTACCAATCCCTCTCTGGGCACACATCACAGCATGATGATCACAAGTCCCAAGATGCAAGAACCAAGCACAAATCCGGAGAGTGGAGGCGGGTTATGCTTCTATGCCAGCCATTTGACTCTGAAGAAAAAAAAAAAAATCACTTCTCCGATAACTCCCAAGCTCAGCTGCCGGAGCCGGAGCCCCGCCTGGGCAGAGCTGGCAAGCCCTCCTCACTCCGTTCCTTCCCGCGTTCCTTCTCCTCCTGATCGCCTTTCCGCCGGGATGCAAAGCGGCCGGAGCTCCCGAGAAAGGCCAATCGCTCGCCGCCCCACCTCTCGTGACGTCAGGGGTAGGGGGCGGGGATGGCCGCCCGGGGGCTTTCCAGCTCCAGCTGATGGCCAGAGCTTCCTGTCCGCCTGTGGCAGTAGTCTCACTAGACCAGGACCTGACTGCTCTTGGAGTTTGGTTCATGCTTGTGTCGCTGAAATTCTGTTTAACAGTTCACCCATTTACCTAGACTTGAAACGCTTGGCAGTTATTTTTTGGAGGGTAAAGGGGTCAAATCTAAACTTAATATTGTTGTTGTATAACTAGAAAAGAAGTTGAGAAAAAGACCATAATTCTGATTTGGTCTTTTTTCTCACTCCTTGACCTTCTATTCCCTCCCTCACGCGGTGTAATGTGGCTTTGTCCTGCCATGGTCTGCTAGGTTAAAACTCACAGCTTTTTAAAAAATATTATTCCTAAGTAAATTCCAACAACCCATCTGGTCTCTCAAAACTTCCGACCGACTAAGTGCTGTGAGAAAGGGAAGGGCATGCAGAGAAGGCAGAACCAACAGTGGTAATAATTCAGACCAAATAGTAATAATCACTGGCTGCCAATTGTTCTCTCCCACAAAGATAAAGAAGGGGCAAATCTCTCCACAACTCTATTTTGTATCTCTATCTTCCATTTTCTCAAATGTTTCTTAAATACGAGACAGAAGTGAAGAAAACTAAATGAGCCTACGAATGTTTCCCGAATAACAAAGAGCCCATCAGGACGGACCGATGGAGATGGGAGACTTGCAAACTCTCCCAGGCCAGGCTGGAGAGGCCCAACAAGTTCCTGCACTCACTGAGTAGATGCCGCTCCCAAACAAGGAGAAACAAGCCCTGGGTGTGACTTCCTGTGACAGCCAATTCAGGAAAGCTCCGTTTTCAGGCAAGGGCAAATCTCTGTAGAGTTTAGTCAATTCTGGGAATAAACCTAGCCTAACAGAGCAGACTGTCATTTACGTGGTCTCTGAAACTCCTGGTCCTGGTAGCCCTTTTTGCAGTCATGTGACTCTCCCTAACATGATATAAAAGATGAAGCAATTTTCCCATCTGATAGCCAACCTTCTTGAGGAGACAAAATTTAAAATGGGCCTTCCATGGTTTCCCAAATCAGCACTGATGCTGAAATAATCTCAGTGGAGAGCTTTCTTGGGAGGATGCATACCGGGACAATTCAGGCAGGGAGCTGGTATTTGCAGCTTATTTGGATTGCTTAAATCAGGGGTTCTAACAAGCCACACATCAGAGTCAACTGAGGAGCTTCAAGGCCCCACCCAAGCCAATTAAACCTGAATATCTGGGGATGGAGTTCTGGCAATCTCTCTCTTTTTTAGGGTGGGGTGGTGAGTTGTTTGTTTAAAAGCTCTCCAAGTGATTCTAATCTGCAGCAAGGGTTTGAGAATTAATGGCTAAGATTTAAATTGTCTTAGAGGAAAATCTACATTATATTTAAGTTAAAAAAATGCGGTAGCAGAATAATGTAAAACACTTTGTAATACAACTTATGCCTTATATATTTATATATTTGTACATTTAATATAAATGTAAAAATACGATGTTAAGATACACATCAAAATTGTGTACTCAGAGGGAAAGGATGGGAGAGTGAGGGGAACGGAAGAGTGAGGGGACATTACTAGCTTTCCATTTGTTTCTGTATCATTTGACTGAACGAAAGCATGTGTCCCATTTATGATTTAAATATATCTAATCGTTTTAAAAATTAATACTTATAAGTGAAATAGGTGAGGGAATTTAAGAGGTACAAACTTCCAGTTACAAAATAAATGAGTCACAGGGATGAAGTGTACAGCGTGGGGAATATAGTCAATAATAATGTAATATCTTTGTATGCTGATGAAGGTGGTCAAAAGGTGCAACCTCCTGCAATAATAAGATGACTAAGTTCTAGGGATGTAATGAACAACATGACTAATAGAAGTAACACTGCTGTGTTACATACATGAAAGTTGTTAAGAGCTAATCCTACCAGTTCTCATCACAAGGAAAAAAAATTTTTTCTTTTATTTTTCATCTATGAGATGATGGATGTTCACTAAACTTATTGTGATCATTTCATGATGTGTGTAAGTTAAATCATTATGCTGTACACCTTAAACTTATACAGTGCTGTATGTCACTTGTAGCTCAATAAAACTGGAAGAATTAATACTTATGAATATCTTTGCAAATAACCACTATTAAAGTGAGCTTCAGTTTGTTTTTGCAAATGTTTCTCTAGTATTTAACATTTCTCATAGGATTGTTTCCATTTCGTTAAAAACAATCCATAAAATCTTTGATTTAATACATTGGCTACCAAAACGTAAGTATTAATCCATACACCACTGCCAAACTTAAAATATTTATTTTCTTGTAATTTCAGAAATATTTTCAAATTTTATGTTCATATCTCCTCATGAAGTTTTAGGAAAAAACTTAATATTCAAAGTATAGATGTAAGGAAATTTCCTCTTTTCTAGTTGGAAAATTTGTAATTAGTAGTATCTCAATATCAATAACTTCATAATTAATTGCCAGCAGGAAACGTGGCATGGTAGTCAAGTGCCTAGTTGTAACCTGGCTTTAAATCTTAGCTCTGCAAATTTTAGATGTATATTCTTGGGTACCATCTCTAAGCCCCACAGGTAAAATGACTCCAATGATGTCTACCTCAGTGCTGTTAAGATTACATCAAGTCATATAGCTGAAGTGCTTATCACTGTGTAAAGCAAATAATAGGAGCTTAATAAGTGATAGTTATCAATTCACTGGCTTCTGCTTTCTGCTCTGTTAAACATACTCAAAGATTAGCATGGCAGCAGTGAACTAAGACTTTATCAGAAAACATTTTTTTTTTAGAAAACAGAAATCATGATTCTTTCTGTGCTATGATACTTCTTATCCAGATAGATGTGAAAGAGAAATATTTTCTTTCAGGCCACTACTTTAAAATGTAACACATAAAACTATGTGTGTTTTTTGTTTGCCTCCAAATACTTTACATGTAACAGTGCTTCCTAAAGTGACACACAAGCTGACTTTTCATGATTCATAATCAACCACTTCTTTTTCTCGTATTACTTATCTTATTAACAAAGTATGACTCAAGCACAGATAATGATATTTCCCAGGATTGGCTTTCTAACTTTTGGACCAAAAAAAAAAAAAAAAAATTGAGAGTTCAGTGCCTCAAGCAATAATGGTTTATGCCTTGTAGATGAGCCCTGATTCTGGTAACATCATCATCAGATATTTTTTCTTTCCTTAATATTTACTGAGCACTAGTAAAACATTTCTGTTAGGCAATGTTCTAAGGCGTTTACATCTATTACGTCATTAATCTTCATATCAGCCCTATGAGTTCAGCATTTATTTAGATATAAGAATCTGAGATACAGAGAGATAAAGTGACTTGCCCAAGACAGTAAAGCTAGTAAGTGAAAGACTGGAGAACCCATATTCTATTGTGGACTATTCAGTATAGCTTTCAACGAATTAGGAAGGTGCATATTAAATGACTTTGGGGGTGGGGGCAAGGTAAAACCATGCTATGGCTATAACTGCTTTGTTGAGAGTAGAAATTCTATATTTTTTAGAAACAACAAGAATATATACATCATTATTACCAATTGTAAACTTAGGCATTAATTTTATATGTGTGCATTTTCTTAAAAAGAGGAATTACATTTCCTTCCCTTTACATCAGCTGAATCACTTTCTTCCATATGAGAACAAGTTGGGTTTTAATCTTATTAAAAAAAACCCTTGAAATGCAATGATTACACAGAATATCAAAAAGGGAATCTCCATAATGGTAGAGATTCAAGCTGGTCCCAGCATTCTAGATATGTCCATTAACTCCTTCTGGATCCTGTTTGTAATGTGATGAAAAGCGCCTAATAGAAGAGTAGCAGAATTCCTCACATGGATTGATGGCCCTTTCGTTTAAGAAAGATTATTCATCAGTCCCTTACTTAGGCAAAGGTAGGCTCCAGAGCTTTTGTCTGAATGTAGATGTTGCTGAGATAAAGAAGTATACATTTCTCTAGATATGATGTCTTTCCCCTACTGGCCAGAAAAGGCAGGAGTTTGAGGACTTTGGAAAGATGAGAGGATGGGCGATAACTCTACCTAGAGAGAAGATGGGATCTGGCCTCTAAGGAATGGCATACAACCTTGGGCCAGATGTGCAAGAAGGCCAATGACAAATTCCCTGAGCAGCTATGGCCAAGGGACTTTAAGAAAGTGATGTCTAATATCCACTTTTAAACTGTTTTCTTTGCTGTGGCGCTATATCCCTTACAAATTGGAGCTCCCCAGACAACAGGCTACGGTTGTACTGAAAGATAATCTCTCAGCCCGTGGGCAGCTGCATGAGACCTGAGGGGTTTAGAACTCATCATGGAACAGGAACCCACGGAGCTGATGAAGGAGGTCTGCGTTCCAGGTTCCCAAAGAACAAGCGACCGGCTTGAGGGAATGTTCGGTGGAGCTGGTGAGGAGGGTAAGCAAGCATAGCTTCGGCCCTGTTCCCAGTTCTCTCTTTTCATATATCTTGGATACCTCTCTCCATTTTCAGCTGTAGGGGCCCATTGCTCCTTAAGACGTATGTTCTGCAAATTAGAGCTTGACAAGCAAAATTGAATTGGATACAAAATCCAATCGCATTATCACAAAGAATTACAATATTACCCAGTAAAATACAAGGTTGAGCCTTATGGAGCTGCCAATATTCAACCAGTTTTGACATCCAAAAATAGCAATTTCATATGGTTAAACTAATTAAAGGAAGGGTTATTAGAGTCTTGAAATATAATTTCAACTCTTGCAAATTCTGTTATGGTTGTAAAAATAGTTTCTCATTGATGGTAATTAGCAAGAATTTGAAGAAATCATTATTTATCCAAAATTATATGCAGCCATTTCAAACAGAAAACCTTTCATAAAAATGCTCATAGAGAGATACCAGACATAACAGGCGACATACTGAATGATTCTATTTCTATGAAATGCCCAGAATAGGTAAATCCACAGAGGCAGAAAGTAGAATAACAGTTGCCAGGGGCTGGGAAGAGAGAAGAACGGGCAGTGACTGCTAAGGGCTACAAGGGTTCTAACTGGGGTGAGAAAAATGTTCTAAAATTAGATAGTGATGATGGTTGTACAGCACTACTAAAAGCACTTAAAGGGGATGTTTATTTTAAACAGGTGAATTTCATGGTACCTGAATTATATCCAAACTAAAAACAATTATAAGAGAAAAAATGTTCAAAGCAAGAGATACTCAATAAAATTTTTTAATATTTTAAGGAAATTTTATATAAAGTCAAAGTTTTTAACATCTTCCTCAATACTTGGAATTTTAAAATTTATGATTCTGTTATACTTTAAAAATGCAATAAAATTTTATACCAAGCCCTATGTGAATCAAATTAGTTTACCTCATTAGGCTCTATGAGTATTTTTTGGGGGGGGATGGATTTCTTATTGAGATTCCACTAAATCTTTAGATCACCTGGGAGAGAATTGGCATTTCCTTTTTTTGTGAGTGGATAGTATCTCATTTTTTTAATAAGCTTTAAAAAAATTAAGGTATAACATGCATACAGAAAAGTGTGCAGATCCTAAGTGTACAGCTCCATGAGTTTTCAAAGTAAACACACTCATACAACTAGTAACCAGGTCAAGCAACAGAATATTAACACCATTTCAGAAATCTCTCTTGTTCCTCCCACTTCACTGCCCTCACCCTCACACAAGTGTCTGCTCTCACACAGGTGTCCACTCACACGTGTCCACTTGTCTCACACAAGTGACTTTTTTTTTAAACATAGGCTGTATAAGTATTATCATTTTCTGTGAATGCAACACATGAAAAGTGATGAAAATATCTGTGTTGTATTATCCTCTAATCTTTAAAAAAAAAAAAGTCTGTTATGTTCACTGGCCTCTTCTTCTGGGGAACTGAAGAGCAACGTCTATGCGTGAGGGGAAGTGGCCAGAGAAAAGATGGCAAACATGAGACAATGTCATCAGCTGGGACTGCAAATTCCAGGGGAGCACAAATACAGGGCAAGAGGTGATCAACTCCCCTTTCTCTAGAAATCTTATAAACAAGAGGGAGTTGTAGCTGCTTTGTTTGAACTTTAAGGGATGGAGTGGCCTTAGAAATCGGGAAGAATTCCAAACACTCGGATTACAAGTCAATTTTACGATCACTAGGAAAAGTTGGAGCAAAGTGAAGTCTTCAGTTTCAACCCCTACCTCTCTGCTTATTCAGTCACTTATTCATTTAACGTGTATCCATGGAGCACCCAATATGTGGCAGGCGCCATTCCAAGTACAAGAAGACACAGGTAAACAAAACAAAAAGTCCTGCCCTCATTGGATAGATGTAAAATATTTAATACATTAGATGGTAGTAACTGCTATAGAGAAAACAGCAAGATAACTTTCAATTTGGAAGAGGAGGAGTCTCTCCAAGAAAGTGACATTGAGCAAAGACCTAAAGGAGGTAAGAGAGAAAGCCATAAGGGTGTCTGAGGAAAGAGCATATCAGGCAAAGAGAATATTCAGTGCAAATGCAGGGGTACCCCTGGAAAGTTGGAGGGACAGCACAACACCACTGTGACTAGGGCACCAGGATTCGGGGAATAGTGTGGTAGCAGTGGGAAGTCATAGAAGGTGACATCAGAGATAGAAAATCTTGGAAGGCTTGGCAGTCTTCTGTGAGGAATTTGGATAATACCCTGAATACACTGGAAAGATACGGGTTTTGAGTGGAGAACTGATGCAGCCTGACTAATGTTTCAACAGGATCACTCTAGCTTTACCATTGACAATGAACTATAGGGAATAATGGTTAATGCTGGGAGACCAGTCAAGAGGTGATTTTTTTTTTTTTTTGCTGTACGCGGGCCTCTCACTGTTGTGGCCTCTCCCATTGCGGAGCACAGGCTCCGGACGCACAGGCTCAGCGGCCATGGCTCACGTACCCAGCCACTCCGCGGCATGTGGGATCTTCCCGGACCGGGGCACGAACCCGTGTCCCCTGCATCGGCAGGCGGACTCTCAACCACTGCGCCACCAGGGAAGCCCAAGAGGTGATTTTAAGAATCAAGGGGAGAGATGATTTGGGCCTAGAGCAGGATGGTCACTGTGAAGGTAGTGGTCAGCTTCTGGATGTACACTGAAGGTAGTGCCAACAGGATTGCTCATAAATTGTGTGTGAGTTATAAGAAAAAGAGAGGAGTCAAGGATAACCCCAAGGTTTCGGCTTGAGCAAATGGAAGAGTGAACTTGCTTAATCATTCTTGTTATTGCTCATCTCCAGAATGACTTGTTGCTGCCATTACTCAGATCTGACCCTAATAGGGAAGGGAAATAATATGTGTGTGTCAGGATGGTGAGGTTTTCATATCTGCTTCAGTAATTGAGCATTTGGAATCAATAGTTAAGAAGTATGAGATTCCTTTAAAGTCTACCAAGATACTATCAGCCTTTTATAGTATTGCTGCTGAAAGCCTATTAGACAGCTATACATTTTTCCTTTGCTTTCTATCTCTCATTTATATACTTTAGTAAGTTTAGTACGTTTTCAAATACTTCATTTTTCCATTGAGTTTCTCTACTGAATCTTGCAAAAATATCAAAATAAAAAAATTTCAAAGGTCAAAGTTCACAGAATTTCACACTTTACTCCTTAGTTTCCATCATCCAGTCGATATTGGAGGTGGAAAGGTCCAAGTTCTGGAACTCTGAAAATCACCCTCTGTAGCCACAAACTCATATATCCTCTGCGTGCTCCCTCATTAACCCTTTGAGAACCTCTCTTGCTTCCCAGCCTGGATACTCTTATCAGGTAGTTCAATGACACTTCAAAGCACAGGTATGTGTGGGGATAAGATGTTGTAGATTTGAGATGTCTTGAGATTTTTAAAATTTTAGATGCTCAAAAATGGAACAGAGGGCCAGATACACTGACTTATGTTTATATGCCTCAATACCAGAAAAAAAAAAAAGGAAATGAGGTACAGCAAGGTAATCCCACTTTTAGCAGGAGAGAAAAATGACCAAATTCAGCCATACCCCTTGCTTTTTTGACAAGACTGCAGCTTTGTGAAGTTAACATGGATTTCCTGTTCTTCTAACTCAAGCTCTTGTACTTACCATTGGGAGAAGTACACTTTGCAAATGGAAAAATGGACATCAATTCCATTTGGAGACCTCCTGGAAGAGGTCTCCTTTTACACTGCCAGGGGCTAATCACAATCCAGGGGGATGTCGAAACCTCATAATTCTTGTCTGATTATCTCTAGTTTAGAATATCTCCCTCTCTGGGAGCCATAGGTGTTCTAGCACCTACTATCACTCTTTTCCAGCTAGCAAAAAGTATACAGGGGCTTCGTCTATTTATTCAACAAATACTGACAGCCTACTATGTGAGTGACTAGGTGCTAGGGACCAAGAGTGAATAAAGTCTTTGACCTTATGGACTTTGTAGTCTCATTAAGGAGAAGAGCAATAGTCAGCCAATCGTAAGGCATTATAAAGACTGCTATGATGGGAAAAAAATCAGGTGCTGTGGGAGTAACCTAGATACGGGCAGACAAGACTTCTTGGAGCAAGAGATATCTAAACTGAAAGCCGAAGGGTACAGAGAAGTCAGCCAGATGAAAAGAGGAATAAAAGTGTTTCAGATGGAGGAAAGGGCTGTCATACTTGGGATTTATATGTCATATTCATATCACCAGCATGGAGATTTTCATGGGCATTGGAGGCTTTGGTCTGACTAGGTTGGCCATCTCCATGATGGTTTCACAGTTTTGGCTCCATATCTCAAGGGCCTCCTACATGATCACCGTCAGCTCCAGGTTCCACTGCCTCTTTTCCTGCCACAAGTCCACCTTGTCAGTTCTCAACCCTGGGGAGACTCTACTGGCTGCTTTCCCCCTGTATATTTCTGGGTTGTGTTGCCGGAGAATGTTATGAAAATAAGCTAAATGGTTCCTCTGAAAACTTTAGTTACCTCAATGGAATCCACACGCTTGATGAATGATTTTGTTGTTTATCTTTAAATAATTCCTTACCACATTCTGAGCCAAGCCCTCCTCTTCTAACAAATATTTACTGAGCACCACCAAGCGCCAGGCACCAGTCTAAACCCAGCCTCACCACCTTCACTCACAACAGGCGATTATGCAATGTACTGAGATGGGTCCAAGCCACCTTGATGTGTGAATGTCACTGATTCCTAGATTTCTATGTAAAGTGCCCTCCTTTCTTTAGAGGAAGGAGTTCCGTTTCTCTCTGAAGTCGATTATCTCTGGCTGCCAGCTCTTGGCCAGGGGTTTATGTTATCAATTATTACCTCTCTTTCAATCACTACTTTCTCTTCACTGGATTATTCCCCTCAGCCCACAAATATTTAAGTTAGAGATGAATATATATGTTCTCTATACTAAGAAGAAGGAGGAGGAGGAGGAAAAAGAAAAAAAAAAGAAAGGAGGGAGAGAAGGAAAGAAGTTTATGAAAAGAAAGAAGAAAAAAAAAGAAACCCTTCTCTTGATCTTGCTATCTATTCAGATCAAACTATGATTTTCTCTCTCTCCTTACCACATTATATGTTCATCACTGGAACATGTCTTAGAGACTTGCTAACTCCTTAAGTCCCTGTGGTCTGGTTTCTTTTTTCTCCCCTGAAACTTATCAAAGGTCACAATTCCAATTGTCAAATTCAGTGTCTTTCTCACATTCTCCATTGTCACAACTAACTTTGATAACCATTCCACATTATGTGGAACTCCTCCCTTGAGGAGTTTCTGGCTTTTTTTTAAAAAAAAAAGATTTTTTTTGTTTTTTTTAATTAAAAAGAAAAAAATTTAAAGACTCTCGTCTGGTTCATCTGCTTTTTTCTTTACCTTAGATGTCAGTGATCTTTCTAAGGACTACCCTGGTAATCTCATTCATTGTAATGGGTTTAGTTTTGGTATCTAGGCTGAGGACTTCCAGACTTCTTTTGCCCTCTACTGAGCTTTACATATGCATTTCCAGTTGTCAGCCAACCACTTCCTCCTGATGGCAATGTCATCTTGGTACCTCCAATGCTGTGTCCCCTTCTTTCTACCCCTGCTTTTATTTTTCCTTTCCATTTCCCTATCAGGCTCTGAGGTGTCCACAGCTGGGGTTCAGTCATGCCAAGGCAGCTCTGGCAAAATAGTGGGGCAGCACACCAGAAGCTGATTAGAATGAGACCCAGGAACCTCTTGGGACTTAATCATTCTAAAAGGAAATTCCAGGCCCATTTAATTGGCCCAGCAAAAAACAATCCTGTAAGGACTGGATGATTCTAAGTAGAGCATGATGTTTTTCATTTAGAATCATCTTCTACCCTCTCCCTTTAAATACCACCACAGAACCTTAATACCAATTTGTAAAGTGCTAATAGAATAAAAGTGTTTATAATGCAGGTATGACTCAGGTGTTATGGGAGTGTAAAAGATAGGGAAATAGCAAAAGTTTTATATAAGATGTCATTGGAATGGGTCTTATGAGTAGGAATGCCCTCATGGAAAAATAAAGGTCTCTGGCAAAATACAAAACAACAAACAAATAAGAGGAAAAACACAAAGACTCTGGTATATATGGCACATTTGAGACTTTTTTTTTTAGTCTTTACATGACCAGTGCATAGCAGAGAAGGGGAGGAAGAGAATTAGGACTCCACTGAGAAGGTTTCAAGATGAAGGAGTGTTGTGGTCAGACCTGTGCTGTAATAAACTGATCTAAAAGTGGTGGGTAGGACAGACGCCGCAGTGTGAGAGAGATGAAACGAAGGCCTGAAACAAGGAAGTGGCAGTGGTGTGGAAAGGAAATGATGCGTTCAAGAGTCTCTGCATGGTCATCTCTTCCCTGTCATAAGAAAAATGAATAGGAGCAGAGCTCCAGCCGACAATTGAGATTGTGTGGCCTGCAGGAATGATATTGCTCTGAGTAATGGAGTCAGAGGGTCTTGGGAAGACCCCCAACGTGGGCAGGCTGACTAGCAGAATCCTAGCTGATTTTCCATCTGACAGATAATATATGACTTAAATGGTGATAAAAAGTGACATTATCATCAGGAGAAAAACATGGTTCACAAGGATACATGCACCCCAGTGTTCATCACAGAGCTGTTTACAATAGCCAAGACATGGAAGCAACCTAAATGTCCATCGACAGATGAATGGATAAAGAAGATGTGGTACATATACATACAATGGAATATTACTCAACCATTAAAAAGAATGAAATAATGCCATTTGCAGCAACATGGATGGATGTGGAGATTATCATACTAAGTAATCCAGACAGAGAAAGACAAATATCATATATCATCACTTATATGCAGAATCTTAAAAAAAATGATACAAATGAACTTATTTTACAAAACAGAAACAGACTCACAGACTTAGAGAATGAACTTATGGTTTGTTTTGGGGGGAAGTGTGGGGGGAGAGATAGATTGGGAGTTTGGGATTGACACATGTACACTGCTATATTTAAAATAAATAACCAACAAGGACCTATGGTATAGCACAGGGTACTCTGCTCAATACTCTAATAACCTAAATGGGAGAAGAATTTGAAAAGAACAGATGCTTGCATATGTATAACTGAATCACTTTGCTGTACACCTGAAACACAAGATCGTTAATCAATGATACGCCAATATAAAATAAAAATGAAAAAAAATAAAAAGCTTAAACAAACAAAAAGTGATATTATCATTACTTAGGTGCTTCATTAAGCCTAGTGCAAGTTTCCACGTTGAATGAGTGTCTTTCCTACCATCTATTGGATGAAATGACAAATCTCTTCCTTGAGTGATTTTGCTCATCAAGTATCTCCATTACCAAGAAATCACAACAGAAAGTCAATAGTGTGGGGGTTGGGTGGGGCACACAGTGGACTTCAAAGGTACTGAGGATGTTCTATTGTTTCTTAAACTCAGTGGTGGTATATTAGTCAGGATTCTCTGGAGAAACAGAACCAATACGATGTACATAAGTAAATAAGAAAGAGAGAGATTGAAAGATTTTTAAGGAGTTGGCTCACATGATTTTGGGGGCTGGTAAATCCAAAATCTACAAAGTAGGTCCGGCAGGCTGGAGATCCAGGGAAGAGTAGATAGTGCAGTTTGAGTCCAAAGGCAGTCTGCCTCTGGAACTCTCTCACTCTTGAGGGAGGCCAGTCTTTTTCTATTAAGGCTTTCAATTGATTGAATGAGGCCCACCCACACTATGGAGGTTAATTTGCTTTACTCAAAATCAGCTGATTTAAAGTTAATCTCATCTAAAAAATAACCTTGGCAGAAACACCTAGAATAACGTTTGACCAAATATCTAGGTACTGTGGCCTGGCCATGTTGACACATAAAATTAACCATCACAGGTCAGTACGCGGGTCTTCCTTTTATTATGGCTTTTAAACTGTAAATATACATTACAAATTAAAACAAAGTCAATGTCTTCCTTTATCTTGGACGCTGAGGTTACAGTTTGGAATACAAGATCCCAAGATTGGCCAAGGCAGTTGTGAAAGCCCCTGTGGGCAAAAAATAAGAAAATTTTAAAGAAAAAGATATGCAAAACAAGGGCCTTGCGGAATGCAAGGGGACCAAATATTTAAACTGCCAAAACAGAAGGGCAAGGTATCCGGGCTCACATTTTATCTCCAATTGATTCAAAAGGTTGTTAATAAGCTCCCAATTGGAAGTTCAGGGCATCCACTGAAGTATTAGTTGAAACCCGAAGGGAAGAATCTAAAAAGTATCCTAACAATTGCCTTCGTGGATCAGACAGGCAGAATTGAGAGGCAGAAAAGAAGGCTAGCTAGACCCCCAAGGGGCTCACATCCTTGCTGTGCCTGAGACTGCTTCTGTTGTCACATGCTGGCATTGATGACTCCTCTGAAAATGGTTATTGCTTAAGTCCACCCAGGGTATAATGTTTAATGTTCAGACTAATTTGGACCATCTGTCATTGAGGAGACACATTTACTGAACCCACAGTGAGTGCAGAGCAAGACAAATATTTCTGTATCAAAATGATGTTTCTTAAAAATGGTGTGTTTATTGAATTTCCATAAGTCCAATTTTATTTCAAATGCCCTAGAGAAGTTCATTACTAAAGGAGCCTGGTAATGAATCCTATTACAATATCAGATTTTTTAATGTTTCTTTTCTTAAAAGAAGGCACTAATGATGTGCAGTGTGCTCTTCAGGCCAGCTAGGTTCTGAGCGATCCTTCACACGGTCCCTCCATAGGTCACTGTATTACTGTTTACATAAAATCCATTTGCTGTCATCGGCATAGGGCTTTTATAAGAATTCTTTAAAATATTGTGTGAGTGTACATTCCATTAAACCAGCTTTTATAAATGCTAAGACAGAGTTCTGTTACCCTTTTATATGCTCTCAATTTACATTGTTTAATCTATGCTAAAATCTCTTCGAATTTTAGAAAAATCTTTCTTTGCATAAAAATAGATAAGAATGAAATGATTTTAACAAAAATGAATTTATGAAAATGTCTGTTTTATCCGTAAAATTTTAAAACTTACTGTCTAGAGCATACACTACAATTACTCATCATTCTCCTCACATTCCAGCAAGTCAAGTGGATATAACTGTTTTACCATCAAAGAAAGTCAAGACATGATTAGCCTTACTGAATTGTGTTCTAATGATGTTGATGTTATAATTAGTCTGTTTTGGGCTGGACCACTGGTGATTTGAACTTCTGAGGGCCTCCATTTTTTCTTCTGTTAGAGGAAGATGAATAAGACGCCTTCTAATGTTAGTTTGGCTTCAACACTGTAATTATCTGACCAAGTTCTTGTTTTCCCTTGCTCTGCTCTATAATTTAGCCACAATGTTAAAAAAAAGGGCTACCTTATAAAAACTATCTGCTTCACTCTGGACCTGAATATTCCTCATAATACTCTGCTAGAAATTTCTTTATTCCTGGCATCAAATTTTGATTTAAAAATTTACTAATTTTTGGATATAGACTGACATTGCATTCTATTATCTGCCTTTTTGGTTCGTATAATTCCTTGCAACCAGATTGCTGTGTTCATCCATTTCTGCCTGTGGATATTCAAACCATCTTCCAAATCCGACTTATTCCTTTACCAGAATGTCTCTGGTCAGCTAGATGGTACATTTCCCTTCTTCTGAACTCCTGGCTTAGATCTATCATGTAATCTTTGCTTTCATTTTTGTTTTCTTTTTGTAAATTTAAGTGATCTAGAAAAGTATAAAGATTATAAAACAAATTTACACAATCCTACTTTTCAGAAAGAATTACAGCTATCATTTTGGATTATGTGCTTTCAATCTCATTTCTTTTTATAGCTATCACTAAAGTTCCCTTAAACATTACTCCAAGTCTAATTTCCAGAACCTACATGTATATGTTGTGTAACCTTCCAGATCCTTAAACAGATACATATATAATATATGCTGCTACTTTTTTTTTGTATTTTAACTAGTATACATGACAGTTATGTGGTATGTCAGCAAGTTCCACATCTTTTTTGAACTGAACATATTTTAAAAATCTAGATCTATTCTCATTGATTTAGTAAATAAGTTCCTTTCTTTTAAGTGCATACAACATTCTGTTATATGACTATACGTTATTAAATGTATAATTCCTCTATTGATGAAATGCTACAATATGGAGCTCTCACTGTGATAATTGGTTCATTAAATAAATTTTTAAAAAAATCTCCCTTACTGCATTGTAATTTCTTGAGTTTCAAAAATATGTTAAAAATAATCTAATTTTCCCAGGAAGAAACACAAAAATAGAGTGTTTTTCTTAGTTAACTAAATTTAGTTTTAACTAAAATGAGAAAATACCTTTAAGTGCCAATGAAAAGAATAGTAAATTGGCAGAAAAAAATATACACCTGAAGACATAGAACTGAGTTTGGGGAATGCTGAGTTAAGCTGACTAAAGGTTAAAAACTGACACACTCAGGCAGAAAAGAGTGTGTATCTGTAATGGGAGCCATAAGGAAGGGGAAGCAGGGGGATAGAAGGTGGAAAAAAATCAGAACCTACAAAAAACAGAAACAAAGCTCCAGTGATTTGAGGATAAAACCAAAAGTAGTCTCCCCAACAAGTTGCAACACACACTGTTGGAACAAGTGCAGGGCAAACTTCCCTATGGCTTCCTCTTATTGTTAAACCAAGCTTGGAAATAATGTAATAAGAGAGTATGGGGACAGACACTACATTTGAATGGACCTCACCCAGTAAACCAATTAACCAGCTAGAATGACCTTTTCAGGCCAGTTGGTGATTGCAGCTATGGGTATTTTCCTACGTAGCTGAAAGGTAGGGTGGAATGTAAACCTGAGAGTCCCTTCAGGAAGAAGAAGGTGATGAAAGAAGAATTTCCTTTTTCATCTGCTGGATATCAACCATGCTGTGGAGGGGAAAACTGCAAAACATTTTGTTTCCAAAAATTCCCTAACTCCTTTTCTAGCTTTTCTTTTTGGTTCTCCCAATTATCCAATACCCTCATGCTAAACTTTGCAGCTGAAAACTCTCTGTTGAGGCATTTCATGGGCAATATTTCTGGGCTTACTTCCCACTCTTCATGTTTCAAAATGAAACATGTTTCAAAATGAAACTTTTTCTGTCTTTTGACCAAGACTGACTTAAAGTTTCCCAGCTTGGCTAAATTTTAGAGAATCTTCCTTCTGACTAAACTCCTGACTTCCACTTTCAGAGAACATTTTCTTTAGAAAACTTGTAATTATAATTACTTTCTCTCCCCTTTGAGATGTAAATCTTTTTAAAAAAAAGGTCTCTGCCAGTTTTACAGTTTAGGAATATCTTTCTTAAGAGCTTGTGAGCCATCTCTCTGAGATGTAACATCAAAGGAGACAGCACCCCTATCTCTCAGCCTCTGTGGAAGGGTAGGAGCCTAATTTTGGTGGATGCCTTGCTCCAAGTTGTAAAACTGCCTCTTGTCACAAAGATATGGGAAAGTTTACTGCTCCTTTGGGTAAAGCCAGTTAGCAAATACGGATGTCATGTGTTCTCACTCACATACTACCACTTAAAAATTCTCCTGCCCTTTGTTTCAGTGAGGGTGAGCTCTTTTCTCTCTCTCATTCTTATTGTGAGAGCCTTGAATAAAGTCTTGCTTGCCTGTTTGACACTGTTCAGTGCAATTTTTGCTTTGACACTTTCAATTTTTTACCCAAGTTAAGACTCCTATTTCATAATGGTTCTTCAAGTGGGATGTCAGGAAGAAAGTAATCAGACTTCAGTAATTTATACTATATGAATCCCAATGTTCTTTCTTGGGCCTGCTATGGGCTTATATATATTTTAAACAGATATCTATTAATCCACCTGTGTTTCTTAGCTCTCTTTAGGTAAAGTAACAGCAAATTTAAATATTTCAGGCAATGGGGCAGAGCTATTTTGGCCAAGGAGGCAATTTTGGACTATCCTTTAAGGCTTTAACCTCATGGTTCTCTACTTCAGCTACACATTAGGAGAATCACATGGGGAGGTTAAAAAAAAATGCTGCTGGGGGAAAGGAGCAGTTCCCTGGCTAGAGATTCAGACTTAATTGGTCTGGGTGTGATCTGGTCATAGGGATTTCTCCACAGTTGATTCTAATTTGTAGTCAAGGTTCACTTGAATCACTGCCTAAGCTTTTCATAGTTTTTTAATCACCTCTCCTATTTCTGAATTCAACAAACACTTATGGGGAATCTGCTTCATGCCAGACACTGTCTAGAATATGAAAATGAATGTGTCATGGCCTCTGCTTTTCAAGGAGCTCTCAGAACAATGGGAGAAGCAGCCTGTAAACAAACAGCTGCAATGCAAGGCAATAAAGACTCTAATAGAAGTTCATTAAAAGAGTTATGGAAACACAGGTGAGGCAGCAATTAAAATTCTCTGGGGAAGGTGTCTGAATTCACTAGGTCTACTAAATATGCATGGAGAGAGCTGAGGGTTGATGGAGAGAAGATTCTAGGCAAAGTAAACAATAGAATAAAACCAGAGGGATCAAAAAACCCCACCAGTACCTTATTTTACCCACTAAGAGATTCGGATGTTATTGGTCTGGGGGGTGAGGTCTGGCTATTATTTTCTTTTGAAAGCCCGCACATGATTATCTACAAACAGGCAAAAAGAGACATTTTGGGGGGGGGGGCCATGGTGGTAATGATCTCACACTAAAATGTGATGATTGAAGAACTGGATAAATTTCGTAAACCCCACCAAACTGTACTTTAAATGGCAGGATTTTATGGTATGTAAATGACAAAGCTATTTAAAAAACAAATATATAGCATATGTATAGTGAAAAATCAATCACTCAAACATTCTCTGGGGTGACTCTAATGAGCTATCTTGATTAAGAACCATTGGCTAAAATCCTAACAGCTCACAGATGTGGAGGCTTTCAGTACAGTGATTAAAAGAGGTGGCAACCCGGAAGAGAGAGGTCTTTTTTTTTTTTTTTTAACATCTTTATTGGAGTATAACTGTTTTACAATGGTGTGTTCGTTTCTGCTTTACAACAAAGTGAATCAGTTATACATACACATATATCCCCGTATGTCTTCCCTCTTGAGTCTCCCTCTCTCCCACCCTCCCTATCCCGCCCCTCTAGGTGGTCACAAAGCACCTAGCTGATCTCCCTGTGCCATGCGGCCGCTTCCCACTAGCTATCCACCCTACATTTGGTGGTGTATATATGTCCATGCCACTCTCTCACTTCGTCACAGCTTACCCTTCCCCCTCCCCATATCCTCAAGTCCATGCTCTAGTAGGTCTGTGTTTTATTACCATCATGCCCCTAGTCTCTTCATGACATTTTTTTCCCTTAGATTCCATATATATGTGTTAGCATACGGTATTTGTTTTTCTCCTTCTGACTTATTTCACTCTGTATGACAGACCCCAGGTCTATCCACCTCATTACAAATAACTCAGTTTCAATTCTTTTTATGGCTGAGTAACATTCCATTGTATATATGTGTCACATCTTCTTTATCCATTTATCTGTTGATGGACACTTAGGTTGCTTCCACGTCCTGGCTATTGTAAATAGAGCTGCAATGAACATTGTGGTACATGACTCTTTTTGAATTATGGTTTTCTCAGGGTATATGCCCAGTAGTGGGATTGCTGGGTCGTATGGTAGTTCTAGTTTTAGTTTTTTAAGGAACCTCCATACTATTCTCCATAG
>NC_041220.1:54620541-54664293 GCF_002837175.3 Physeter macrocephalus
TGATTAGCTCTAGTAGTTTTCTGGTAGCATCTTTAGGATTCTCTATGTATAGTATCATGTCATCTGCAAACAGTGACAGCTTTACTTCTTCTTTTCCTATTTGGATCCCTTTTATTTCTTTTTCTTCTCTGATTGCTGTGGCTAGAACTTCCAAAACTATGTTGAATAAGAGTGGTGCGAGCAGTCAACCTTGTCTTGTTCCTGATCTTAGTGGAGATGGTTTCAGTTTTTCACCATTGAGAACGATTCTGGCTATGGGTTTGTCATATATGGCCTTCATTATGTTGAAGAAAGTTCCCTCTATGCCTACTTTCTGCAGGGTTTTTATCATAAATGGGTGTTGAATTTTGAGGTCTTGCAGACACAGAACAGTCATCAGAAAGACTAATGGAGCACTTGATATGCCATTCTAAGATTGCAAACCCCTGAGGACAGAGTGTGGACTACAAGGCATTACTCTAAGTTCCAAAATTGCAGTTCACTCAAGTATTTAACTTTAACAGAAGAATTTTGAGCTTTTAGTACACTGTATTCTTTACGGCTACACTGGAATAACTGTTATGTGCAGTCTTTATCATCCTTTTTAAATCAAAATGTCTGTTTCAAAGATCACTGTAATGGAAAACTCAGATGGCTTTAGCTACGAGGGTTTTTTTTTTGTGGTAGGCGGGCCTCTCACCCTTGTGGCCTCTCCCAGATGCGCAGGCTCAGCGGCCATGGCTCACGGGCTCAGCCGCTTTGCGGCATGTGGGATCTTCCCGGACCGGGGCACGAACCCATGTCCCCTGCATCGGCAGGCGGACTCTCAACCACTGCGCCACCAGGGAAGCCCAACAAGGTTTTTTTTTTGATATAGAAAATATGTTATAAGGAAGTGTTAAAAGCATTTCTTAATTACCTATAATGGTCAAAAAGAAAGACAAAGGCCTTCCATTTATTAAGTTCATTCACCAGAATGAAAAGACATTTATCCAGTAGACTTATAAGAAACGTTTCCTAGGGACTTCCCTGGTGGCCAGTGGTTAAGACTCTGAGCTCCCTATACAAGGAGGCCAGGTTTGATCCCTGGTCAGGGATCTAGATCCCACTTGCATGCCGCAACTAAGAGTTCGCATGCCACAACTAAAACCCGGCACAACCAAATAAATAAACAAATAAAAATAAATTGTTAAAAAAAAAGACACATTTCCTAGGCAGCCAAATCTGAGTTTATACAGACAAAATAAAACCCAGTATCTTCCAAGTCTTTACAAATTAGCTTTCCATAACTTGCTTCAATTTAATAGAACCAATGCCAGTGTAACATTTCTACATTTCCTGTATGGTTATAAGACAGTAATTAAACTCATTTAAACTTGAACCCTCTTTGCTCTCAGCAATTTATGAACAGGAATAATTTTAAATAGATTGCAAAACAAATCACTAAGCACATCTATATAGCAACGTATTGAATTAAGGTGAACAAATTAGTCAACTTCAAGTTGTAGGATAACCTGAAAAGCAGGGTTGAACTGAGAAACAGATGTGGAAAACTACAGACAATTTCTTTTCTTAACGGATGCCTTCAACTCTGAATAATGAGTTAATAGCTTTTCCGGATTTCTCAAACATTTGTCAGAAATTGTAATTACTGAAGCTAATGTCACTTCGTGGGTGAAAATAGGGAGCCCAGAATTTAGGGACAAAAGAAAGTTATAGTTTGAAACTTACTAGTAAGACTTGACCCACAATGATGGGGGATAGAAATTCCCAGAGTAACCCTGTAGAACAGAACATTTCCTAAATCTTGGTCAAGAGTGTATAAGAAGCAATTATCAGGGTATGGCATTTAACGAAAAGGAGACTCAAATAAACACTTTTTTCTTCAAGAGAGAATACACTAAGGAGAAGCAATTCCTATTGTGTAACATTCTGGTAAGAGAGTTCGGTTAGGGTGAGTCAATATCTTGAGTAAAATGACAAAATAGAGTCTGTGGACATAAAAAACTGAAGACTGGACCTTTTCTTGTAATAATTCTAAATTAGTATAGCCCAGAGTTTTATCTAAGCAGCCAACCAGCTAGTTTCACCCTCTTGATTTCTCTCAGATATAACTTCTGGAATCACAGATTTTAATCTAACCTGATTGTGGCAACAACACAAAAAGGGGTTGATTGAATTATTAACCTCTCAGCCCCTCCTCTTAATATGAAACTGAATCAATACTAATTTGAGGCAGGCACAAGATGTTAGTCAGAGCCTGGTTTAATATTTTACTTTAACAATAAGCTATCAACCATGATTGTTCCATATGAAAGTGTGAAAGATAACGATTGTTAACAGTGTTGATATACCTCGTATTAGAAATTCTCAGTTGTCTTTTGAACAGCATGATTGTGGTAGACATAAACTGTGTGTTTACCAAACTGTTTCTTTTCCTTCTTGGGCACACAGCTAAACTGTATTTTCCAGATTCCCTTACAGTTAGTTGCTACCATGAAACTGGGTTCTGGCTGATGGAAATGGGTAGAAATGATGTTCCCCATTTCTAGATTTGGCACATAAAAATCTCTTTTATGATCTTTCATATGCTCTTTCCCCAGTGCCTGAACAGACAGAACTCTGAGGTCTTGGAGAATAAAAGAGCCACCTAACCACCTATACCTGTATTAAACTGAAATACATACAACAAAAAATAAATAAATATTATGTTAAGCTACTAAAATTTTGGTGTTGTTAGTCAACCTACTCTGATCAATGCAGAAATTGGTATGAGTGGGAGGTACTGTAAAATATGTAGTTGATTTAGTGTATGGCGGCAGGCCAGAAAGCTGGGATTCATGTTATGCACTGCCTTTGACAATTTGGAAGGCAGAATCTGCGCCAACTGAGACTGTAGTTCTAGGCAATGCGATTGGAAGACAGATTATTGTCAGCGTATACCGGTTGTTATTGCTTGCATTTAGCAAGATGCTGAAAGAAGGGGATGAGTTCAGGTAAGATTTGGATAATTTTCAAGCCAAAATTAAAGGGACTAGATGGAATCATAATCTAGCATTTTAAATAAAATCATTTAAAAATAAAATTTTGAATAGAAAATTTAGAAAAACTAAAAGGGAATCAAAGTCACCTGTAATCCCCGAAATGAAAGATAACCATAACTAAGTGTGCAGAGAAAGTTTAATAAAACTGAACAAAGTTGCCAACTGCTTTGAGAGATTCGCGAATATGCCTTCCATGTAATACCATAACGGTGTGTAACCAACGTTACAATGTCGCAACTGGCAGAAAGTATTTTCCTCACTCGCAGGGAAAGCTAGGCCTACATCTCTGCGCAAGCGCACAAGGGCTCCAGCGTCTCCAGGCCCGCCCCGCCCTCCCCGACCAGCTGGGTAGAGTCACGTGAGCGAGCCGCGGCCTCAAAGGAGACTCCAGGACTGGTCATGTGACCCAGCCCCACTACTCGCAGGGATGGAGCCGGAAGAGGGGGTTCCCTTGTGGCGGCTGCAGAAGCTTCCTGCTGAGCTAGGCCTGCAGGTGAGGAGGGCGCCAGGGGCGGCTGCGCAGGGCCGGGCTCCGGGACGGCCTGGCGTGCGGGGCAGGTCCCACCTGGACGCCTTTGCGGGGCTCGCGCCCGCTTCCCAGAGGAAGGAGAAGGAAAGGGTGTGATTTCGGGTGGCCTGCCCCCTGTGTCCCCTGGAGAGTTGAGGAGGCCGAGGCTTGGGTCGCCACCTTTGCGCCCCGGCCTCCAGTGGCCTCTCTGGGCGCTTTGCACGCAGACGCCCGCCGGCCCGCGCCCGCACCTGAGTGGGGACTGCCTATTCGCTCCCGCGAGCGGCCGGGACCAAGTGACCTGGGCCGGGGGGGTGGAGTCGCCACGTAGTCTTTGAAAACTTACAACGTGGACGGGATGGTTTGCAACCTCTCGTATACGATTCATTCATTCAGCACAAAGCTCCCCAATGCTCCCTATGCACCAGGCACAGAGCCAGGTGCTTGGGATGCTTTGGTGACCTAGAGAGGCATACCATACCCCCTTGAGGGCGACAGAAAAAAAAAAAAAAAAAGATAAATGCTACCAAAACTGGGAGACTTACTTTGGGTAGGGTGGTCCAAGGTGGACCTTAACTCAGGAGGTGACATATACGTTGGCACCTCCAGTCTAAGAAGGACCCTGGTTTATGAGAGTCTGGAGAAAGCAGCCTTATTCGTTTGTTCAGACGACTTTTCATTGAAGTCTACTATGTGCTGAATGCCCTGATGGGATAAGGTAAAAAGGTGAATAAGGCAGCCTGTACCCTGGTGGACCTTGTCATCTAACAAGGAAACCAAACTGAGTTACCCAGTAGGGAGTTTGTGGGAGAGGTAGCAACCCAGATTTGAAGGGGCAAGGGAAGGTTTTCCAGAGCGGCTGCCTAGATTTCTAGCTTGGGTCCTGAAAGAGGAGTAGGAACCAGACTGGGCAGAGGGGAGAGAGAGTTTCAGGCCAGGGAATAGCAGGTACAAAGGTAGAAGAAGAAAGCCAGCCCCAGGGAAATTTCAGGACCTGCTCTAGTTTTAGAGGCTGGAGTTCAGAGTGGGAAGCAGAGCAGGGAGACTAAGTCTAGACAGGTGAGCAGGAAGGAGTCTCTGTATACCATGCTCCTGTGTTAAGCCTTAATACCAAAGGCGCTGGCAGTTTAAAGTATTGTTTTTGGCAGCAGCAAATTTTTAGTTTGAAAGGTGAGAGAAATGTGGAGACGGTAAGTACATTTAACGAAATTTTGACTGTGACCTGTGTGAAAGGAAGAAAACCCAATGGTTGCTCTAAGAGGAAAATCTGACTGAGAAGTGTTTTTTCTCCCTTGAACTTTCAAGTTAAAAAACCCTTAGTGCCCTGGGTCTCATGACCCTAAGGAAATTTGCCAACAGCTAAAAAAAAAAAGGCAATATATATGCAAAATTGAGTTTCAGCGTGAGCTCTAGGAACTGTGGTCCTTTGCCCTCTGACTTCAGAGTGCTAACACTTTGTATTGTAATTAATATGTTAACATGTTTACTCCCACCTTTTCTGTCCCCCAGCAATTGAGGCGTGATTAAGTCTTCCTTGAATACAACTGCTTAACTGGTTCTCTTGCCACTGGTCTCTTTTATTCGGAACTCCTTCGGGGTAGATACTTTGTTTATATCCGCAGTTCTTGAGAGTTATGTCTGGCCCAAGGTGATTTCTTAATCAGTGTTTGCTGAAGGAAGGAATCAATTAATGTTTACCAAGCTCCGCTTTATCATTGGGCCTGACATCTGGATCCCAGGCTATGGTGGCCTGGCTTTCAGTGTCCATGATATGCAGCTTTGAATAAGTCCCAAATCTGTTCTATTTACAAAGGGTGAAGGTTGGGAGCAGGGGCTTAGCCTGCTAATGTGACAGGAGTATGTGGTAGGCAGCTTTTATAAGTCCCAAATCTCCGCCTTCCTTCCTTCTCTGTTCCATTTACAATAGGGATAGTGTGGGGAGATAGAGGGGAATAAACTTAGTTATCCTACCAGGATCAAGAAAAACCATCTTAACTCTTTTCTCTGATTTTACAAATGAGGAAACTAAAATGTCAGTAGAGTTTGGGTAACTTACCCAAAGTTGTCAAACTATTGTAATAAGTGGCAAAGTGGAAACTGATGCTCAGATCTGTTGACTTTGACTCTTGTATTAGCTTCCTGCTCCTGTCTTCATTCTACCTGCGTACTACAAAGATAAGGCCCATAACCTTTACTGCCAGGTATGTAAATGACTCCTGAATCTCTGGATCCAAAAATCTCTTCCCTGAGTGTCAGGCTGCTGCTTAGATACACCCACAGGTATCTCAAATTCACTATATCCTTGGCTGAGCTCCTCATCTTTCTCCCTGACTTACTCCTTCTGTAGCTCTAGCCTCATTTTTGGTTTGTGACACCGCCACTTGCCGAGTCATTCAACCTGAAATTCTGAGTGTCATCCTTGGTCCTCCTTTTCACATCTTCTTTACCTCCCTGCTGCCTCCAATTTGAGTGTCCTCAACAGTAACACCCCCTCCCCCCCCAATATCTTGCTGGTAAATGGAAGATGGGAGCCTTTGGACTCACCTCTTTCCCTTTTCCCTCCTTATATCTCCCGACCTGTTGGAGATTTATAGAACCATAATGCAGATATGTGAATAGGTTGCTTCCCTATTGAACACACATTAAAGTTTCGGCTCTTTTGCACTGTATACAAGGCCCTTTGTGGTTTGGCCTCCACCGCCTCTTCAGTTTTGTACGCTGTCATCTCCCAAATTGCGCCATGTGGTTTTACACTTTTATCCTATGCATATGCAGCTGCTTGTGACTAGAAGTGCCCTTCTCCTGTTTGGCCAACTACTCATCCTTTTAAGACATACTTTCCCCTCCTTCCTCTGTGCTGTTTTGTACCTTCTGTAAACTTGTATTATAACTCCTATCATCCTAAATTACATTGATTTATTGATATATTAGTTTTCTCTAATGGACTGAGGCTCTGACATGTAGGACCTTATCTTATTTATCCTCAGTTTCCTCATTTGTAAAATGGGGATAATAGCAAGGTTTACTTCACAGGGTTACACTGAAGATCAGCACAGTGTTTGGTACATAATTCGGTCTCTATAAATGGCAGCTGTTATGGTTATTTTTCTGTCTATTTACATTAACTTGTTTAATAACTGGAATGAAGTGCTCATTACATATTTATGAATTAATTTAAAAAATATATTCCAAAAGGATAGCACTCTTATTTTTCAGTTTGAGTTCTGAGTTTTGTTTTAGCATGGGGGACAGTTTGGGATAAGATGAAATATAGGTAGAGAATTTTGAATGAATTTCAAGTTGAAAATGTTGGTTAATTTATGATAAATAAAATTTCTGTTCACATAGTGCTCTAGCCATCATTTGGAAGTCGGGTCACCAGTTGCTCATCTCTGTTCCGATATGTGTGGTGTTGTAGAGGAGTTATTGCTTAAAATGGACTGGAATATGATCCAGGAGAAAAGAGTTGGAAGCCTTGCTGCTTAAATGCATTTCCAAGTTGTTTGGGTTCAAGTACCTTTCTTATAAGACACAAATATCCCTTGAGAAGGAAAACCATATTTATCATTTGCCTAGAATAGTGCTGGCATAGTAGGTACTCAGTTAATATATGTTAAAGGCATGGAACATAGTACCAGTAGTAGTAGTAGTAGTAGTAGTAATAGTGATGATGATAATAATAATAAGATGACGAAGGATAACAGTGGCAAGCAGTGTTTAATGCCAGGAGTGTGCCAAGTGATCTGCATGTATTCTTCAATCCATACAACAACATTATAGGGATAGATGATATGCTCGTTTTACACAAGAGGAAACAGGCACAGAATGTTTAAATAACTTGGCAAAGCTAATATGTAGTGGAAATAGGTTTCAGACTAGCCAGTTTTGTTCCAAAATCCAGTCTTAATTACTATGTTTAGTTCTATATGTGTTAGGGTTTCCATTGCTGGCATTAAGGTAGAGAGAAAGGAATGTAAAAAAGAGAAAGAAAGGCACCGAGGGCTTTTTTGGAGTGGACCAAAAGAAGTAAGTGTGGGTGTTGTGGAAAACAGAGAAGAGGTGTGTAGATCTACAGTTAAAAGACTGATCTAAGAGTCATACCTTGTTTTTTGGTTATTGGTATAAATCCGATGTCTAAGGAATCCCAAGGAGAAACTTACACTCACCATCTTCCTTTCAGGAACGTTGGAGAAACAACAGTGTATCTATAAAATTATTTTAGCTTATGAAGGTGGACAAAATTACAGAAAGTCTGGTTTTTTTGTGTGTGTATGAAGCTCTAACTTTTTTTTTTTTTTTTTTTTGTGGTACGCGGGCCTCCCTCTGCTGTGGCCTCTCCCGTTGCGGAGGACAGGCTCCGGACGCGCAGGCTCAGCGGCCATGGCTCACGGGCCCAGCCGCTCCGCGGCATGTGGGATCCTCCCAGACCGGGGCGCGAACCCGGTTCCCCTGCATCGGCAGGCGGACGCGCAACCGCTGCGCCACCGGGGAAGCCCTCTAACTTTTAATTAATAAAATAATGTTAAGGATAGTTGCTTTTCAACCTCAACTGCTCCTGAAGATAACATGAACTTCTCCCAACACCATTTATGTGCTACAAGGAAGATAAATCTGTTTTATAATTTTACTTATAATTACATTTATTTCTCTTTTTTTTCTCTCTAGCTTCTTCACAAAATAATTGATGGCATTTGTGGCCGAACTTATCCTCTCTACCAGGATTATCACAGTGTTTGGGATTCAACAGAATGGATGCATGTTCTAGAAGACATTACCAACTTTTTCAAAGCTGTAGTTGGTAAAAGTTTATCTGATGAAGAGGTAACTTCATTCCAAATTTATATACCTTATGATAAATAATAAGTAAATAATTTGTGTTCAGATTTTTTTTTTTATTAAGTTGGTCTTCAGGGCACTATGTAAAACAAGGGCCATCATTATTAAGTGTATAATAGATAACAATAAAAACCTCATAATTGTAAGTGGAAAATCTGTGGAAGTTCTGGAATTTTGTAGTTTTGTTTTTGGTTGTTTGTATTTTTTAAAATTGTGAAACATTTAAATCATATAGAAGAAAACTGAAAGTTATATAACTGACACCTATATTCCCATTACCACAATTAAACAGTTGTTAAAATTTTATTTTATGTATTTCAGGTTTGTGTGTGTTTTAGAAACAAGGCATTACAGATACACATAAATATCACCCTCCCCCTAGAGATTACCACTTGTGAAGTTGTGTGCATGTTTTGTATTCTATATTGTGTGAATATTTGCATCTTTAAGCAATATGTACAATTATTTGAGCTGTTTAAATGTGTAACTTGTAAATGGTAATGTTTGTATCCATTTGTAATTTTTCTGCAACATTGCGTTTTAGATTTACCAATATTCATAAATGTAGATCTGGTTTATGTATTTTTACCCCTCGTAGTATTTGATGATAGGAATTAGTAGGACTTATTTTTCTATCCCCCTACTGATGAACAGTTGGGTCATTGCCTCTTTCATTATTATGAATAGTGCTGCTACAAACATTTTGTATGGGTCTTTTTGTACACACATGGGCCAGCTTTTCTAGGATAGACATCTTGAAGTGAAATTGCAGGGTCATGGGATATCCTTCCATTGAATTGCTTTTGTACCCTTGTCAAAAGTCATCTGGGCATGTTTATGTAGGTTGCCCACTTGGAAAAAAAAATGGAGTTCTGTATGTTTGTCATTTTGATTTTGATGATATTCTGAATATGAGTTCTTGGATATATGTATTTTAAATATCTTTTATGTTGCTTGCCTTTTCAGTCTCTTAATAGTATCTTTTGGTGAATAGAAGTTCTGAATTTTAATCAAGTCCAATTTGTCAGTATTTCTTTTGATGGTTAGTGATGTTAATGCTGTGTTTAAGAAATATTTGTGCCAGAGCCATGAAGATGTTTTTGTATGCTTTCTTGTAGAAGCTTGATTGTTTTAGCTTTTACATTTATGTCACTGATGCATTTTGAATTAATATTGTGTATGGAGTAGGGGTCAAATTCAAATTTTTCCATGTGATATCCACTTGACCTAGCACCATTTATTGAAATGACCATCCTTGCCCCATAGAATTGCTGTGCAGCCTTTCTTGGAAATCAGGTGACCATATATGTATGGTTCTCTATCTGGACTCTTTTTCTACTCCATTAGTCTGTTTGTCTATGTTTGCCCATACTGCAATGTCTTGATTATTGTAGAATTAAAGCTATATTACATTAAGTTTTGATATCTGGTAGTAGAAGAGCTTCAACCTTGTGTTTCTTCAAGATTGCTTTGGTTACTCTAGATCCTTTGTATTTTCAGGTGCATTTTAAAATCATTTTGTTAGTTTTAACCAAAAAACCTGCTGGAATTTTGATGGGGAGTATTAGCTTGGGCTGCCACAACAAAATACCTTGGAGTGAGTAGCTTAAAAAGCAGGAATTAATTTCTTGCAGTTCTAGGGTCTAGGGAGTCCAAAATCAAGGTACGGCTGATTCTGGTCCCTGGTGAGGGCTTTTTTCCTTGCTGCAGATGATTGCCTTCTCGCTGTGTCCTCACA
This sequence comes from Physeter macrocephalus, assembly GCF_002837175.3. Taxonomy (NCBI): domain Eukaryota; kingdom Metazoa; phylum Chordata; class Mammalia; order Artiodactyla; family Physeteridae; genus Physeter; species Physeter macrocephalus. Next base: position 54,630,647 of record NC_041220.1, read on the forward strand.
TGGCTGTGGGGGTAGGGGTGAAGACAGAGAGCAAACTCTCTGGTGCTTCTTATAAGGGCACTAATCCTATCATGAGGGTCCCACCTTCATGACCTCATCTAAACCTGATTACCTCTCAAAGGCCCCATTTCTCGATATCACCTTGAAGGTCAGAGTTTTAACATGAATTCTGAGGGGACGTTAAGTGCATAGCATGGGATTGCACTGAATCTCTAGACTATTTTGGAGAGAATTGACATCTTAACAGTACTGAGCCTTCTGATCTATGAATATGGTATAACCTTCCATTTATTTAGATTAACTTCAGTTTTGCTCTAATATTTTGTAGTTTTCAGTGTAGAGGTCTTGCAAATATTTTGTTGGATTTATTTCTAAGTAACTGATGTTTCTGATGTTCTTTAATTTTGCTCTCCAATTGCATATTGCTAGTATGTGGAAACTGTTGATTTTTATATACTTACTCTGTGTCCAACAATCTTTCTAAATTTATTTACTATATATAATGGTTTATAAATTTTTTTGGATTTTTTTTGTATGCAATCATTTTCTTTTTCAATTTTAATACCTTTTATTTCTTTTTTTTCCCCCCTTATTGCACTGGCTAATACCTTCAGGACAGTTTTTGGGGAAAAAAAAAAGCAGTGCCTTGTTCCTGACCTTACTGAGAATGTATGTGTTCACTATTTCACAATTTAGTGTGTTAGCTGTATGATTTTATGGGTATCTGTGATTAGATTAAAGAAGCTTCCTACAGTTCTTAACTTTGCTGAGAATTTTTATCATTAATAGGTATTGAATTTTATCAAATGCTTTTTTCCTGAATTTATTTATTATTTTCACCTTTATTTTGTTAATGTGATGCCTTGCATTGATTTTTGAATGTTAAACTAACCTTACATTGCCAAAATAAACTCAACTTGGTCATGATGTATTATCTTTTTTTAACGTATCTTTTGGTTTGATTTGCCAATATTTTGTTTAGGATTTTTTCATCTATATTTGAGTGATATTGGCCCATAATTTTTTTTCCTATAATGTTTTTGTCAGAATATAAAGTTTTATTCTGGTCTCATGGAATGAATTAGGAAGTTGTTTGTTTGTTTGGTTTTTTTCCTTTTTCTCTGAAAGTGTTTATGCAAGATTTATTTCTTTTGTCACTTAGTACTGTGTTACCATGTTGCTTAATTATCAGATATTTGGAATTTCTTTTCAGTTATGATTTAATTACACAGTGGCTCAAAAATATAAATAGTATGGTTCCAGTCCTTTGGAATCTGTTGTGATTTGCGATATGGCTCATCCTATGGTTCATTTTCGGGGATGTCCCATATACATTTGAAGATAATATGTATTCTGCAATCGTAGGGTGTAGTGTTCTATGTGTAGTTAGGTTAAGCAGAAAATGTTTTTCAATGCTATATTTTTACTGATTTTTTTTTTCTCTATCAGTTACTGAGAGGGTTGTTAACATCTCTAATTATGAAAGTTGATTTACCCATTTCTCTTTTTCTGCCAAGTTTTGGTGCTTTATATATTTTGAAGCGGTGTTATTAGGTGTACACAAATTTGTGATTGTTATGTATTTCTGTTGAACAGCCCTTTTGCTATCCTGCTCTATTTCTTAAAGTCTGTGTTTTCTGATATATTAATATAGGTATACCAGCTTTAGTGGTTTCCAAGTGTATTCACTCTTATTCTGCTTCATTGGTCAGCCCTTTTTACTTTCTGTTTTGCAAAAATTTGTTAAAACCTCTTGTTTATTGGTTATGCATCCTCATCTTATTGTTTCATGGTTATAGAAGTTTTTTTTTCATTTATTGATACTACTATTTTAAAGGGTATGTGAAAGGAGAGTGTGACTGTTGTTTACATTTTAAACAGAAAGGCCCTAAAGATGCTCAGCATCACTAATTATTAGAGAAATGCAAATCAAAACTACCATGAGGTATCACCTCACACCGGTCAGAGTGGCCATCATCAAAAAATCTACAAACAATAAATGGTGGAGAGGGTGTGGAGAAAAGGGAACCCTCATACACTGTTGGTAGGAATGTAAATTGATACAACCACTATGGAAAACAGTATGGAGGTTCCTTAAAAAAACTAAAAATAGAACTACCATATGACCAAACAATCCCACTACTGGGCATATACCCAGAGAAAACTGTAATTCAAAAAAACACATACACCCCAGTGTTCATAGCAGAACTATTCACAATAGCCAGGACATGGAAGCAACCTAAATGTCCATCAAAAGAGGAATGGATAAAGAAGATGTGGTACATGTATACAGTGGAATATTACTCAGCCATAAAAAGGAGTGAAATTAGGTCATCTGTAGAGATGTGGATGAACCTAGAAAGTGTCATACAGAGTGAAGTAACTCAGAAAGAGAAAAGTGAATATCGTATAATAACGCATATATGTGGAATCTAGAAAAGTGGTATAGATGGTCTTATTTGTAAAGCAGAAATAGAGACGGAGACGTAGAGTACAAATGTATGGATACCAAGGGGGAAAGGGGTGCGGTGGGAGGAATTAGGAGACTGGGATTGACACATATACATTATCAATACTATGTATAAAATAGACAAATGGGGACTTCCCTGGTGGTGCAGTGGTTGAGAGCCCCCCTGCCGATTCAGGGCACACGGGTTCGTGCCCCGGTCCGGGAGGATCCCACATGCCGCGGAGCGGCTGGGCCCGTGAGCCATGGCCGCTGAGCCTGCGCGTCCGGAGCCTGTGCTCCGCAACGGGAGAGGCCACAACAGTGAGAGGCCCGCATACCGAAAAAAAAAAAAAAAATAGACAAATGATGGGAACATACTGTATAGCACAGGGAATTCTGCCTAATGCACTGGGGTGACCTAAATGGGAGGGAAGTCCAAAAGGGAGGGGATAGCTCTATGTGTATGGCTGATTCATTTTGTTGTGCAGTGGAGGCTAGCACAACATTGTAAAGCAACCATACTTCAATAAAAATTAATTTAAAAAATAAACAGGCCCTTTCACTTATTTTCTAACCATCTATTTTTATTTTCATAGGTATCTCAGCAGTTGGATCAGTTGAATTCATCTCATCAAGAAGCTATCATGAAATGCTTAAAAAGTAGGAAAGATGAAATCAAGCAGGCTCTGTTGGAAGAAATAGTTGATATTTCCTCTTCGCAGCTACAGGATTTTGATTGGCAGTTAAAGGTGAGAATATATTTATTTATGAGTATTTATGCTTTTTATTTCAGTTTTAGAATAGATTTATTTTTTGTAATATTATATATCTAAAATTTCTGTATTTTTGAGAATACATTTTCCTAAAAATATATCAGAGATAATTAAAATTACATCTTTTTTGTTGGGCATCAGTAAGTGCACTGCAGACATCTAAACCATGTATAATAAATTACAAGTATAATAAATTTAATTAAGTAAAGCTTTAAGTCATTAAAGGACTAAAAGTCATGTAGATGAAGGAATAGATACGTGCTCTGTGGCTCTGGCGAATAGGACAAAGGCTAAAGTATATGATTTGTAATAAGATAGGTTTCAATTCAACCTAAGAAATAATAATTTAACCACTATGAGTATCTGAAAATTATTTTAACCTCTTTTTGAGTTAGCACATTCCTTCTCATAGCTGGTACTCAAGCATAGGCTGAGAAACCACTTGTTGGAAATATTGAGGAAAATTACTGATGAGGCGGACAACCTGAAGGTGATGCTTTCTCAGATATTATGGGTCCTGTATTTTGGAGAGAGGATGGAGGAGCTACATGAAGGTTTGTTTGGTCCTGTAGTGTATGTACCACAAGGGAGATCCTTTGAGGTTGGTTGTCAAGGAGGGAGTCCTTTACTATTGCAAGTGGTAGCACTCCAAAATTCAGTTATTGCGGGGTTACTGGCTCAGATTCCAGGAAAACTGAGTTTATCTTTGCCATCTGCCAGTGAAGCTATGATGCTTGTTTCAAAAAGCTTTCGTATCGTAAACAGTTGGTTCTTCCATTTCCTCTAGACAGAAAGTAGAAGAGGTAAAAGTGTCAAATGTTTTTGTTGAGTAGCTCTGATCAAAGATGGTATCTTGATAACATTTTTCAATAGTTTAATAGAGAGTTAGCTGCTTATTATTTAAGCATCTTAATTTCTGAGAGTTACCAGTGTTTTTAGTTTTATCTTTGTACACGGACTTTCATCCTCTTGTTATCATTACACTTCTTTAAAATTCTCTGTTTCTTGATGCATTGGACCCATTCAGTACTTCCCAGCCATAATGCTGCTCTAGATTTCTACTCCTACCATACAATCCTGACTGGTTGTCTTTTTTCCCTAAACTACTTTCTCTCTTGTCTTTTTCTATTCTTCAGATATATGCTGGTTTGGCATGGGCTTAATTTCTTTTATTCCTTTCACATTTCCCTGTACTTCATAGCAAACAGGAGTACTCTTTTTTCTTTAATGTGTTTTTCGTAAGCTCTGATGCATATTTAATATATTCCTTTTTAATACTACTTATTAATTAGTATTTTTCTCATTTTAAACAGCTTGCACTTTCTAGTGACAAGATTGCTACACTACAAATGCCACTTTTAAACCTTCATCTAGATGTGAAAGAAAATGGTGAAGTCAAGCCGTATTCTGTTGAAATGAGTAAAGAAGAGCTGCAGAATCTAATAAATTCCTTGGAAGCAGCTAATAAGGTATGTGTTTTAATTTTTTTGTATGGTTCAAAATATTTAATTTCTGATTGATACCATTAGAGCAATATAAGAAAAACTAATCATTTATGTTTAATATTTCTTTTGTTCGTGATATTTTATGTCAAGCACAGAAGATACTTTGATATGTTCTTCTCTAGTTTTAGATATTACATTAATTATAAATTTAATTTACATTAATAGAACATAATTTATCAAGTAGTTATTTTTTTAAAGAATAACAGCTGGATTTGTTTTGCTCCAGTGCTCATTAATGGTAAAAAAATTTTTTTTAACTTGGAGTTGTGAAATTAGTTGATTCTGAAGACATTTAATGATTAAAAATAGTTAATGATCTTGAAGAAAAGATTGTCTTATTTAACTGGACAAATGGTAGAAAATTGATTTAAGTACAGGAGACAAAATATGGTTTGTAGTTATTATGACAAAAATCAGCTTGAGACAAAATAGAGCTAATGAAGGGCCAAAAGCTTTACATTTACAAAGGAACGGCTAAGTAACAGTAACAATTCTGAGTGTTTAACTAATGTGAAAAATAATATTTAGACAGTAGAAACTGCTGCCGTGAGGAAGACATAAAAATAATTCCCTACGTTGCGTATGTTCCTTTCCTTGTTGCCGAGCGTCGTCTCTAGTGATCGTGTCTCAAGGATTAAAGTCAGTTATTCTTACCAACCTCTCTTGCCACTAACCCATCTTCTTGGCTCGATCTTTTTGAAACTCTGGTATACTTCATCTTCCCTCCATACTCTGCAGTCATTCGGCCATCATGGTGCCTTGATGACTGGTCCACATGCCCAGTAACAAACTGGTAGCCTGGCTTGCCTTTGGATGGGGCTACAAGTCTGGAGGGGTGTGTGGCAGGGCCTGGTGTAAATGTTAGATGAGTCTGAAGCATGGATCCTGGCAGACCTGTGCCTTCTGTGCCTTGTACTTGTCAGTTCTCCAGCCCCTTCTTCAGAGATTTCAAAGCATCTCATTCAGCAGATACTGGCATCATTCTGGGATAACCTGATTCCCGCCCTTCCCTCCCTTTGTGTTTTAAGGTGGTCCTGCAGTTGAAATAACTGGAAATGATGAATACCAATATTATCGGATTCCACTGCTACAACTGATACGGCAGAGTGAATACCATGTGTTAGCAAACCTGCGTTATACTCTTATGGCCCGCTGAGAAAGCAGCAGTGTTGAGATTACAAAGACAACAATTTATCAACTTCCCTAAAGAACAGGAAATTATATGGTTGACAAGAAATGCATAAAAATATGAAAGATAAAAAGGCTATAATAGCAGTTTATATTTTCATAATGACTGTTTCGTTTCATTTCTTAAATATTTGAGAAACCTTTATAGATATACAGTTTTATTGAAAGCTAAAAGTAGGCTCTAAAGTAATGTAAACTTACAAGCACAAATATACTTGAATATTGCTTAAAGAACTATGTGAATAGCAAGGATGTTTATTATGGATATATATGGTTAATTTGTGATATTTTTAAAAAATAACTTTTAAAGAATGTATAAGCTACATCTGTAACTCAGGAGATTCCATGTTTTTCTCATATTTCAAAGGAAAGTTTATAAAATGTAAAATTTCTTAGAGAAGTGCTCCAGACATGAAAAACACTAAATCTGTGTGAACGGTTTTGAGTTTTGAATTCTAGAAACTAAAGTCTCATATTAGAACATAGATAAAAATGAAAATAACACTGTAACTTCTGTATTTCTGTGTCTGATCAGGAGAGTATGCTCTGATAAGAAGAATACATGTCATTGTATAGAGTATACATTACTATCAAAATGTCAGCTAAGACTGTATATAGACCACATTTGTTGTAAACTCTTAATTTGTTACAAACTCTTAATGAAGTTTTGGATGTTAACAACTTCATTGGAAAACAGACCATTTTTAATTTCAGTTACCTTTAAAAACAAGCATTTTGAGCAAATAAAAAATATTTTATTTTTATATATTGCCTTATTTCAGATGACTTTCTACATAACTCAATAACACATCATTGGTACCTGATTTTTGCAAGATTTATAACTCATTAGAGCGTCAGATTATTATTCGAGGTGTCCAGAGCATTCCCTCTTATTCTCATCATACAGATGAGGGTAGGCTTAGCGAGATTAATAAAAGTGAGTGCAATCTAGACGGTGCTACTCAAAACGTGTCTGTAGGCTAGTGCCACTCTATGAACTGTTTGTTACAGCTTGGTGATTAGATGTGGAGCTTGTGCCAGAATGTTCATCAATATACTGCTTTCTTCACTGAGAAATTTTGGCCAGGAAAAAAAAAAAATCAGCTGAACTAACCAGCATGCTTTGGGAGGTGGTTGTTTTACCTTCTTGTGCAAATTCCTTATGTTGTTGTGGACCAGTAACAGTTTGTAGGCGAGCACTTTCAATAATACTGATATAGGGTCCTTCAGAATTTCAACCCTCCACAAAGTCCTTCCTTTGAGAAGGGAAAAACCTTACTCTACTTAGTCCTTCTCTCACTACATTATTACTACATTACCATATGTAAACGCTTTATTGAAATCTGATACAAACTGCACATATTTAAAGTGGGCAGTCTGATCAGTTTTAACATCTGCACACCCATGAAAGCGTCACCTCAAGGTAGTGAACAACCATTCACTCCTGAAAGTGTCGTCCTCCTTTGTAATCCTTACTCCTGTGCCTTTTCCCCCCAGACAACCACTGATCTGCGTCCTGCCATTATAGATTAGTTCCCATTTTCCAGGGTTTAATATAAATGGAATCGTACAGTATGTTCTTTTTTTGTGTGATCTGGCTTCTTTCAGTATTATTTTAAGTTCATCCATGACACTGCATATATCAGTGGTTCATTCCTTTTTATTGTTGAGAAGTATTCTGTTGTAGAATTCCACCATCATTTGTTTATCTGTTCACCTGTTAGTGGATGTTTTGGTTGTTAACAGTTTTTGGCTGTTAAAATACACAGAATGCTATGAACATTCTTGTATGTGTCTTTGTATGGACATATGCTTTCTTTTGGAAGTAAATACTTAGGAGTGAAATGGCTGGATCATGTGGTAGGGGTATGTTTATCTTTTCAAGAAACTGCCAAACTGTATTCCAAAGTGATTTTTACCATTTTACATTCCATACCACAGTCTATGAGAGTTCCACCTCCACCTCCTTGCTAACACTTGGTATGGTCAGTCTTTCTAATTTCAGCTGTTCTTAGATGTGTTGTGGTGTCTCATTGTTGTTTTAATAATATTCATTTCCCTAATGATGTTGAGTATCTTTTCATGTGCTTATTTGCTGTCTGTATACCTTCTTTGGTGAAGTGTCCAGATCAGTTTCCCATTTTTAAATTGGATTGTTTTCTTACTTCCGAGTTTTGGGAATTCTTTATATAGCCTGGATACAAGTCTTTATCATATATATGCCTTGTAAGTATTTAAATATTCTCTTCTAATCTGTGGCTTATCTTTTTTTTTCTTTTTCTTTTTTTTTGTAAATAGTTTATTTTTTTAGAACAGTTTTGGATATACAGAAAAATCAAGCAGATAGTACAAAGAGATCTCATATACCCCACATCCAGTTTCCACTGTTATTAACATATTAGTATGGTACATTTGTTATAATTGATGAACTAATATCAATATATTATTATTAACTAAATTCCATAGTTTACTTAGGTTTCCTAAGTTTTTACCTAATGTCCTTTTTCTCTTCCAGGATTCCATTTCATATTTGTCAGGTCTCCTTAGGCTTCTCTTGCTGTGATAATTTCCCATACTTGTTTTTCATGACCTTGATAGTTTGAGGAATATGGGTGAGATATTTTGTAGGATGCCCCTCTATTGGAATTTAATATTTTTCTCCTGTGTACACTGGGCTTGTGGGTTTTGGGCAGGAAGATCACAGAGGTAAAGTGCCATTTACATCACATCATTTCAAGGGTACAGACTCTTAACAGTATTTATGACTTGACATTGACCTTGATCACCCGGCGGAGGTAGTGTTTGTCAAGTTTTTTTCACTGTAAAGTTATTCTTTATTTCTCCTTCTTCCATACTGTCCTCTTTGGAAGGAAACCACTATGTACAACCCAAACTTAAGGAATTAGGCTCCCCCTCCTTGAGGTCCGAATATGTACATAAATCCTTTGGAATTCTTCCACATAGATTTGTCTCTTCTATTTATTAATTAATTTAATCATTTATATAGTATGGACTCATGGATATTTATTTTATACTTTGGGTTATAATCCAGTATTATTTTATTACTTAAATTGTTTCAGCTTTGGCCATTTGGAGCTCTTCACTTGGCTTCTTTGTCCTTTTGACATACCCCTGTCAGTGGAGGTGGATTTTATTTACTTATTTATTTTATATTATCTCCTTAACTTTCTGGCAATACAAGATGCTCCACACTCATCTTGTCAATTTCCTTCCCAGTCCTAGAATCAACCATTTCTCCAAGAAGCCCTGGTTCAGTTTATTGAAGAATGGTATTAGAAACCAGGCTGGGTGTGCTCATTGTTGTTTTTTGGGGCCCTCTCAGCTGACCGAACAAAGAAATTCATGCATGTAAACTAACCTGTGTATATACACGTACCTATAAATACTTCTTTATGTAATCATCTGTATATTAAGCTGCACGTGAGTTCCTCCTGATGTCTCCAACTCTGCTTCATTACACAGGGATCATTCTAGCCTGCTACCCTCCCTTATCTGTGAATTCACATTCCAGCAGTGAGAAACCTGAATCCCACCATTCACCATTCATTCCAGAATATATATAGCAGTCAAGATTGTTAATCTGTACCCTTGTGTGGGAGGGGGAAATTTTCTTTTTTTTCCCAGGAAGGATTTATTCCTTTTGCCTTTAGTCTCACAGACTCCACTCATTTCCAAGTTACTTGGGTCAGTACCTCTTCTCCCCACTCCCTTCATGAGGTTGTTTTATACATTTGTAATACAGTGAGATTTTTTGCCGTAATCTGTCTTCCTTGCTGGGATCCCCCAACTTCTGAAATTTAAATTTGCATACATTAAGGTGTATTCTTTGTGTTGAACAGTTCTGAGTTTTGACAATGCCTAATATCATGTTGTTGGGGGAGGTCATCGAGAGGATGTGACCAGCTGTTAACCCGTGAGCTGGACCCTGGCAATAGGAGGCTCCTTGCCCCCTCCCCTGTCCTTGGAATGTGCATTCCACTTGTTTTTTCCACTCCCACAAGCTGCCCCAAGGATCCTGCCCGGAGGTGATAATGTGATATTGAGACTCTCTGGACTGTATATGTGACTGAATCCAGTTAAGGCTTCTGTGTAAACTTTTTTTTTTTTTTTTTTTTTTTTTCTTTCTTGCGGTACCCGGGCCTCTCACTGTTGTGGCCTCTCCCGTTGCGGAGCACAGGCTCCAGACGCGCAGGCTCAGCGGCCATGGCTCACGGGCCCAGCCGCTCCGCGGCATGTGGGATCCTCCCGGACCGGGGCACGAACCCGTGTCCCCTGCATCGGCAGGCGGACTCTCAACCACTGCGCCAACCAGGGAAGCCCTCTGTGTAAACTTTTAAGAGTTGGGTGGGTTGGGGCAGAGATCTACTTGTCTTGGTGGCCGCCCAAGGCAAGTCTTGGAAGTTGCCTTGCTTGTTAAAACCACTACCTACTAATCTGGAGTGGTTCACCTCTCACAGGGCAAGAGATCCTTGCCCTGCATGGGTGGGGGCTGGTTTCCGATTACACTTGGGAAACTCCCGGGGTTGTGAACTAACACATGTACTGACTCCACAGAATAGTTCAACACCCTAAAAATCCTGTATGCTTTACTTAATCATCCCTCTCCATCTTCCTCTGAACCCCAGACAACTAGTGATTTTTCTTAATGTCATTATAGTTTTGCCTCTTCCGGAATGTCATGTAATTGGGATCATGTAGTGTGTAGTCTTTTCAGACTGGCTTCTTTCACTTATCAGTATGCTTTTCTTCCAGGTCTTTTTACCTTAATAACTCATTTCTGTTTTCTCTCTGAGTAGTATTTCATTGTATAGGTGTACCACCGTTTATATTCACCTGTTGAAGGAAATTGGTTCTTTTCATTTTGGGGGCAATTATGAATAAAGCTGTTGTAACGATGCACAGGCAAGTTTTTATGTGGACATAAGTTTTGAAACTAACTGAATAATACCTAGGAATGTGATTGTTGGACCGTTTTGCACAACTGTGTTTTTTTTTTTAAATAAATTTATTTTATTTATTTATTTTTGGCTGTGTTGGGTGTTCGTTGCTTCATGTGGACTTTCTCTGGTTGTGGAGAGCTGGGGCTACTCTTTGTTGTGGTGCGCGGGCTTCTCATTGTGGAGGCTTCTCTTGCTGCAGAGCACGGGCTCTAGGTGCACGGGCTTCAGTAGTTGTGGCACGTGGGCTCAGTAGTTGTGGCCCACGGGCTAGAGCACAGGCTCAGTAGTTGTGGTGCACGGGCTTAGCTGCTCCGTGGCATGTGTGATATTCCCAGACCAGGACTTGAACCTGTGTCCCCTGCATTGGCAGGTGGATTCTCAACCACTGCACCACCGGGGAAGCCCCAGTTTTGCACAACTATGTGTAATGTTGTAAGAAACTGTCAACCTTTTTCAAAGTGGCTGTACCACTTTGCATTTCTTTCTTTTTTTAAAATTGTGGCAAAAAACATAACATGAAATCTACTCTGTTAAATGTAATGTTTGTCTGCAGTACAGTATTGTTAACAATGTATATACATTGTTGTGCTGCATTGAAACTCTATCCATGAACAGCACCTCCCTATTTCCCCCTCCTCCAGTCCCTGGCAATCCCCATTCTGCTTTCTGCTTCAAGTATTTGACTACTTTCGATACTTCATAATCACACAGCCTTTGTCCTTCTATAGCTACCATATTCCATATGCTTACCATAATGTCCTCAGCATTTCCTTCTTTTTTTTAAAGGCTGAATAATATTCCATTACATGTATATACCACATTTTAAAAAAATCCATTCATCTGTCAATGGACATTTAAGTTGTTTTCACCTCTTGGTTATTGTGACTAATGCTTCAGTGAGCACAGAAGTGCAAATATCTCTTGGAGAGCCTGTTTCCAATTATTTATGATAAATACCTTGAAGTGGGATTGCTGAATCACATGGTAGTTCTATTTTTAATTTTTTGAGAAATCTCCATACTGTTTTCCATAGCCATGACATCATTTTACATTCCCACCGAAAGTGCACAAGGGTTCCAATTTCTCCATATTCTTGGCTGGTACTGGTGACAACACAGATACACAAACACCTACCTTATGCTAGCTTCTTCTTATTTATAATCCCTATAAGCAAATCCTAAAAATGCTATGTATATATTTGTTACTTTCTAATTTAAATAAAACTGGATGGCCATTTCTTTTCCCATTGTATAACATAGTCTTCTGGAAAGAGTAGCCAAGTGTAGGGTGTCTAAACCCCTGGTAGCTCTGCAGGCCAAGGCTCTGATGATAAAGTGCAGATTCCCAGTTATATTGCTGGATGAATGTTAAAGCCATCTCTAGGCTGGAATTTAGACTCTTATTGAAAAGCAATTCTACTAATCACCAATTAACAGATAAATGAGCTTCACACCTTTTGTCTGTTCATTATTTTATTGTCAACATATTATTTGTGAAGGGAGAGAATGAGTTCAGAGTTTGGAAGTCTTCAAATTAGGAAAGACTGACAAATAGCCCAACTCTACTATTCATATTTACAGTGGAGGTTTTTAAAAGAAATATGACATAATGCACCTCACAAATGGATGCTATTAAAGTCCGTTTTAGGCATCATTTTTGAATACAAGGAAACTTCATTTCTTCTTTTTTTATTCCCTAATATATGAACACTCCATATGTTCAAATGTTTGTAAGGCATGTTATCGTAAAGAATATAAAAAAAAGAAAAAATCAAAGTGGTACAGAAATAAGCTCCTGGAAGAGTGCTGGCATTTTTCTCCCAATTGTTGGATAATACTGCAAAGAATTTCTTCCAAATAAAGGGATTTTGTTTTGTATTAAATTTTATAATAAAAGCTCCCAAATGAAAGATTCAGAATTCTAAACATTTTTAAGGATTATAAAAAGATATGCCTGAAATCTTGCATGTTTTTAAACATAGTACAAAGTAAGCTTTTTATATGTAGGCATTTTTAATAAAAAAAGTTTTATTTGTGTTTTAGGAATAAACAGGCTAACATAAATTGTACATATTTACAGCAATAAACTTCATTTCAGAAGCTGCACAACGGCTTTTGTAAGTACAGCTGACGGATTTTGACACCAGCCTTCAAACGTGTTTTCTTTCCTTCATTTGCTGCAACATTTAAAATCTTGTAGTACCAAAGCAAAGAAAACAGCAACTTATTTTATAGCAAAGCCACACTATTAACAAAATATTGAGTAAACTACAGTCCCGTGAGTGCTAGGGTATGAGACTGTGAGTCCTGAAATCGAGAGCACAAGCATTTCTTGTGTCCATACCTGATTGCATGTAAGTTGATTTTGCATTTTACAAGAATACATGATTACTCAATGAATGGTGAGTAGAAAAAAGGCCATGAAGGGTAAAAGGGTCAGTAATCAGAAGACACTGAACAGCTTCTTAGTCACTGATTCACTGCTAAACGGGAAATCTATTTCTTCTTTCATGTGTATAAATCACAGTCTCCAGGCTTCATGGATTTTGTCCACAGATCATTTTTGAGATAGCAAAGGCCTAACGTCAAATACTTTAAGCATGTAAAAAGGAATGAATGAAACGGTTAGGATATTTAATCAAATTCCTAACAGAAAGGGTACAAGTCAAGCATACTGTATGAAATTTTGATTTCAAATGTAAAAAGCAACTACAGAAAAGCACAAGTTTCATTAGAGAGAACAGCAGTTTCAATCAGAAAATACGGTATATACTGATACAAAATAGAAAGTTGGATTACAAAAGTAAGGAGTCTACCTTTTCTTTCTTGGCATTGGTTAAACCTGTCTCATTTCATTAAAATTTCTGTAGGTTTCTGGAAATACTCATTCTTGCCCTTGAGCTTTTTAGTGGTCTGGTAGGTATACAAAAGTATTATCTGCTTATGTAAGAAAGCAAATGCTTATGTCAAAAGAGCAAAAGAACATTAATATATTGTAATTTATGTACCTTTGTAATTAAAGGAGTTCTGCCTGCTGAAAAATAAAGAGGGGAAAGGGGGTTATTTTATTTACAAGAGCTGTGTAATACCATTCAGGATATGAATTAGCGAATTCACATTTAGTAGGAGGGTAATAGACAATTCAGCAAAATGATTAGTGGAAATTAGAAAACGCAAGGAACAAAACACTTAACATCTTCTAACATATTTGGTGAATTTAGCGTAACGGATTTTAAGAGGCAATGGAAGGTATGAATTTCTTTCTGTATACATTTAGCACGTGCTTTTGAAAGATCCAATTATGTAGTACAGTGTGCTGTGAATTAAAATAGCAGGAGACTGGTTTGGAAAGTTCAGCTAATTTTTGGATTCAATCAAGTTTTAGGTGAGGTGGTAGCCAAAGAGGTGTTCCATTGCTGGCAGGATAGTAATTTTCCCAATCTTTAGCCTAATGAGTCCTGCTTTCCCATACCTGCTGAATCACCGTATAAAGATCTTTGCCTCAAGTTGAGTCTCCTTGGGTAAAGACAGAGGAGTGAAATAATTATTCAGAGATGATGGACAGCCAAGAGAATTTTTCAAGCAAGCCACCCTAACCCAGATGAGTTTCTCTCAAAGACAGTTTTATTTGTATTTATGCAGTATTAAAGTTTCCTCTTTACATTTCCATTAACCTTTCAAATGACATGACAACATTATTTCACATTAGCCATTAGGTTCCCATCACAATGGCACAAAATGCTGCCTAGCGTTCAAAAATAAAAAACTTATTTAAAGATGTCAAAAAAAAAGTTTGGCCCTTGTAAACATTTATATCATTTAGAATTTCCAAAACCCTCATTCAACCTTGACTTTGTAATAATGCCACATGGTAGTTTTTAACAAGAGGGTTATTGGCTCTCTCTACAATAAAGAGTTGAGCAACACAGTTAATGAATATATGCATATCTAATCAGGAGTATTCCATACTTAGAAGAGTAGTGGATGTTCTGAATATGAAATATCACTTGTGTATATGATTCTGTTTTCCAGAACGATGCAGTGAGTTAGAAGAATCAAGGGGCGTCCCCCCAGATGTCTCAGTGCATTGTTGCAAAATAGAAAATAGTTCAAGCTTTATCCAGTGAGTATTTCAAAACGATGTAGGAAACAGATTAACATGAAATTGATTCGCTTAAAAAAAGAAAGAGCAGATACACTGCAATTCAATGTATTTGGGGAAATATCAAGTAGAAAAATATGTTATCTAGTAAAACTGGGGTGGCTGGTTGCCACTCTGAGGTAAGGCTTGCAAATGATATCTTTTATGCAAAGAAGTAAATAATATATATAACAGGAGAACAGGGAAGTTAGCTGCTGAAAGGAGAGGGGCAGAAAAGGTGTTTCTCTGTACATCTGTTTTATGCAGTCTTGAGGGACAGTGGTGAATGTCAGGAACTGCCCATCCCCCTTAGATAGTTCTAAACCTTCTATTTACTTCTTGGCAGAAATGAAATTTGGTGTGCCATACTCTCTGGGAGGATTCTCTTAGAACTCACATTGGAGTGTTCCAATTATGCAGTGTAGTCCCAGCTTCAAGAGTAAATGCCCAGTAGAATCTAGATCCAAAGGCTTTTAACAAGGCAAACTTGGGTAAACGAGGGAAAAATGAAACTTTAAATAAAACAGTTCCTTCTTCCATAGAGGAAAAGCAGTAGTAATTAGCATGGAAAGTCCAAGTGTGCTAGACTGGCAGACTCTAGAATGGTGGTGTTAGGATTCAGTTTGTGTAGTCATAAACAATGGAAAATATCTCAGTGACCACTCGGCACAGACCCTAACCTGGGTTCAGTTGTAACTCTAGCTGCATTTTAAAAAATCTACTTAGAGGTTGCAGACATAGGCTCTATGGGACTAAAATAACTTGGGGGAGGGTAGCAGGGACACCTGCCTCACAAGGTATTATCTATAATTCTGAAAGTAATGTCCATTATGGACATTCTCTATTGCTACATTTAGCAACGTAGGTTATTCAATCAGCATGTACAGATTCTCTACAATGGACAGAATGATAGATGCTTTGGGCAATGCAAAAGAATTAGAACATGGGGCATTTACCCTTAAAGACCTTATGCTTTATTTAGGGAGGCAGAGCATCTCTTTGCAAAACTACTGGAAAATACACAAATGAAGTAACTATCTTTGGACAAAAGGGCCACAAGAATTGAGGGTGAAGGGAGAGGGAGGGTGAACAGAATGAGGGAAGTTTGCTCATGATGGCTTTTTGGCTGATGTTGGCCGGATTCGTACTCCGTTAGGGAGGAGTTAGGAGGAGGCTGAGCTGGAGATAAAATGTAAAAATTCAAGCACAGCAACGAGAACATTTTGGGATGATAGGTGGCCGCTGCAGTGGAAGGGTAGGGAAAGCGGAAGGATTAGCTTGCTTGAAGCTGAGTGAGGGGGACAATGAGAAATGAAGTGAGCATGAGTGATGGAGAAGACTGAGGTCAGCCGTGAATAAAAGACTCATAGGCTGGGCTTCCCTGGTGGCGCAGTGGTTGAGAGTCCGCCTGCCAATGCAGGGGACACGGGTTCGTGCCCCGGTCCGGGAAGATCCCACATGCCGCGGAGCGGCTGGGCCCGTGAGCCATGGCCGCTGAACCTGCGCGTCTGGAGCCTGTGCTCCTCAACGGGAGAGGCCACGACAGTGAGAGGCCCGTGTACCGCAAAAAAAAAAAAATAATAAGATTCATAGGGAGCCCAGATATTTTCTCCAAGGTGTTAATATTAACTTGCTAATATTTCCCATATCCTCCAGGTATGGGAATCATGAGACCTCATAATTAGCGTGACTATATAACCCGTTATCTAAATGGACACTTTTGAGAGTGAAATTGTCTATTGATAATTACACACTGGCACTATCTCAGGCACACTGGGGCACACTTCAGGCTATTTAGATGTTGTACAAGCTACTCCTTCTACACTTTCCCTCGAGAGAGTAATGAAAGACTTGTGTGTGGAGGATGGAGGAAGGATGGAGAAGGATTACAAACAAGAGCAAGAGTGTTTACTGGGCACAGTATCGAGATATTGGGAGAGGAAATCACTCTCTTTTCTCCTACTCTCCACTCATCTTTGAACTACCCACAACCTGGATCATCAGGGTAAAAAGATTAAATCCAGGCAGTGTAGTAGAGTGGAAAAAGCTTTGCCTTTGGAGCCAAGAAAAACTGAGATTGAATACTAACTCCGTCACTAACTAGTTATCAGATCTTGGGTAAATCATTTAACCTATTTGAGCCTCTATTTCTAGATACTGGTATTGTCATCTTAACTTCACAGTATTGTAGTGAAGGTCAAACCAGGAAATAATGGGTGGGAAAGTGTTTTTTGATGCCTTAGACCAATGTGTGACAGTCATCGTTGGATATCTACCCAAAAGCCATTCTTCCCTCTTTTTGTTAACGTATTCCCCACCCCACCTCCTTTTTTCCCAGACACTGGGCAGCTTGGGGTTAATGTTGTAAGCCAATCATGATAATTCCATTCCTCTTATCAGAGGCTGGTTCAGGAATGGATGTGTTATCTAACCCTGGCCAATGGGACAACAGAGAAGACCGTTGAGGGAGTTTTTTGGGAAAGATGTCCTTGCTCTTAAAAAGAAATCCAAGGGCTTCCCTGGTGGCACAGTGGTTGAGAGTCCGCCTGCCGATTCAGGGGACACGGGTTCGTGCCCCGGTCCGGGAAGATCCCACATGCCGCGAAGCATCTGGGCCCGTGAGCCATGGCCGCGGAGCCTGCGCGTCCGGAGCCTGTGCTCCGCGACGGGAGAGGCCACAACAGTGAGAGGCCCGCGTAACCGCCAAAAAAAAAAAAAATTTTAAAAATAAAAAATAAAAAAAGAAATCCAAGTCAGGGCTTTCCCTTATTTCTTCCACTTGATAAGAGTGCATAAGTGTAGCCACTTTGCAACCATAATGGCTGCTGATAACATACAGAGTTAAGAACTGGTTAGGGAAGGGACCTGAGTCCTGAATGACATCATTGTGCTATTGAAATAATTAACCCAGTAACTACGCTACTTCTAACTTACTATATGAGATAACATTTTGATTGTTAAAGTTACTTTTAGTTGTATCTTTTGTTACCTGCACTTAAATGAATCCTAATTGATACACATATTAGTAAGTACTAATCTCAACTTGGTGAAAATTTGAAGACTTAGGAATGCTTCCTCTGTTTTGAAAAAGATGAAATTAAGTATGAAACCATCTCTAGGAAAAAAGTGTGGGAAACCAGAAATAGAAAACTATTAGCTCACTAATTTAAGAGGAGTGATGAATACATCTGTACATAGGAAGGTTTTGTGGGGTGTGTGAGGTCGAGGGTCAGAATATTAGGATAACTCTACAAAAAAGAGACTGTCTCATTCATAGACTGACCTACGGTGGAAGGGAGGAATTTCTAGGCACTCTCCTAACAGTTTTGAATGGTCAGGGGTTCTCAGGAGAATCATGAAAGTTTAGAGATGGAAGGTATCTTTTAAAAAAGGAAAAAAAAGTTATGAACATCTGTGTGCAGGAATCTCATTAGGGATCTTGTTCAGACACTAGGATGCATCTTTAAAAATGTGAATAGCTAGAAATGCTGATTGCAATTTAAGAAGTAAACTTTCAGTTTTGCCATAGCTGTGCCTAAAACATTTGACAGATTTAATGATTTAAGTGGGGGATAGGAGGAGGTGGGAGAAGCGGGGGTAGAGAGAGTGGATAACAGACCTGGAATCTCTTCCAATAGATGGGTGGCTGCCTCATGCCTGAGAGCTCAGTCATACCTGCTGTTCCCCATCACAGGACAGTGATGGCGTCTAGGATGGGAAGGAATATGGAAAGGCACTGCAATAGCATTTCTGCCCAGATGCTGCTTAGAAGTTGGCTTTTCCACTCAGGAGGGGCATTCCATGGCCATTCCTGACTGAGTTAGAGAGAATGGTCTAAGGGATCAACATCTTTCAGATATCTGAAAAGAGAGACCGTGATGATTATGTTATCTGAGACTCTCCAGTGCTTTTAGAGGGAAATATTGTAGTGTAGACCATTACTAAAATCATAAAATATTATTTTGGCCACTTGCCTGAAAATTTAACTCTGTGTTCTCTATATATTTTTAGAGGACTGTGAACAAGTTTTGAATTCAGTTCACTTTACACCAGATGGCTTACTCCCAAAGACATGCAACAAGGAATATAACTAAATTTGTGGGGCTGTGTTAACAGAGGCCATGGGACTCCTGTATCTTTCTGGTAATCTCCTACACAAATGAACCTCTCTAAAATTCCCTTTGAAATTTAGTACTGGAAGGGAACTTGGAGGTCATCTGGTGGAATGTCCGTAGTCACACGACTGGGCTGTGATAGTGACAGCATAAAGCCCAGGTCACAAAATCCTAATTCCAAGGTGTCTGCTGTTCACTATAATTTCCTTCCCCCCACCACGCAGCTCATTTATGGTTAACTTTTTAAGGTTAAGCTGCACATTGCTTGGTATATGTTTAGAGAACTTTCTGTTCTCTAAATATAGAAATGTTGTCTGGAGGAAAAAGATTTTCCACATATTTTATAGGGGGCAATTTAGACAGTTTGCCTTATGACCTGTCCAATTACTAACTATATTTAATGTCTGCTAGAAGGTTGAGGAGGAGTAGGTAGGGTAATGCATAGAAGTGGAAATCTGTAATAGGAATCAGATACAGAAAGGATGAAGTAGGTCAAGTTCCTAGAGGACCGTCCGTAACTAATGGTGTGCCGTGTAAATGATTAGCCATTCTGCGAGGAATAATAATAGGTTTTTAAATGGTATACAATTAGGACTGAAGAAGTGCACAAACGAGTTTGACGAAAAAGAATTGATACAGTGTGAATTCACCACATGGCAAGTATAATGTAAGGAGATGGTCTTATCATCAAACTTTAGTGTAGATAATGTAATTTTCTTAGGTTTGAGCTTATGATTTTTATTTCCATTTCATTTTGAATTAGACTGGGAGGGAGACGGTTTAGGTAAACATATGTATTCTGTATATAAGGGACAGAAAAGCAGAAAAGAAAAATAACCCAAGGCAGTTCAGACGAGGCTACTGTGATTATACAGTAGCTACCTCTAAAGTTCTGTTAAAGGCAATAGGAGTAGGAATTTGGGGAAATTATTAAAATTCACTGTTTTTGTGGATTCAATTGAAGATATGCAGTATAAGTCCAAAGAAGCTTAAGCTTTCTGCTATTCATGGGCAAGACAGCTTATGAGGTTTAGAAATGAGAAAGGAAAAATAAATGAATTGATTTCATTGGGTTAAGGCATGAGTCAGGATGATGTATGGTGCCAGGAAGGAATGGACACAAAAGAGGTAATCTATTTTACGTTGCCAAACTTGCAAAATGCATAAACATGTCGTATCTGAATAGCTTTCACCTATAAAAAATTATATTGGAAAATGTTCCCCCTTCCCTGTTTTTCTTCAAAAGGAAACCCAGGGAGAAGTAGGAACCAGACAGCAATACTGATTGCTCTTATTTATCCTTTGGCTTCTAACTGGGGCTGTTTTAAGTTAGTGAATCTGTGACCCTGTGTACTTAAGGCAAATGCATAATGTTATTTGGGCTCTCTTTTATGAAACAATTTTTATTGATTTATTTTTCTATTGTCTTCAGGAGAGAAAAATGCAGGTATGAGAATGGTTTTCTTTGCCAGCTGGTTCAGAAAGATAACCTCCTTTTGCCACACCGAATTCCTACTGAAGCCTTGGTGATGAGTGCTGATTGTTCCAGGGTGGACAAAGTATCTAGGGGCCAATCAGGAATGGTTGCCAGTCCCTTGATGTACCAAGGACTTTTTGAAATAGGAAAACCAAACCAAAACAAACGACTGTTAGATCTCTTCAGTTCGAATAAGGAAATTCTTGGTTCGGAGAAATAAAAACAAACTCAAAACAATGCTTATCCTTCCAGGAACTTCGTATTTTCTGGTTTGCATTTCTTCTTTTGAAAAGGATTTACTTTCAAATGTTTGTGAAATTGCAGCCTCTAACAGTGGGGTTTTCTGTCAGCTTAGTTGATTTCAGTTATCTGGAAAAAGCAGGATTTAAGCAAAAGCACAATGTATTCTGGACCTAGAAATTGACTTGATTAGTTCCAACAGGGCTTTTTTCTTATTCAATTGATTGTGGCCCCTACTTGGCACACTTTGGAGCCAAAATGTCTTACAGTGATGGCTCCCTGCACTCCCCTGGCACTTCAAATGCTGGCAATAAAAGCCTTGCCTTGCTAAGTTCTTACCTGCAAGAAAGACATTGATCACTCTCAAATGTTGCTAAGAAACCAATCTATTTCCCTACTTGCTTGGAATTTCTGAATTTCTGTGGATACCATCACCCTCTCTGGGACTGCCAGTCTGCATGGAAACACATCTTATGGCATAATATCCCACCATTCTGAAGACTTTTTCAAGAATACCAGGACTTGGGAGAAATATATTTGAGAACATTTAATTACCAGATTCTCTTTTAAGTTTAACTAGCACATACCAAACATATCCCAGGCCCCCAGGTGAAAAATACTTGTCTTAATACCCAGTCCATTTATACCAATACTTCTTTTTACCTTTCAAAAACAGTGACATGGTCACCTCTGGATCTTTCAGGCATGAATCAGCCAGTTGGTGTCATCAATGTCGTTGGCTATCTCCTCCTTTTCTCCTTCCCATCATTTGCACATTTGACTGTTTACCCTGATCAACCATCCACCCATATCTATTCTTATTAGAAGTTCTGGGAAAACTTGTGGAAGGAAAGAAGGTACAAGCTAAAGAAAGCTATTGGTGCAAATGAAGCTTTGGATTCCCTGTGGATTTTGATCATGTCTTCTATTCTTGACCCCCTCAACAGCATGGATAATTTGGTATCTGAATATATGAGTAGCCACAAGTGACTGATAAAAACAGGTCAAACTTTTCATGGCACAGTTCCAGGAGCAGCTCGTTAAGATTCCTGTCTCTGCTGGTGTGCTGTTCCTGAGCCCCACAGGTGTGCAGACTTCTTGGTAGCTCCAATCCCTTTCAGTGGAGTTGAGGCATGAGGCAGAGATCACAGACACCTGGCAGAATTACACAACTGTACACACACAATGTCAGAGAAAGAGAAAGACCTAGAAAGATTCTGGTTTGGGCCCAAATCACTAGTCATTTCACTTCATGAATAAAAGCGGGTGCCTTGTAAGCTTACATTATTTACAATGCTCGTATTTTTCAAACATCCACCCAAAAGCTGAGGACCACCACGCCACAGGGAACAGTTCCATGAACTATGTACAGAATTTACAAGGAAGTTTACATAATATTCTACATTCCATTAACAACTTGACCTCTGTGTTGACTGTTTGCTTTCAAGCAACAGATATTTTTGTTTGTTTTTCTGTCCTCCTCATCCCAGTAACTGCTGATGAACCAACATGAACAAATGCTTGCACATTCCTTTACCCTCCCTCCTGGGATAAATATTTGATTATATTTGTTTAGGGAAAAAAAAAAAAAACTGTGGCACATCACCCTTTGTAAAATACTATTAAAAATTGTCCATATAAGAAATCTTGGAGATCTTTTCCTTCTAACATTATAACTAGATCTTTTGTTTGTTTGTTTCACTTGGCAAATTTTGATTGAGCTCTTTCTGAAATGAATATTTATAAAGCAGTCATTGATTTTAGAAAGATGGAATTTGGTCAACATTTCTGTGTATTGTAAGGAAAGCCTATCCTTGGATCCATAAACCAAACTTTATTCTCTGCACCACATTTTCTCTTTGCATTTTCAAGATCCTTCATTGATTGTAATGGACAATAAAGATGGTATATGTGAAAACACTTTAGTCAGCAATGAGTCTGCTGTTTCTATTTGGCAATGGAGAGGATGGGGGCAACAATCCTGGATAATTCAAGCCAAAAATATGTCTTTACCTGGGTCTTGGCCTCACAAAGCTGGTGAGTGTAATGCACATGTCACCCCTGATATTTTAAGTCAAGAAACATGACTGGTGGGAATGAGTGTGAAGTCATCATTGTCAAATAAATGATGGGATTTCTGCTGGGTCTATACAGGTTAAGTCTAAGACTCAGTTTATTTCACAGTTTATGAACTATGAACATTGGGTCCCCTGGACATGACTGTGGCATAAGAGAGTGCATCCGTGCAATTTTCAGCCTCTGCTGCCACTTTGTTAATACAGGAGATTATGGCTATTTTCATGGCTAAAAGAAAACAACCCCAAAATGGTTAAACAGTAACCCCTCTAAAATGTAGCGATCTGAATCTTTCAGGAATGGGGACCAGTTTGAGGGCACTTAAGAATGTCTAGCAATGTTTATGTTTTATGTCATCAATTTGGGCAAGACAAGGTAGAGAGGGAGAGAAGGAAGGATTTTTTTCTGTGTACTGTTCAGCCTGGAAAGAGATTGGGGAGGATTTGGCTAGGAGGTGTCTGGAAGAAGGAAGTGAGGCCAGAGGTTATTAATTAGAAATATGGCAGCTTTTCCATTTTTCTGGCTGCCATTGCTTCTAAAACCAGAGCTATGTAACACAATCTGTGTAATGCTAGCTGTGACTGTCTACATCCAGGAGGGCCGACAGTGACACCATTTCGTGCCTGATGGTAGATTCAGGCTTACTAGCTTTACATTTTACAAAGGATAAAAGATAAGAATTCAAAATGTTCTTTTTCTCTCAGAGATGCTTTACATCTAAAACTACAAGCATCCAATTCTTTAGGCTTTTAAGGCAAGATAATAATAATAAAACTATAAATTACTCAATCTTCTCCAAGAAGAATGATCTAAACAGGTAAATAAAGAGAAATTGTTTTGTTATGGAACGCAGATCAACAGATACTTTGTTTCTGATTTAGCATGTCATCCTTAAAAACTTTTAAAAGAGTTTTGACATCAGAATGATTAATTCTTGTTAGGTATCAGCCAAAAGCCTCACTTCCTGTGTTCAAAATAAATGGCTACACAGTGGTTCCTGGGTACTCACTGGGAATATTGACCTTACAATCACTGGTATGGCCATGTTCTAGTCTATTTGGGCATTTCACGATGGAAGAGCATCTCGCCCTGCCAAAGAACTAACTAAACAGAGTTTCGAAATGGATTGCTTCATCCCCAGAGGCTGGAGATTTTCTTGACCAGGGAACTGTGATTATACAACTGAAAACTTAAATGAAATTTGGTCCCCAATGCCCGATTCATTTCTCATGAAACCACTGAGATAATTTTTCCAGTTAAAGCAGGGTTTTTATATTCTTACTAACATACATTAGCTATAGCATAACCATGTATTTATTTGGGGGTTCTCTTTTCCTCTTGCTTTCTAAAAGAACACCTCGTAACTCTCCTTGGGTTTATCTGTAGAAAGTCAGCTTCCTCTTTTCAATTAAGTTTATAATCTCTAGCAGCTGATGCTATTGTAAACATGGGCCCTCATCACAGCCTTAGGGAGAAAGCCAGATCGTCAAACAGAGGCAATCATCCCTATTATTACCTCAACTCTTATATCACATCCATAGATGAGGTCCCAAATCGCCTTCATGACTGTTTGGCCAACTTTGGGTTTCACTCAGTCTTGAAAATGAACACGTAGAATTCTTATATGCTCAGGCTGAACACATACACAAAAATAACGAGGCTTTAATGACATAAAATGAGATGAATCTCAACTCTAGTTGGTTGGATGTGGTTAGAATTGTGTGCTGGGCTCTTGAGGGATGCTCCTTCTATGATGAGCAAAGTAATCCATGAGCAGAGATAAGGCAGAAGCAGTAACGACTGTAGACAAGGGCTATACTTTCAGAGCTGTTGTAAATGTTTGAAGGCTCAGTGATGTTGTTGTTATTCTGTGGTTTTGCTGTTTTGAAGGTTTTCTTTAAAGTAGAAATCTGGCGTTGAAGGAGCATGATACCAAAATGGGTGTATGTGCATTTCCTGAAGCATTCATTTCATGTGTTGGAATGCAGAGCTCGGAAAGCAGAGGCCTGCTAGCTGAGGAACTAGCATTGTGCAGCTACCTCGTCACCATTAGATACCGCTCTCTGGAAGGCTAAGAAATATATACTATTTGATTAAAGATTTGGCAGTTCAGGTAACTGCCCAGGCACCCTTTTCACAGCACATAAATCTCGCCTTCCTCATGGAAAGGGCAATATTTTTCTCAAGCAAAAATTTCTTACCACCCTCTTCTTCAAAGCCCACCTGCCCCCGCCAACTTTCTCTCAATCTCTCTAAAGGAGGAACGAGGGCAATGTGATGCCATGGCTTCATGACACAGCGTCAAGTGATTCCAGGCTAAGGAAGTAAGTTCAGGGCTGCTCATCTGAAATAGCTTAAAGATGGTCACCGCCCCCCAAACTCCTTATACTTAACAAGAAAAGAAAAATGTTCCCAGCGGCTACCAGGTTGGATTCTAATGTTAATTTTACATCTGCCTGGAAGTCTGAGAAAGAAGCATTTTTCAGAATATCCAGCTTAAAGGTGAGGTGAAGATGGCAGATTGGGTTTGCACAACCTGGGGCAGCGCTTGCCAGTCTCTCCCTCTTCCTCCGTGGAGCTGGGACCCCCTCCTACAGTGGACCTGGGGCAGCTTGAGGGTGGAGGGGAGTCTTCCTTCCTCTTCTAGGCTCCTTTTTGTTCTCCCTTCTTCCTGGAAATCTGTAACTTATCAATGGCTTTGTTTTGTCTTCTGAGATCCTGGAAATTGTGTTGTTTTTTGGCAGCATGAGATTGTTACAGTTGACCAGGAAGCCATGCACACAGAGAGCTGGGTCCTCTTTTCCTTTTCACTTAAAAAATAATCAAATCCAGGGCGGCTAGAACTGCTAAAGATCTGCCTATCTAATTTCTCTCGTTGTGTGTATTTGTTTGTAAACATGGCAATTAACAGAGCTCTGAAAGAGCCAGTAACCTGGACCACAGTAGACTGGAAAAAAAAAATAGAGTTTTGTTTTTTTTTTTTAAGTAAACATGGTGCAGTAATAAAATTGATATGCAAGACCTGAAACCAATTGGATGACTGAATCTCTTACCTCAAAAAGCACAGCAGTACCGCTGCTGGGGACCTGTGGGATTAAAAACTAAGAGAAGAGGAAAGTAGTCGTTTAGGAACCCTGGGGACCGAACTTAGTGTACATAGTAAAGCCAATAAACGACGTTAAAAAGAGAAAAGGTGATGGGGAAGAACATTCGGGACCACTTGTCTATGGAATTCACGTCAGTCAAGTCGGGGATTTTGACTTTGAGCTGCGAGGCGCGCCTGCGGAGGCGCCCCTTGCTGTGGGCGCCGTGCCGGTCCAGCGCGCGCCCGTACGCCTCGCGGCTGCTCAGCGGCTTGCGGTACTGGATGCTGGCGCTGTCGTACGAGTACATGGTGGCCTTGGGGTCGCTCCCGCCCGTGAGCACTTCCGAGCCGCTCGTCTCGTTCCTGATCTCCAGGGTGCTGAGGAGAATGTTGCCGTGGGCGTCCACCTGACGGAGAAAAGAGGGGCTCAGGCACAGCTGCCCTGACGTTCGCTCGTTTTGCTTAACCTGTAACTGTTGATACTGCGTGGCGCTCAATACACACAGTCTTGCTAGGCATCTGGCTCTGTGCGCCTCCTGGACATCTATCTGTCTACCTGCCTATCTATCATCTATCTATCTACCATCTATGTATCGAATCCATCATCTATCAATCCGTCTAATCTACTGTTTATCTACGATTTAATCCATCATCTAATTTACCATCCATCTACCATTTATCTAATCTAATCCAACCATCCATCTATTCATCCATCCATCATTTATCTCCACTCACAGAACAGTATGTGTGTGTGTAGAATATTATATCATTAAATATAAAATATGTAATTTTTGTTTTTAAAAACGACCATTTATCGAAGCCATATAAATACATATATACATATATTTTGTAACAAAAATGCCATAGGTATTTGAAAAAATAGCATATATATGTTTATATACATGGCATTTTTTCTTGTTACAAAGTGATATATGGAAACATTCAAAACTATAAACAATCAGGAAACAAAAAATAAAAAGTAAAAATTCATAATTTCACCTTCAGTGTCGATTATTTTTAATATCTTGCTAAACTTCCAGTCTTTTTTTTATTCCTATATACTTAAAAACACAGGCTCGCCTAGTATATTTTGCTTTGCAATCTGCTTTTGTCAGTTAATAGTATAGCCTGGTCATGTTTCCACATTCATAAATATTCCTCTGTGACAGTGTGTGTTCATAGATTATATGGATAAACCATAATTGAATCAATCTATTTTTAGATGTTAAGGCTTGCTTTACTGTTATACTATTAAATAAACAGGCCTGCAAAGGAAACCTTTTAGCTAAGTCTTTGTGCATATCCATAGTTATTTCCTCTGGCTAAATTGCCAGAAGTGTGATGGCTGCATGGGTTGAAAGGACATGCCTGGCTATATTTTGACGTTTGTGTCTCCACTGTTGTTCACTGTTGCTTCCTACCATTCCAGTGATACCTAGCCCAGGTTTCCTGGTTTTTCTCTATGCTATGCCCAGATAAACACTTTCGGAACTATAGGAATCGTGAGTACCTTTGGCCTATGATGTGGCTTTAACTTCAAGGTGATCTCCTTTGCAAGCTGATTTACCTGGAGGGCACATGGCTCATTCACACAAATGAATTTGAAGTTCTTCCAAGGACAATACAGGCAGCTGTGTTTAAATTTAGAGTTATTAGCACAGCAGTGCCCGACTTACAGTCCGTGCTTTCAAATGCTTTCTAATGACATTGATCTCAGTAAACCCTTGCTGAAAGCCCTAGGTTTGGGTAGGCAAGCAAAGAACCTGGTGACAAAGAAAGAGCTAGAGAAAAGCTTGGGAAGAGGCAAAGACAAATGAGAGAAAGAAAAGTACAAAGGGTGAGATGTGATGGTGGTACACATCGCAGATGAGATAACTCAGATTTATTGAGTGTCCATCAACTGCCTAGTATTATGGTAGATGCTTCACATATGTTACTTGTTTAATACTTACAACAACAAACCACCTCCAGTTTATGCCCCAGTACGTGCCAGACCTGAGATTACAACCCATGTCTTGTCTGATTCAATGTCCATGTGCTTTTTACTAAGAATGAACCACTTCACAGTCCTCGGCCATCATCACATCCTGCAGTGAATTTAGTGATGCAGTTGATAGCTTTAAGCTTCAAGTTGGTTGGAGAAAGAAATGGTGACTGAATCTGGCCTCTGTCTCTCCATTCTCACCTATCATCATTTCCCTCTGTGAAGCATTTTGCTGTAGTCTAACTAGGCTACCCACTGTGCCCTCATTTGGGACATCTATTGGTTTCTTTATTCAAGGAGTTATTATTAATTTTTGTTACTGCTGTTAGTAACTACTATTTATCGAATCCTACTGTGTAATTTATCAGTTATTTTTCAGACACTATGAAATCTATAATATTATCCTGGTTCAGCAGATGGGGAAACCGAGGCTCAGACAGGTTAAGTAAATTGCCTAAGATTTAACAAATAATAAGTACCCAATTTGGAATTCAAACATGGGATACTCTTTGTCTCAAGTATCATTTTTTTCCTCTTTGCACGTTAATCAATATGTTTTCTTCAAGGCTCAATTTAAATTTTACTTCCTCTGTGTACCTGTGTACCTTCCCTGACCATAGCGACCTCAAGAATTTTCTCTCTCTCCAAACCTTTATTGACTGCTTACTATGAGCCAGCTACAGTGCTAGTTGTCAAGGATGTGTGTGTGTGTGTGTGTGTGTGTGTGTATGTGTATGTGTGTGTGTATATGTATATATATATGTATAATATAGTGTAAATCTATGGTTAAAAAAGTCATGCATATGGAAGTTTATGTTGCTAAAGGGGACAGTAGGGTTGAAGTGACAAGGAGCAAAGTCCTGGATTCATTAGAGACGGGACAAGTAAGTTAGAAGATTAGGTGATGCATGTGATTTGCTAGGTACTGTGGAACAGTCAAGAGAATCCTCGAACATGGATTTTGTCCTTGAGATAATAGTCTCCTTAGAGATACAAGAATGTGCCATAATATTGAAAGTGACAAGACTTTTAACCAAATGCTAAATGATACAGTATAGACCATGATTGGGGTGCATAAAAGTGAGAAATCATTGGGATTCATGGAAGGCTTCATGAGGAGGTGGGGCTTGTACTGAATCTTAAAGGATGGGTAGAGGATAGAACACAGGATTGAGAGTTGAAATCTGCATTCTCATCCTGGTTTTGTTATTAACTCAGTTTCATCATCCATAAATGAAAGGTTTTCACTAGGTAGTCTCAAGGGCTTGTTTCTAATTTTTGACAGATTTTGCTTATGGAGAATATTCCCGGCAGAAGAAAATACTTATAAAATGGAATCACTTGATCTGTACTGTATGCATCATTAAGTTACACTATTATGAAATCCCTCTTAAGTAAACAAGTTGCTAGAATTTAGAATTAGCCAA
This sequence comes from Physeter macrocephalus, assembly GCF_002837175.3. Lineage (NCBI taxonomy): Eukaryota > Metazoa > Chordata > Mammalia > Artiodactyla > Physeteridae > Physeter > Physeter macrocephalus. Next base: position 54,660,067 of record NC_041220.1, read on the forward strand.
TGAAGCATAGAGATCCTCCTCATTAAGCAGAAGTCATGACAAACAAGGAACGTTTTATTAAGATATTTTGGTTAACCTTGGTGCAGGCTCAGAGGTACTTATAAATTGCACGAGGTTTATTAGTTTGTGCAAATCCCTCTAAATAGTCTGTCATCAACTAGAAATCATAGCTTTAAGTGGTTTGACGTATAAAATAATGAATCCCTTTCTGCAGCTACCCATGAAAGCTGATTCCATTACTGTACAGTTAAATCAACACTACCGTGTTCTTTATTTGGAAAAATAAGGAATGTTGTACAACCGTTATTGCCCACCTCCATTCTCTCTCCTACATAGTCTAGGACCTTTCCTAAAAGCTGGTGTTACAGGGTGTGTGTGTGTGTGTGCATGTGTGTGTGATTTTGTGTGCGTGATGGATAGAACACAGGATTGAGAGTTGAAATCTGCATTCTCATCCTGGTTTTGTTATTAACTCAGTTTCATCATCCATAAATGAAAGGTTTTCACTAGGTAGTCTCAAGGGCTTGTTTCTAATTTTTGACAGATTTTGCTTATGGAGAATATTCCCGGCAGAAGAAAATACTTATAAAATGGAATCACTTGATCTGTACTGTATGCATCATTAAGTTACACTATTATGAAATCCCTCTTAAGTAAACAAGTTGCTAGAATTTAGAATTAGCCAATGAAGCATAGAGATCCTCCTCATTAAGCAGAAGTCATGACAAACAAGGAACGTTTTATTAAGATATTTTGGTTAACCTTGGTGCAGGCTCAGAGGTACTTATAAATTGCACGAGGTTTATTAGTTTGTGCAAATCCCTCTAAATAGTCTGTCATCAACTAGAAATCATAGCTTTAAGTGGTTTGACGTATAAAATAATGAATCCCTTTCTGCAGCTACCCATGAAAGCTGATTCCATTACTGTACAGTTAAATCAACACTACCGTGTTCTTTATTTGGAAAAATAAGGAATGTTGTACAACCGTTATTGCCCACCTCCATTCTCTCTCCTACATAGTCTAGGACCTTTCCTAAAAGCTGGTGTTACAGGGTGTGTGTGTGTGCATGATTTTGTGTGCGTGATGGTGTGCACAAGCATTTCTTCAGAGGTATGAAATTTCGTCCTCCACCCTCCAAGATTTTGCTGCCTGGTGAGGTGGGTGTGTAGTAACCACATCACTGCGGACACCAGCAAGTTTCTGGTTGGCTTCTCCTTAACCCCTGCCCTTAGGAGAAGAGTAGCTTTCCCTTTGCCTCCACCGTATAAGGACACCGAGGGGATCCTGATATCCACAGTCAGCACAGCTTTCCCAAAATAATATCCACGGGGAAAGTGGCCAGTGTGTCTTCGCGTCTTCAGAAGCAGCAAGGAGCCATGCTGGGCGTTGCTTCAGCACCTGCAGTGGTGACGCTGCCTCATTGAACAAGGAAATATTGACATCTGAGTTGGACATGATCCAGACATCGAAGATTTTCAAATCTTGAAACAGAAGGAAGTGAGGCAAATGAAAATGTTGACACACTGGATTTCTAGGGCAGACACAGCCTAACAGATTTCCTAAAGCGTTGCTGATTTTGGAATAAGTGTTCAGTGAGATAATCATTCCCCACTCCTCATGCTGCCGTAGAGGAAGAGACCTGCCACTCCATTGCCCGGGAGACAAGCTCCGGGAGGAACACTTCAGGCTCCTTCACTGCTTGCCACTGACCTATCTTATGGGCACATTTGGAAGGAGGCGGGCATACGTGGCTCTGAGCCTCCTGGACTCTTCTCTCCCTCTGATCTGCCACCAGAGAAGGTGCAATCCATTTAGGGCCGTGCATGTTGAGCCCACTGCCTTGGTGGGTAAAGCCTGCGGTTGTTCTGGTGATTGGGGAGATAAGTCTGTCTAATACTGGGGGGTAATGACTTAATTATATGACCACGGAATCCTCAAACCAACACCAGGGACTCTCTTTGTTTTAAGTTTAGAGCATCACTCAACCTAAATTTAGAGAAAAATGAATATAATTATTATTAAGGCTTCAGGAGGGCCAATAGATAATGCTTTCTCTTCCCCTTCAGGTAGATGATCAACATGCAAGATGTCTAATAAAGGAGAGCAGAGAACGTGGCTTTAGATCTGCAGCCCCAAGGGCTTGCTCATCTTTCATCCTCACCCCACTTCCTATTAGACAGGTACATTCATGGGTCACAAGAGGTAATTTTAGGTGTAGAATGGATAAGTGTTAAAACGTTAACAGTTCATTCATTCCCTCACTCATTTATTTAGTAAGTGTTTATTGAGTGCCTACTCTGTGTCAAGCACTGTTCCCGACACCGATGAAGGAATCAGCCCCTCCACAAGCAATAGGACGTCATGTCCCATGTTTTAGAATTTCAGGGATCTCAGTTAATAAAGTGCCTCAATCTTGTACATTCTCCTGTACAAACCCTGTGACTGCTCCCATCTCCTACTGGTTCTAAATGTTTTACTGGACAAATACTGTGACCTCTTTCAAACTCAGGTTGTTAGTTCTCTTTCTAACAGAATCTTTGAAATGCTTTCACTTGTGACCATGGGATCTACCGTCTCACTGCCTGCTGAGTCTTTCTCTCATCTTCCTCCTGAAGGTCCCTCCTGAAGATTCTCCTGACCACAGGCAAATCTTGGACGGGCTCACATATGAGGGCACACCTGGGATTTCACTGCATAAAGACCTGAGATGGGGAGAGACAGCTTCTGGCTGGTGAACCCTCTCTTTCCTTCCTGCAGTACAGTGGTTCTCAATTACAATATCTTGCTTTTAACATATGAGAACGCAACAGTCTTGGGAAGATAACAGTGAACAAAAGAGATACAGCTCTTGAGTTGGTGCTTATACATTCTTATAGAGGAAACAGGCAATACCCTCTTTCCCCATAAAATTTGTTTTTAAAAATTGAGTAGCGTTATGAAGAAAATGAAACAGTGGTATATATTGCTTTTCATGTATTTAGAAAAAAATCTAACCAGCACACTAACTTGGTTATTTTGTATGTTTTTCTTAATATTACACTCATCCTATGTCATTATAATGAGTGAAAAATTTAAAGTAATTCACATTTCCTTTTTTTTTTTTTTTAATCCCTATACATGGATGTTTAAAGGCATCTCAGTCTTCAAATGGCCAGAGCACAACTTTTGATCCTCTCTCTTCTTATCCAACTGGTTCCTCCCCAAAATGTCCCACTAGAGTGGCGCTCCAGGAGGGCAGGGACTTTGTCTTATCCACTACTTCCCAAGATCTGAGAAAAGTGCTTGGCGATTATAGGAGCAGTCAGTAAATATCTACTGAATGAATGAATGATAGTACAGGGGTTAAAATGCATGATGGTTAATTTTATGTGTCAACTTCGCTAGTCTATGGTGCCCAGTTATTTGGTCAAGCACTAGTCTAGATGTCGCTGTGAAGGTATTTTGTAGATGTGATTGACATTTTCAATCAGCTACTGTAAGTAGAGGAGATTCAGCCTGATGATCGCATGGCCTCATCCTAACCCTTAAAAATCTTAAGAGCCAAAACTGAAGTTTCTCAGAAAAGAAATTCTGTCTCAGGCCTGAAACAGAAATCCCGCCTGACTTTTCAGCACACTCTACAGATTTTGGACTTGCTTTCTTTACAACTGCATGAGACAGTTCCTTAAAATAAATATCTTCTTGCATGTATGTTGGTTCTGTTTCTGTTGGTTCCATTGGAGAACCCTGACCGATACAAAGGCGGTGGCAAAAATCAGGAGGGTGACTAAAGCCCAGGAAACACTGACATGCTGGCTGTATTTCTTCCCTCTATAGAAACCCCAGGTGAATGTACACGTTTGTTTTCTACTTTGGGTTTCACTTTTCTCCCACACGTCCCGTCTCATTCACCCTCCCCTTCTCTCTGCCTCCAAAATATCCAAAGAATGCCTTAGGCTGTGAAAAATATTGTCACTCACTGAACTGAACTCTTCTGGATATTTTCAATAGGGAAATATACCAGAACTCATTTCAGTGTAATTGGAATAAAATATAACCTTGGGGCTTCCCTGGTGGCGCAGTGGTTGCGCGTCCGCCTGCCGATGCAGGGGAACCGGGTTCGCGCCCCGGTATGGGAGGATCCCACATGCCGCGGAGCGGTTGGGCCCGTGGGCCATGGCCGCTGAGCCTGCGCGTCCGGAGCCTGTGCTCCACAACGGGAGAGGCCACAGCAGAGCGAGGCCC
>NC_041220.1:54664411-54665101 GCF_002837175.3 Physeter macrocephalus
AAAAAAAAAAAAAAAAATATATATATATATATATATATATATATATATATATATATATATATATATATAATCTTGTTTTCAGTGGCAGTTTTAAAACCTTGTTAAGAAATACCTCTGGGCTCAATCTACTTTGCAAACAGAAAGTGATTTCCTTACTGTTAACCAATTCAGTTAGATCCCCATTTACTGAGTGCTTCTGAAGTACAGAGCAGGAAGCCAAGTGAAGTGATGCTGGCCACGGAACGGGCTGCCCTCCAGAAGCCTACAGTCGAATGAATGAAGCTGTCCAGTGTGCTCAGCTGCCTTCACCTGCAGAGCACAGAGAGCCACACAGCCACAACCTCTGTCTGCCCATCCCGCTCCTGTAACGAACCGCATTTGTGATGTCGCTGTCAGTCATCAGCTCTCAATGACTCACGCACATACAGCCACCTTATCTTTGATAAAGGAGGCAAGCATATACAGTGGAGAAAAGACAGCCTCTTCAATAAGTGGTGCTGGGAAAACTGGACAGCTGCATGTCAAAGAATGAAATTAGAACACTCCCTAACACCATACACAAAAATAAACTCAAAATGGGTTAAAGACCTAAATGTAAGGCCAGACACTATAGAACTCTTAGAGGAAAACATAGGCAGAACACTCTATGACATAAATCACAGCAAGATCTTTTTTGACCCACCTCCTAGA
>NC_041220.1:54665190-54676534 GCF_002837175.3 Physeter macrocephalus
TTGATTTGTGACCCAAGATGTGATCTATCCTGGAGAATTTTCTGTGCGCACTTGAGAAGAAAGTGTAATCTGCTGTTTTGGGATGGAATATCCTATAAATATCAATTAAAACTATCTATTTATCTATTTTGTAAATTGATACAGCCACTATGGAGAACAGTATGGAGGTTCCTTAGAAAACTACAAATAGAACTACCATACGACCCCGCAATCCCACTACTGGGCATATACCCTGAGAAAACCATAATTCAAAAAGAGTCATGTACCACAATGTTCATTGCAGCTCTATTTACAATAGCCAGGACATGGAAGCAACCTAAGTGTCCATCGACAGATGAATGGATAAAGAAGATGTGGCACATATATACAATGGAATATTACTCAGCCATAAAAAGAAATGAAACTGACTTATTTGTAGTGAGGTGGAGGCTAGTGACTGTCATATAGAGTGAAGTAAGTCAGAAAGAGAAAAACAAATACTGTATGCTAACACATGTATATGAGATCTAAAAAAAAAATGGTTCTGAAGAACCTAGGGGCAGGACAGGAATAAAGATGCAGACATAGAGAATAGACTTGAGGACGTGGGGAGGGGGAAGGGTAAGCTGGGACGAAGTGAGAGAGTGGCACTGACATATATACACTACCAAACGTAAAATAGATAGATAGTGGGGAGCAGCCACATAGCACAGGGAGATCAGCTCGGTGTTTTGTGACCACCTAGAGGGGTGGGATAGGGAGGGTGGGAGGGAGTAGCAAGAGGGAGGGAATATGGGGATATAGGTGTATGTATAGCTGATTGACCTTGTTATACAGCAGAAACTAACGCACCATTGTAAAACAAAAATATTCCAATAAAGATGTTAAAAAAAAAGAGATGACAAGATATGCTCTCTGATATCCCCTTTTCTTCACATCCAGCCTTCTCGAAAGAGTAATTCTACTTTCTTTCTCCTTTTCCTTACTTTCCATTCGCTGTATAAGTGATTTCTGTGTCTAATTCCTCACTCCCTTGACCATAGCTCTACGGAGATTGTTCATGTTATGATCATCAAACCTCCTCGGTGGTTAACCCAGCGTGTGGAGAACACTTTCACTGTTGCCTCTCTCAGTATTTCTCCTATTGTCAGTATTGTTGACCACGCTCCCATTTCTGAAGCCATCACCTCCCCTGCCTTCTGGGACACCATCCTCTCCTGGCTTTCTGCCCACTTTCTGGCACTTCACTGTTGTCTTTCACAGGCTCCTCTTTCTGCGTCCAGCTCTTCAATGTTGCTATTCCTCAGAACTTCTTCCTAGGACTTCTCTTCTAACTTCAAGCTTTTCCTAGGCAATACTACCCATACCTGTGGCTTCAATCACCACATCTCTCTCCTTAGACCCCTTTCTTAAGCTCTACACTCTTACAACTGACTTCTCACTGACCACACTTACCTCTGTCCACAGGCCCCTCACAATTAGCATGTTCAGAGCTGAAGTTGTCATCTTCTCCCACCACACTGACTCCTCTTCCAAGATTATTATCCCCAAAAGGGGCAGTGTGGTCCTGTCTTTATAACCTGAGAACTTGAGATTGTCCTTGACTTTTCCTTCTCCTTCATTTTCTACGTTCAACAGAGTGTCAATTCATGTTGATTCTACTTTATATTCATATATCTGTTCCTTCTCTTCCAACCTCTTTGCAGTTGCTCTAGTTGAGGTATTCATTGGTCTTGCCTGTTTGTGGGGTGACCTTGAACAGCACATCTCCCTGTTTCTAGTTTTGCACATTGCCCTGTGCTTCCTCCTATTTGAAAAAGTAGTGATTATACCCATTAGAATAAGGATTGCATTGCATATTGATTGCATATTTGAATTTCTACTGCTCCACCAGACTGAAAGCTAGGGCAAGGATTATATGCCATTTATCTCAGTATCCCCAGTGCAAGGGACAATGCTGGGCATATAATGGGTGTTCAAAAAACATTTGCTTAGTGAATAAATGACTTCTAGAGTCGTCTTTCCAGAAGAGCAGACTGAGCACAATCGACCAATCTTGGATGCTTTGGGGAGTCACTGCTCCATTTCAACAACATGACTGCATAATTAGTTACTGATATGACAACACCACATTTGGATATAGTATTTATTTATTTTTTTGCTATTTTTCATCCTTTAATTGGGAAATATTAAAAAGAATATCCAGTGTGGATAAGAATGTTCAGAAAGTTCTTCTCACGTAGAGAATAGACTTGAGGACGTGGGGAGGGGGAAGGGTAAGCTGGGACGAAGTGAGAGAGTGGCACTGACATATATACACTACCAAACGTAAAATAGATAGATAGTGGGGAGCAGCCACATAGCACAGGGAGATCAGCTCGGTGTTTTGTGACCACCTAGAGGGGTGGGATAGGGAGGGTGGGAGGGAGTAGCAAGAGGGAGGGAATATGGGGATATAGGTGTATGTATAGCTGATTGACCTTGTTATACATTAGAAACTAACGCACCATTGTAAAACAAAAATATTCCAATAAAGATGTTAAAAAAAAAAGAGATGACAAGATATGCTCTCTGATGACATTGTTTGAACATCTGGGTATAGCCTCATGTGAAATTAGAATCTTTGCTGGACCTTTTAGTTGTGTGGGCCAAAAAACTCCCTCACCCCTCTTTTTTTTTAAAGCTAGTTAGATTTTATTAAGCCAGTAAGTTAGATTTCTCTCTCATTCACAAAAGGATCCTATCTGTTTGAGTATAGAAGAAATTGGAGACTAGATGCCAGAAAGAAGATGAGAGAGAGAGAGAGAGGGATTTTGAGATTCCTGGAAAGGAAAATTAGACTCTTAGGTTGCTGAAGTCCCTGAAGATTAGTTAAATTAAGCCACAACTAGAGAACAAAACATGGACCAAGCCAGATTTGGGCAGGGGTTTGAGGGCTAAAGAAGTTCATGAACTGTTAACACAGGCCGTCATTAGAAATCAGAGGGCCTGCCTGGATTTCTCCAGAATCCAAGATACTAAGTCAGAATGGTTCAAGTTTCATTAAAGGCTGATGGCAAGACAGTGATGTGGGGTGGAGCCCAGGCTCAAAGGCTAATATGCATATCAAGCTGGTCCAAGCTAGACTTGAGAGAGCTGTTTACATTTATGAAGACTGTTTTCATATGCATTTTGTATCCTGGAATTAATCACAATGCAGAGTTTATTTACATTTAGAAAGTTGTCTGAAGGTATAGAGGATTCACCATAGAGAATAGGAATGGGAGGAAAAGAAGCCAGATTACAGTAGCAACACCTGGTTCTGAAGGGAAAAATTCTTTCTTGACTTTTGGGGTTCCAACTGAGCATCAGGTATGACTCTTCAGCAGGTTTCACCAGTGTCCCCTATGACTTAGAAGGATGTTGAGTCAGTTTCTGGTCACAGACCACCCATGCAACCATTCTATCTTAGGTGGATCTATTTGCAAATGGGCAGGCATTGTGGCCAGCAGATACAGCTCTATTTGTTCCAGCTTAGTACAAAAATGGCCCCGAAGAAGCTTACTTACGGCTTAGTTGTACTGAGTAATCTATCTTTCAAAACTCTAAATACCATCTCTAGCTTCAAATGATACCTGAGGGTTTTATGAATCTATTGTCTTTATCACGTTGGAGGTTGAAACTCTCCTGATGTCTGCATTGAGCACCTGTACTCATATAAAAAGATGCCTCAGTGCAGTGGTAGAAATACAAATCAAGACAAAGCAAGCACTTCTGAAGCTTCAGTATAGATACCCTTGACAATACTGCCCAGCCAAGGCTATCAGAGTAATGTGTGACAAATGATCAATGCCACTCTATGCACTAGGGTACCAAGGCCGATATTAGGGATCCCTCACATAAAAATTGTCTGGGACCAACCAGAACATATATGTCATTTGAATTCAACTGTTTATAAGCATCTAAAAGGAAAGGGGAAGATCATCTAACCATTATAGTAAAGAAAAAATATAATATTTTCTATTTCTTAAATTTAACCAGGGGGTAACATTTTAAAATACCACTTAGGTTACATCATTAACTTCACTGCTGGAGATGATGCACTGAACAGATGAAGTGATACACTTGCTTTGTTATTGACACATTGTCTGCCTGAGCCCCTGGTTTTAGAATAGGATAAGGAAGTCAGGAACTGGAAAACCTAAGCAGCTACAGGCATGATTATAATTTCCTTGAGATAGTACTGGTCTATTATTATTCCATCTAGATATGAAGAAGTTTATAAAATCTTATCCATAACATTTTTTGGAGACTGTATTTATCTGATGCGATATCACTGTGATTCAGAAAGAATAGCAGAGGTTGATAGAAAGTATGCTTGAAAAAATGTCAAAAATCAAAGTGATAGAAACAGTAAGTTTGGAGCAGAAGCTAAAATGGACTATAGTCTCCTTTTCTTTCTTATTATGAGTACATAAGAATTTTATAAAACATTGTGATGTAACACTCAATACCTTGTGTGGTATCTAAGAACTCATCTTGAATGAAAAAGGCCTCTCTAGCAGTCATTCATTCAAAAAGTTCCTATTTGGTATTTTCTCAGTTCTAGCCACCAAGGAAAGAACAATAAACATAATAGACAAGGACACTGGTGCCTGTCTTTGGGAAGCTTGGAGATTAGCAGAGAGATAGAGGTTACAAAAATAATTACACAAATAAAATAATTACACATATACTCTATATTGTGGTAAGTCCTAAGGTGGAAAATCACAGGTTGTCATGAGAACAAATCACAAGGGTACAAAATATAAACCAACAGCAGACATGTCAGTTAAGGCATTCCTGAGGTAGTAGCAATTATAGTAAGAACTGGGGCAATGGAAAGATTGAGAGAAGGCCAATATTACCTTCAATCATACTAATTTTTTCTTCGGTGGTATAAAATCTGATTCTAATCCATCTAATAAAATTTTCAATTCTATGATTTCCACTGGCTCTTGTTTATAGTCTCAAATCCTAGTCTGATACTTCCCATCTCTTCATATATTAGGTTAATCTTTTCCTACGGACTTTATTTTAAGCTTTTAATTTTGAAATTATTGTAGATTCCTAGAAAGTTGCAAAGATAGCACAGAGAGAGCCCAGGTACCCTTCACCCAGTTTCTCCCGTTGATTATATCTTACTTAACTGTTGTACAATATCAAAACCAGGAAACTGATATCGGTATAGTGTGTATAGTTCTAGGTAATTTTACTACATGTTAGAGGCCCATAACCACCGCTGCAATCAAGACACAAAATTATTCTACCACTGCAATGATTTCCCTCAAGCTACCCCTTTATGATCAGTCACACCCATCTCCTTCCCTCACCACTGTCACTAAGTCCTGGCAACCACTAATCTGTTCTTCATCTCTATAATTTTGTTATTCCAGGAATATTACATAAATGTAATCATACAGTATATAATCTTTAAGATTGGCTTTTTTCACTTGGCTTAATGCCCTTGAAATCCATCCAAGTTGTTGCCTGTATCAATGGTTCATTACTTTTTATTGGGCTAGTACCCCACAGTGTGAATGTACAATAGTTTGTTTAACCATTCACTATTTTAGGATATTTTGGCTAATTCCTATGGCCTTCTAAAGACATTAATTATAGTTATTATTATTAATTATAGCCCTTATCTTTTAACCCAACATCTAAGATTTTTGCAGGTCTGTTTTTTGGCTAAATTTCTTTCTCTTGACTATGGGCATTTCTTCTTATTTCTTCTCATGTACAGGAATTTTTTATTATTATACTAGACATATTGATGATGCACTGTAAAGACTGGATTTTGTTATCTTCCCTGATGATTGCTGGGTTTTGTTTTCGAAGGCGGTTAAATTACTACTAGATCCCCTAGAATGTGTAGACTTGGTTTTATGAGTTGTTAGAGTGAGTCTATTTTAGTTTTTCCCTTAACTCAAGGGGAATCTCTTATTATTGTGACTTAGTCTTTACTCCTAAGGGTTTGAGTGGAAAGCCTAATGTATTTACCAACCAGTCCTAAATGCTGGATTCAAACTCCAAACCTTGACTTCCATATGGCGGGTAACAGCTGAAATCTCTGTTCGTTCCTTTTTTTTTTTCCGCTTTTTGGCTGTTGTTGTTGTTGTTTTTGTTTTTCCTTCTGGATTTCTTGGCATTTTACCTGTACATGTGTAGTTCAGGGATCAACCAAAGATTCATGAGATTTTGAATTTTTCCTGTGGCTTCACTTCTTCCTAAAATTTCCAGGAACGCTGGAAGTATCAAACTCCATGCCCTGATTTATCAGATCAATAAAACTGCAGTTTTTTGGCAGATGTTTCACTGTCCCACGTGCCCCCAGACTGGCGCCTGGCCTCAGGGGAAAAGCTGTATAAACACTGATTTCACACAGTGGAGTTCCCTTCATTGGAGAATTGATTCTCTCCTAGTTTTTGCTTGTTTTCAGTTTCTCTTCCATGTCTTCAAGCAGATTTTTAAAACTTTTGCTCAGCGTTTATAATTTTTAATCTCTAGGAGCGTTAGTTTGATTAAACTACTCTGCCGTGTCTTCATGTGATCTGTTTTTGAATTTTGGCATAAAGTTGTCTATTTATGTTTCTGTGAAAAGCATCTCTGGCATTCCTAGTCTAGCTTTCCATGGATAAAAATACATCTTTTTCTTTATGTGTTTCATCTTCTGACAATTGAGGGATTTTTCTATGCTTTCTCTTGGAATTCAAATAAAGTCAATTCACCTGGAATAAAAGTTTCCTGATTTGAGATCCAATGATACATTACTTTGTTTAAGCCCAGTGTTGTTCAAGCCATGTGCTTATAAAATAAAGATCAGCTAGATGGGAACATCCTACTTATCTATTAGCTAGTCACTAAGGCCTCTTCAGAGCAGTATATATTATGCATCTAGATATGATATGGAATAGGAGGCTTTCCTCCAGCCTTTATTTGTCCCTTAGCACCTTAGAACAGTTCTCTGATATCCTAGGGTGAAATCAAGGCAAATGCTTAGCGTTTGGTTAAAGTTTGTTTTATAATCTCTTTATTTTATCTGAATAATTTGATTTCAGTTTGCCTGACCTTTCCATTCAGTTACTGACTCTGGACAACGTTGCTTTTCTAGCCAATTGAAAAGCCCTGTTTTCTTCATTTTACCTCTCCAAATTCTACCTATCTTTGAGTGTCTATCCAGTACATATTTTCTGAATTTTCCTACCAGTGAACCTACACCACTTTATCTATCTATGTAGGGCTTTCATCATGATATATCAGTGCACAGTCCAAGCTCTACAGAGGACCAGCTAGTAGGTTTAGAAGCACTTGAGATGGGAATGGGAGTAGAAAAGAGGTGGTCTTGAAAACTACTGTTAAAGTACTTTTTTAAAATACTTTTTTTGCTAAAGTACTTTTATTTATTTATTTTGGCTGCGTTGGGTCTCCGTTGCTGCGCACGGGTTTTCTCTAGTTGCGGTGAGCTGGGGCTACTCTTTGATGCAGTGCGCGGGCTTATCACTGCCGTGGCTTCTCTTGTTGTGGAGCACAGGCTCTAGGCGTGCAGGCTTCAGTAATTGTGGCTCGTGAGCTCAGTAGTTGTAGCTCACAGGCTCTAGGCACGCGGGCTTCAGTAGTTGTGGCACACGGGCTTAGATGCTCTGTGGCATGTGGGATCTTCCCGGACCAGGGCTCAAACCCGTGTCCCTTGCGATGTCAGGCGGATTCTTAGCTACCGTGCCATCAGGGAAGCCCTTTCTTTAAAAAAATTATTTTTATTGCTAAAGTACTTTAAAACTGGTATGGCTACAATCAGATAATAGGAAGCTTCAACCTTTCTTCAAGACAAATGCTGTCCCGTCTTATCTTATAATCCATTCATAATTTTCTTTCCAGCCAGAACAGAAGATTCTCAAGGGCAAGTATCATGCCTACTCTTTTTCCCATGGCATTGAGCGTAGTGTTTTATACAAGAGTATAAATTTATTTGAGTGTGTTGCTTTGAGTTTTGCCCATTTGGCTGAATCTGTATGTTTTCCTCATTTGTAATTTTCTAATTACCTGACAGTGTTTGTCAAATTTTGATATCCTACTAAAGAGCATGAAGAAACACCTTGAAGATTCATTATTTGACTTCTGCCTGATTCTCCAGCCACAACTCAAATTATTCTCTTTCTCCCTCACTTCCTATGTTCTTACTGCATTGGTCTTCTCTCAGTACTTTAACACGTCACACAATTCTTTGCCTAGAATGGACATGGCATGGTTGCTGCTTCCATCACTTAGGTGTCAGATCAAATGGTAATTCCTCAAAGAGGTCTTCCTGATCACCTGATCAAAGTTCCCTGTTCCCTTGAACCTGACCCCAAACATTCTCTTGCCCATTACTCTGTTTTACTTTCTTTGTAGCACTTCCTATTACCTGAAATTATCCTCTCGATATTGCTTGTTTGTTTACTGCCTGTCTTCCCACGTTAGCATCTAAAGTCTATGAGAGCAAGGAACTTCGTCTCATTCAGAGCAGTACCCCCAATGCTCAGAATCGTGAATGAATATTTGAGTCGTCACCCTGTGCGCCATCTTGAAAACAATTTGTCGTGGATCCAGTATTTCAATGCAAATAATTGTCAAATGATTTCAGTGAAAAATGTCACAGAAGTAGCGACTATAGGGATCTTTAAAAAGAATAAACAAAGCGTTATTTTAATGCGCAGTGAGAACACAGGTCATAAGATCTACCAGTGAAAAGCAAAGGAAAAATACTGACAATGTCTTGTATATGATAATACCTAATACTTATTGAGTTCTCACTCTGTACTAGGTATTGTTCCAAATAAGAGACTTTAAAAGAAGTAACAAAACTCATTTAGTCCTTATGATAACTGAGAGACAGGTATACTATGGTAATCTCCATTTTATGGTTGATGACACTGACAGCAGAGGTTAGATAAGGAGTTACATAGGTTGATTTGTCTGAAGTTCTAAAGCCAGTAAGTGGCAGACCTGGGAATTAAATCCAAGCAGTTTGATTCCATTCTGTGGTTGTAACCGTCGTGCTATAGTGCCTCATTGCCACTTAGGAGTAAGAGTTTGTTCACTTTAGTTCTCTCATTCATATATTAAGTAGCTCCGGAATTATTCTTTTGTGTAAAGTTTCACAACTATATAATTTAAAATAAAGAATAATGGACTTAGGGTTGAGTTGCAGGCCCAGGTATGTTATTAATCTATGTAAACGTCAACCTAACCTCTTCAATTGTCAATTTTCAAATATGTGAAATGAAGGGTGGTTGGAGCCTTATTAAAGATAAACTAATATTTCATAATTTTTTTTCTGTTATGAGAGCTCTGGGCACCATGCTGCTGCTGAATTTCAGAAGAAGATTGCTAAGAATATTTAATATATTACCTGGACTTTATTCATCTCCAGTTTGTTCTTCTCATTAGCGCTCTGGTCTTGTTTGCCAGCTCCTTTTTTCTGAGGGCCTTTTCCAAAGAAGATGTAATTTACAAAGGCATATTCCAGCAAAGCCAGGAACACAAACACAAAGCAACCCATCAGGTAAATATCAATTGCTTTGACATAAGGGATCTTTGGCAGGGTCTCCCTGAGGTGAGTGCTGATGGTTGTCATTGTCAGCACTGTGGTGATTCCTATGAAACAGAAAGACACAGCTTAGCTGAATGCACTTGTTAAATTCCCTTTTTAAGATTGAGAGGACAGAGGCCGATCTCTTGCTGGTGCTCCAGAATGATGGCAGTAATGCAATAAACCACAGGGCAAAAAGGGCAGACAATTTGAAAGACAAAGCTGCAGGCTCCCTACGTAGTCCATAAGTAAATCATAAAATGGGATGCTCTGTGAGTGTTGGGTTGAAAACTGTTTTTTTTTTTTTTAAAAAAATAATGCACAAAGAAAAAAGAAAAGTAGGTGGAAATATTAAAATCTCATTGATATGCCCAGTGCTTACTGTCAAATGTCCCTCATTCTGCTACATGCCACCTCCTTCTTTCCTTCCCTCTCTCAGCGTCTCTGTCATGTCCCTCCTAAATCTGTCCCTGTAATACTAATCACCACAGCAGTCACTACCGAACTGAAAGTTGGTGACCAGTTTGAGGAGACCTATTTCATTGCATGCAACTGTAATACACCCAGGTCACAGGGTCAGTATGGTCTTTTAAAATTATAATGCATCATTCATAGTGAGTCAACGTGAAAAGAAGCAACAAATAAGAAAGTTCATGACTTGCATCAAGTATTTGACATATGTATTTTAAAATTTAACATAATCTTATTGCTTTTTTTCTTTTCTTTTTCAAATATTACCTCTAGTTCCTTGATTCCAGAGACTAGAATGAATTAGTTCCCCAGAGTCAGGAAAAGACTTCCTAAAAATTCAACTTGTTAAAGAAATTTAAGAGTGCAGTCTTTTTAAAAGGAAGATTCTGCTTTGTCTACTTTGTTAAATATGGCATTCTTAACAATATAATGTTTGTGTGTCTGTATAATATTTTGTGTTGATTATGGTGATGAAAGGATAATTGGGAAAAATAGGAAGTGATACTTATATCTAACACTAAACTCTGCTGTAATACTAATACTACACATTTGTATAGTGTTTTTACAGTTTTAAACACTTACAGCTATGAATTATATGGCTGTCATAACAGCCTGCTGAGTGTGATAAGGCAGGTATATAATTCCCAGTTTATAGCTGAGTAAACAGAAACTCTGAGATTAGTTATTTTGCTGTAGATCACCCAGCTAGGGGCAAAAAGCAAGGAGTTATGAAGCAAAGGCATTTAAAATAAAAGCAGAGAGATGAAAAAGTAAAACGTGAAACTTGACGGAGGTCCTTAAAAATAAAGATAGGAAATGTGAAATGGATATTAAAGACAAAGGAGAACTGGCAAAGGGAATGGAAGTTAGAAAAGGAAAAGGGAAGAAAATAGTTTAGCACTCATTTGCCAGCCAGATTATTCTATTTAGATTCCCTGATTTGATTACTAAACTTGAGGAGAACAGATACAGTAGGAAGTCAGAACTACCATACAAAAGGTTAAAATAGTTCAGATCCGTGATAAATTTAAATGTCTGGACTGATATTAAATGCCATCGTGAGTGGTCCTATTTATTTCTTTGAATACAATTTTAAATTTCCCCTAATATAATTCTACCTAATGTTCTGTACAGAAGCGATAATTCATTAAAATCTACTAATTCCACTTCTACTTCGACTCCTTGGCTTAAATTTTTTAAGCAAGAAGGGCTAGTAAATAAATGTCTTGGTCACTTAGATAAGATTTTTTTTTTAATTTTTTTTGCGGTACGCGGGCCTCTCACTGCTGTGGCCTCTCCCGTGGC
>NC_041220.1:54676584-54719666 GCF_002837175.3 Physeter macrocephalus
CTCCCGCTGCGGAGCACAGGCTCCGGACGCGCAGGCTCAGCGGCCATGGCTCACGGGCCCAGCCGCTCCGCGGCATGTGGGATCTTCCCGGACCGGGGCACGAACCCGCGTCCCCTGCATCGGCAGGCAGACTCTCAACCACTGCGCCACTAGGGAAGCCCCAGATAAGTTTTAAAATACCTTAGGTTTTACATTTCAAAGAACAGGTTTATTCAGCATCTGTATATGCTGACACCTCTAATCAAAATATTATTAGCTTTGAGGATAGATGTGTAAAGAGAACCACAATTCATGACCTTGATAGTTCATGTTCCCTACTGTAGACACTGTCCGATGTTTTTTCTTTAACCATAGCATATACACATATTCATGTTCATATTCAAATAATATGTGCAGATACACGTGTATGACATGATAAATTATTTGTCTACTTTCCTTAGTTTTGTAATGTTCAAAGGTTGGTAAGGGGCTGCCAGCACTTGACTTTGTGAGCCTTATATACTCAACCAATAGAGATGAGCTGTAGAGTTCACAGTCTAGGGGTGAAAGTGTATGCTGATCATCTAATCCAGTTCCGTAGTCTCAGAAGAGAAGAGCTGTATATGTTAGCTTAGTAATAAATGATGTTCTTTTGCGTGTGTGTGTGTGTGTGTGTGTGTCTGTAAATAAGCCCCAGAAAGTGATAACTGAAATGGCTCTAGGGTCAAATACGAGGCAGACCCACACATACCCAGATACATCAGACAGACCTTACATATTCTAACTTTCCAAGGAATCCTTTAAAATCTCAAATATAGCCTTTTAGCTTACAGCAATTACTCAACCGTGGCAAGATTAGTTCTGAATTCTGTTTCCCCAGGAAGGAAACCATTTTTTATTCTGTCCTGATCACAGATCATTAATATAGCTGATGAATTGTCTGTGCCTTATTCAAGTAGAAGCTCTATTTAAGGGACACAGAGTGATACAATTTAACTATAGTTAATATTTGAAAGATAATATTGACATGGCTTGTTAATGGTCACAAGGTTTAGCTTTCTCCAAATCCATCTGAGAATAATGCAATAATGTTCTCCACTGTAAAGAGAAGGAACCAAAGAAGAAATCACAAAGTTAGTAAAATATTAGTGTCATGAGAATTTTAAAATATTCTCTAAGAAGCACTTATATAGTGTTGAATGTACTCCAAGATTTGTTTTTTATTTTGGTAAAATGATAAAAAGATATTACGTTGTAAAACATTCACCCTGTAAGTGCTTACACATAGATGTGTTATTATCCAGCACTCTTATGGTAATCTCATTCTCTGGCTCTCCGTGAGAGACACCCCTGCCTGTAATTCTTATCATTGCTTGTCGTTTGACGTTAAATCCCACCAGCTCTCTGTGGTGCTGGGAATGCATTACCTAGTGCGACTCTGGCTGCAGAGGCATCATAGTTGATCCAAAACGACACCCAGGACAGAATTGTAATCAGTGTGGAAGGCATGTAGGTTTGCAAAATGAAGTAACCAATGTTTCTCTTTAGACGAAAACTTAGTGACAGTCGTGGATATGCCCCTGAGTGAAAAAAAAGAAAAGAAAAGGAAAGAAAATCAGATGGTCATTTGGTGGGAGCCATCTCCTTTCTCATCAGCGCTAGTTCGTTTTGGGGGAAGCATCCTCACCTGTTGTGAACTCCACCTTCTTGGACACCATCTTATAGTCAACAATTGAAAACTGAGGAAGCTCAATTTTATTCACTCCTGTTACTGCGCCTTCTCCTCCATTCCAGTAAAACTCAATGTCATCCGTGGTGTAGCCATCTGAAACCAAGAAACAGCAGAGTTAAATAGAATTCAGTTGGCCTAGAAATTCGTTTTGAAGACAGTTGGGGGATTTGGAGAGAAATTTCCCAGCCACTGATGATAAGGTGATTTTGCTTTAAATTGGGATAACATAAGAGGTTTCAGGTTGAGTGCTGTTTCTGACAGCTGGTTGTGGCTGCCTTGAGAAGACGGATATACTTGGCTTTTCTGAACTTAACCTCTGTGATCATTCAGCGATATCTGATATCACTGCTGCATATGTATTCTCATTGTGTCCACTAGTGGGCACTCTTCAGTTAGATTGAGGGATGCCTGAATTCTAGGTGCCTGGGCATAGATTTTGACTATGTGTTATTTAACAACAACACGTATAATGATTGAGCACATATTTGGTAAAAGGGGAACAGAAAGGATAAAGGGATGGAGTAAAATAAAAGATCAAATTAGTACGGACCCATTAAATGATCAAGACATTCAAAGAAGAGTATACATTCGTCAGAGAAAATTAGGTAAGTTTCTCTTTATAGCCTTTGATTATAGCTAATGTATAGGTGAAAATTTTAGGAAATATGTGAATTTTTGGTCATATTTTTACATCTTAATACTTATGGTAGTGAGGTGTAAGTAATTTAAGGCGAATGTGTAGAGGATTGTAGATTGTCGTAGAAGGATATCTCTTGAAATCTATTCCCCCTTGCAGGTCTGCTCCCAATTGTCATGGGTCTTCTTGGGTTATGGTCGTATATCAGAGTAGCTTGCATAAAAAATGTATTAATATATTTAAAAATCTAAAAATCATTTCAAACATATAGAAGGCTTTATATTTGTATCTTTCTATCTGCTAGAGACAAAAAAAGATCTTTCTAAGGTTATTTTCTATTTTTATTGACCTCAAATAAAAAAGCATCAAATCCTTTTCCATGAGAATTACTAGGGCTTATGTTTCAAAAGTAACCATATAATGTAGTAGATATTTTGCCTACTAACTTTTGATTAAACCAGAAACATTTTCTCGAGAGATAAAGAGTAATATATTTAAAATTTAGAAGTTGAATGCCAAGTGCCAAAGAATCACTATCAACATATCACTGAAAGAATGTAAGAAAATTTAAGGTCTTCTTCCTTTTTATTTTGAGGGGAAATAAAATTATCTTCACTTTATTGCTTTAAACACTTCTAGCTTCTCTTCAAAAAGCTCTTTTTTGAATTCTTATCCCTGAACTCATTGCACTCACAACTGTCTTGTATTTGTTACTTTTGCCACTCTATACAGGTTATTATTTACTATAATATGTTTCAATTTGTTTTATTGTATTTCTCTTAAAACCATCTTCTTCTAGTTCAAGAACTTGCCCTTTCTTCAAAGGGTAATCTTTCATATTCAGTAACCTATTTTACAATGACCCAAGTAGAGCATAGAAATGGAAGATATTTACTTTTAGATATAATCTTCGGTATCCAAGAGGCTGTGAGACCCTCGATACCCACTGGACTTAGAGCAATCTACATGGAACTAATTGGCATGTTGCAGATTTCCACCAAATTTAGGTATGGCTCTGTAAGACTGTGATTCTTAACATCTCTTTGAGAATCTGATAAAACCTACTGAACTCAAGAGAATGAGAAGACAAGCCACAGACTGGGTGAAAATATATACAAAAGACACATCTGATAAAGGACTGTTATCCAAAATATACAAGGAGATCTTAAACCTTGACAGTAAGAAAACAAAAAACCTGATTAAAAATGGACCAAAGACCTTAACAGACATCTCACCAAAGGAGATATACAGATCGCAAATAAGCATATGAAAAGATGCTCCACATGACATGTTGTTAGTGAAACGCAAATTAAAACAATAATTGGATGCTACTGTACACCTATTAGAATCGTCAAAATCTCGAACACAGACATCACCAAATGCTGGAGAGGATGTGGAGCAGCAAGAACTCTGATTCATTGATGGTGGAAACGCAAAATGGAACAGCCACTTTGGAAGAGATTTTGGTAGTTTCTTACAAAACTAAACACACTCTAATCATATGACCTAGCAATCTTGCTCCTTGGTTTTTAGCCAACGTAATCGAAGACTTGTGTCTGCACAAAAACCTGTACACAGATGTTTACAGTAGCTTTATTCATAATTGCCAAAACTTGGGAGCAACCAAGATGTCCTTTGGTCCTTTGATACTGTCGTACACATAGGTACTGGTATATTTCTCAGTGTTAAAAGGAGATGAGCTATCAAGCCACAAAAAAACATGGAAGAAACTTAAATGCATATTATTAAGTGAAAGAAGTCAATCTGACAAGGCCACAGACTGCATGATTCCAACTATGTGACATTCTGGAAAAGGCAAAACTATGGAGACGGTAAGATCAGTGGTTGCCAGTGGTTGGGGGTGGGGAGGGATGAATGTACAGAGCACAGATCTTTAGGGAGCAATGAAAATACTCCGTATGTTACTATAGTGGGAGACAAATGTCATTATGCATTTGTCTAAACCCATAGAATGGACAACACTAAGAGTGAACCTGGAAGTAAATTATGGACTCTGGGTGATAATGATGTGTCCACATCATTTCATCAGTTGTAACAAATGCACCACTTTGATGGAAGATGTTGATAACAGGCGAGGCTATGCATGTGTGGCGGCGGGGAGTATATGGGAAATCTCTGTGCCTTCCCCTCAATTTTGCTGTGAACATAAAACTGCTTTAAAAAATATTCTTAAAAAAACTTCTGAAAAAACTCTACAGAAAAACATACATATAATACATATGTATAGATAGGTAAATAAATACAATTTGATAGTAATTTCAGAGAATCATGGCTTCCCCTGGAGCCCATTTAAGTGTTCTAGAATAAGAACCTCCTCTCTGAGGGGAAATGGCTAGTGGCAACACGACAGCTTAAACTGAACCCTGATGCTCTTCCTTCCACTTCCGATTCAACTATGAACTTCTAAGCCCAGCATGAAGTGGGATCTGGGGAAGGTGAGGTCTCAGCTCTGTCTGGATCTAGTAGACAATGATGTCATGGGATGTTTTTCCCCTCAGGGACAGGAGAGAACTGGGGGACTACTGGCATGGGGTACTTGGATGGGGTTAGAACAGTGAGATTAAGGAAGAAAGCTGGGTGCAGGGATTTGGGGGGACTATTAAATGAAGGCTGCTGCCACTTGTGTGACTATTTGGAGGAACTGCTGTTTTCACAGTCCTTTAATCAGATGTAGGAGCGTTTAAAAAGTGGGGAGAGAGAGGAAGAGAGAGAGAGAGACTACCTCCTGGTGCATCAGTAGGGGAATGACAGCTTGCCTGGAGCCCACCATGCTTTTCATCTAGCTAGAACACTGTTTCCATTTACGGTGCTCTGGCAGCTGGGTCCAAATCCCAAGGAATATGCAAGAGAAACACAATGATATTTATAAGAAAATCCAGTCATCCTACAGAGGGAAAACAAGCATAAGATCCAGAATAGATGGCTCCTCGTGAGGAGAACTGGTGGAGGAAGCAGATGATAGTTTGAACTTTTCATTTCCCATCTTTATTCAAAATTTGGGAACATGTAAGGATATCTGATTAGAGCACAAAAACTTCCTTACTTCCTTGTACTAAAACCCATAGTTTTTAATTAGAAAAGAGTGTTAGATAAATTGAAAAGAAGATGGCCAAAGATGAGGCCAGATTAGTGGATTGGAAGACAGTTTGAACAAAACTATAGAGATTTGGAAAGCATAAGCGCTTTGAAAGACTCATCTAGGAGAGCTAACATATGAATAGTGGGCATTCTTGACAGAAGAAGAGGAGCCATAATACACAAAAAGAAAATACAAATTTCCCTGAATTTAATAAACTGTTTTGCATATTGAAGGGCTCATTATATTATGTAACCCTGATATCACTCCTGAACTCTAAGGGTAAAAGAATAATGTTACAATCTTCCAGACACAAAGTACAAGGTATTTTCACAGGAAAAACTCTCAGATTTCTGAAAGGAAAGGATTATAGAATAACAATTCAGAACTTCTAAAGTAAAGGCAAAAGGACAGCAACTCAGAGACTCAAGAGTCCATTCCCCACCAAAATACCACTTCTTTCCAGAGAAGAATTCCAGAGAAGAATATATCACCCAGGGACCTGTTTGAGGAAATTATTCTACAGAAGACTCCAATCAAACAAATGAATCAGGATGGATAACTAAGACATTATAAGGGAAAGCTCGTTGAAAACAGGGGGGTTGTAAAGAATTATAACACTACTTTGCTCAAACCTATGCAAACAAATTTGAAAATTTGAATAAAATGGATAATTTTCTCATAAGAAAAGCATTTGCTAAAGCCCAAATCAGGAGAGACAGAAGATCAAAATAGCTTGATGTTACCCCCTACAAACAAATAAACACCAGACTCAAACATTTAAGACTGATAATTCTATTTCTACTTAAACAGTTCCAAAGTATAGGGGAAAAATGAAAACTTCCAAATTGTTTTCATAAATTAAGGAGAACATATTAGCAAAACAAGATCCAGCAGTACATTAAATAACAATGCATAACTAGTGGGGTTTATTCTAGGAGTGCAAATGATTCAATATTAGAAAATCTAGTAATATACTTCATTATATTAACAGATCTAAGAAGAAAAAAGCATATGATTATATACACAGGTGCTAAAAAGGCATCTGACAAAATTTAATAGCCAGTCTGTTTGTTTTTTAACAAAACAAACATCACTCAATAAATATGCATAGATGGATATTTCCGTAACATGGTAAGACATCTATCTCATGCTCAAAGCCAGAATCATGCTTATTGTGGAAACACTAGAATATTCCCATGAAAGTTAAGAACAAAATAAGAGTGTCCACTACCATTGCTATTATTTTTAACATTGTTCTGGAAATACTAGCCATTAGGTAAAAGAAAGAAAATTGAACTATAAAGTTGGAAAACTGCTGGTTAAACTATTAAGATTTGCTAATTATACAACTGTATATCTAGTAAACCCCAAAGAATTAACTGAGAGACTTTTACAAACAATAGAATTAGTATGATTATGGGGTACAAAACTACTACACAGAAATGGGTAGCTTTCATATATAAAAACAAAAATTTATAATGGAAGAAAAGACCCTTTTTAAAATAGAGACAAGAAATATCTAGTAAAAAACTTAGAAACAGGCAAGACTTATATGAAGCAACATTTGAAACACTTTTGAATAGCACAAAAGAAGCCTTGAACAAATAAAAAGACATACCATGTTTTTTTGTGTGTTTTTTTTTTTTTTTTTTGCGGTGTGCGGGCCTCTCACTGTTGTGGCCTCTTCTGTTGTTGAGCACAGGCTCCGGACGCGCAGGCTCAGCGGCCGTGGCTCACGGGCCCAGCCGCTCCGCGGCATGTGGGATCCTCCCGGACCGGGGCACGAACCCGCGTCCCCTGCATCGGCAGGCGGACTCCCAACCACTGCGCCACCAGGGAAGCCCAGACAAACCATATTTTGAACAGGAAGACTCAACATCATTAAGTTCGTTTACAACTTAATGTGATTGCCTAGTAATACCAATGAACTTTTCGTTTGGGGAACTAGACAAAGTGATTCTAAAGTTAAAATAAACAGATTGGAAAATCTAAGACAGCTCTGAAAAATAAGGCTCCTGGCTTTGTGCTACTAACCTTAACTTGACAACCAGGCACTAACCTATGCGTGCGTCTTACTCATTCAGTGAGTAGGTATTTATTGAGTGCTGACTGTGTGCCAGGGGGTGGAAAGTTACCGTGGCTACAGCGGTGAATAAAACTGATGTGGCTCCTGCCCTCTTGGAGCTAGCATATTTCATGTAAAATGTTACATATTTCACCACAAAATTCCTTTCTAAATCCTTCTGTGTGGATTGGCTTTCTTTAGCATGTGTTTTAATCTTCAGGAAAGCTTTGCAACAAGGTAGTGGATAAGATTTAGGTAGCCTTATTAAATGAAGTTAAGTGATGTCAAAGGTGATATTTGAGGCACTCCTTTTGTTAGTGCAGCTCATACAGTATAGATGGCTCTGGAACCAGGAATCCTGGTTTTAGCTTTCTGTGGTCCTGGAGTCAACACATGGCAGGAGCTACCTGACTACCAGCTTCCCGATTGTGGTGAAGCCATCAGTCCCCTTGGAGGGCCGGTCTGCACTGTGATACTGGGAGTCATTTCTAGTTGCCCAGCCTAGAGCCTACTACTTCCGTCTTTTAATTTTGTAAGCACCCCTTCCTTCTATTGAAAGTCTTTCAGCTTAAGCTAGCCAAATGGACTTCTGTTATATGCAGCAGAATCTGGATTGATACATTCTCTTTCTCTTCTGGGGAAGAATTATTTGCTCCAGATTTGGAATTACCAGAGCTTTCCAGGAAAACCTCTGTTGGCTTGTTCTGGTCATTCATTTGCTGTTTCTGTGCCTCTCCTGCTTTCTATACTCTGCTCTGTATCCCTGGGGCTGGGCTCCCTGTCTCTCTGGCTTCCTGTTAGATGCTGCCCCTAGGAAGGATAGCCTGAAGATTAGAAGGTAGAAGGGGGAGGCGAGGCTCTTGATTCTGTCTCTGGCAGTGTGGCACTGTTGCTGGTGATTGCTGCCAGGGCAGTGGGGTGATTCCAGACTCTCACGGCCCCTCTTCTGGAAACTCTGCAAACAACCAGAACAGCATTTCTCATAGGATCCAACAAATTCAGGCTCATGGGCACTTGTTTCTGGCTTTTCCTCCTTTAACACCCTTTTCTCCTTCTCTCTTTTGCTTTTCCAGCTCGTCCAACCTTCGTAACCAATTCTCTCTATTAAATTCCCTATCTGAAAAAACTTGAGTGGTTTCTGCTTTCCAATGAGCTCCTGTAAGTCACATGGTGTATCTTATCATGCAAACATTTCATCTGTTTACATAACTTTGTGTTTGTCTCTGCCTTTTGTCTCCTTCATCTCTCATTATATTATACACCTTTTGAAAGCAAAGACCTTGTTTTATTCTTTAAAAAATTTCCTGATGCCTAGAACATATTCTGTCCACAGTCATGTATCCAATACATATTTATGAATAAATGACTTTGTGAATGTTGTTTGCTGCTTAGGGGTCTGTGGTTATTGTCTCAGATAGGTATCCTGATATATAACTTACTTGGTAGCATTCTTGAGCCAGATTTATTTCTTGCTTAAAATGCTTCTGCTCAGGGTTTCTCTGGTGGCACAGTGGTTGAGAGTCCGCCTGCCGATGCAGGGGACGCCGGTTCGTGCCCCGGCCCGGGAAGATCCCACATGCCGCGGAGCGGCTGGGCCCGTGAGCCATGGCCGCTGAGCCTGCGCGTCCGGAGCCTGTGCTCCGCAATGGGAGAGGCCACAACAGTTAGAGGCCCGCGTACCGCAAAAAAAAAAAAAAATCTTCTGCTCCCAAGGGCCTTACAGGTGGGTCTGGGCACCAAGGAAATGGAAAAAGCTGCTTATTAATTTTAGGCTTACTGAGTAACTAGGTGATAAATTACAACCTCAGTCTGATCTTCAAATTGTAGGATTCTAGGGGAGAACTATGTGAGCAACATCTAGAGTTGAAGGACCAGAGATGGTTCGCCATTTGGGATTGAGAGGGGAGAAGACGGTGGGTGAGCCCAAACCTCTCACTGTCTTCTGCTTTTGCAGGGCAGCAGAGCCCTTCAATGCCATGCACAGAGACAGAGCTGGAGTATAGCTATCAATCAATGTGAATCTTAATAGGATTCAACGATGTATACAGTCAGGGGTCTGGGTCTGTATTCCCAAGCTCACTGGCACTTTGTTCAACTAAAACCCTTTAGTCTTACTGTTCAAGGTACTGAGATAATTACAGATGATTCTGGGGAAAAAAGAATGCTCACTCCATTTCAGGTGGAAGTGTGAGTTCTCATGGGAGCAATAATGGCAGCTGGATCCAAAGGGGAGAGCCTAGAAATAAACTATTATTCAAAGATTACACAAGAACATTTTGCCACAGAGAGCAAACATCAATTTTCTTGCACCCAAGCGACCTATTTACCAAAGGTTTCCTTTATGAACCAGTGACTTCATACAGTGTCTCAAAGCCCAAACCCTCGGATACCAAGGATATTGTTTCCTAGCAACAATAACTACACAGAAGCTCTCAAATTTTCCTTTCAGCCCCTGGGGACTTCTTAGTGGGGCAGAAAGTACAGATAAAATTAAGTTGATGTCACTGGTTAAAGATGCATGGAGCTAGTACAAATATACAAGCATCTGGATGTTAGTGTTTCTCTTTGTTATTTGAAACACTCTATTTTCGATGCATTTTTCTAACCTGGAAATAAAAATTACTCCCTGTTGTGCTTAATAGAGCTGGGAGGATGGTCTAAAATTGTACTGAAATGTGTTTTAGAGAATGGAGAGATTTAAGCTTCTAATCCACGAGTGGACATGAGTAAATGTATTTCCCTTTGTGGAATGGCCATGCCTCATCTCAAGTTTCACAGTGTGGGGCTTGATTGGCTTAAGCCAATTGTTAAAACACCATCCGCTTTGGTATGGTGACTGGCTAAGGGTTAGGCAATAACCCAGGTCTAAAACAATTAGGTCATAGCAGGTCCCCTGCCCAAATTAATTGCTTGGAAATAGGCATGTGACCCAAGATGGTCCAGTCCTAGAGAAATCTAGGACTTGTGTTCAAAAGTTGGAGGAGAGAAGATTTCCCTCTCTCTTTTAGCTGTTGGTAAACAGGAAACGCTGAGTGGAGAGTGGCCAGTCCAGCTATAAGAGCCAGTATCTTCCCTTCCTGTTTTACATCAGTCATTACTAGCACCTAACTGAAGTCACACTCATGATCAACATTCCAGCTGACCTACTGAAATAAATTTAGTAGTCTTCCACTCTCCACTTCCTCCTGCTCCTTCCATGTGGGGGCAGAAATATTAGGAATTTATCAATATCTCTGCTCCAGGAGCTGTGTAGATCCTTCCTGTTTCAAGGTTATTAGATATTTGTGATGGTGCATCTCAGAAGCAGATAAGAAAGCCAGTTGGGTCTAATCCTTCTCGTGGCTCCAAATCTGCTATAACATTTATTCTAAAGGCTACTTGGGATTCCTTTCTCACCCATCTCTGTATCTCCTTGGTATCCTAAGAAGCAGTAAACCAACCATGGAAGCCAGATTTTTAAAGCATTCTCACAAGTATTAAGAAAGTGTAGGTACAACAGCAGAAACTAACACAACATTGTAAAGCAACTATACTCCAATTAAAAAAATCTAAACCAAAAAAAAAAAAAAAAAAAGAAACTAGGTACAAATCTGTGCAACAAACCACTTAATAATTGACTCCTACCTGATGACCCACCTTTTGAGTGGTCATCCTGTCCCTAGGGATGGCCCTCTAGCTATTTTCTTAGTCAACTCAATAGTTAATTACTTTTCTGGGTAATCATTAGAAAATATGTCCTTATAATAAGTAAAAATTCACCTTCTTGGAGGTCATTCACCATCTGATCCTCGTCTACCCCTTGCGCTAATAGAAAATAAACCCAGTACCTTTTCTACATGCCATTACTTCCCATTTTTGAGGACACCTCTCACGATCCCTTTCAGTGTTTCCTTCTTCAGGCTTTGGTCTTTCGCAGGATGTACTCAACCTATGAAGCTTTTCTCCTCTCAGTAGTTTCCAGTTTGCTGATATGCCCTTTGAAGCATGGAAGCCCCAGGCTGAGAGGTGGCCATGTCTACCTCGGCTCTTCTCCCTCCTTTTGAGTTATCTGGAAAATTTTCCTATTGTGTAGACTCACCCGCTATGTTTGGCCAATATGTAAATTTCCAGAGTGACTTTCCAAGAGTCCTGCTGTTTCATATCTGACTGCTTAATTCCACATAGTCCATTAAGCCTTGTCTATGCTAGATCATCCCCATTAAAAGACTTTTAGATCCCAGGTACTTTTGTTTTTGGAGACACCTTCCCACATTATATTAAATACATTAAAATGCATTCACATCCCATGTTAAACCTAATTTACATGTCACTGTAAAAGCACTGGATTGCAGCTGACTTGTTAACATAATGTTATATTAGTTTTGTTTTTTGTTTTTTTCTGCGGTACCCGGGCCTCTCACTGTTGTGGCCTCTCCCGTTGCAGAGCACAGGCTCCGGACGCGCAGGCTCAGCGGCCATGGCTCACGGGCCCAGCCGCTCCGCGGCATGTGGGATCTTCCCGGACCGGGGCACGAACCCGTGTCTCCTGCATCGGCAGGCGGACTCTCAACCACTGCGCCACCAGGGAAGCCCTATATTAGTTTTAATATTGTAGTTTTCTTTATGCATTTTGGAGCCAATAATTTAAGACCCTTGATAAACTCGTAGTATGTAGACATTTTGCCTATAGTACTTGTTGGCAAAATGGCTTTGCTGGAGCCCAGATACCAACTGGGCTCTAGTGCACTGCTTAAGATCTCTTTCCATGCATTGTTTATTTGGAATATATCCAGCTCCTCTTAAATTTATGACTGATGGGAATTCTGCTGTCATCGTCAGATCTTCTGACCCTGATTGTGCCTTGTCTTGATTTCTAAATAGGCTACCACCTGGAATTTCTCACGATGAAATTGTCTTCCAGGTTGTACTGCAAGCAGTAGCTACCCCCTTGGGTTGTTCAGGTGCCCTCTCTGAGGCTGAGCCTCTGTCTGACCCTGTCTGGCCTCCTCTACCATTTTTTCTGGCCCCATGCTGATGAGGTTCTTATATGCTTTCCACCATGCCTGTCCAACTCATGATATTCTTGGCGTAGCTAGCTAGCGAAGAGCAAGAATTTTCTTATTCTAGTCACTGGTCTTCTATTAAAGCAGCACAAGTTCAAATTAGCTTTTTGACAGTCACATTACTTTTTCTTCCTTGGACTCAAACATAGGATCTAATATAGTCGCCATTAAATTTTATCTAATTCAATTTGACTTGCTGTTGAGGTTTATCTTGATCTTTATTTGCTCACCCTCTTGGTTTCATGTTCTCTTCAGGTTTGATAAAATGCCTTTTATCATTATTCCCTTGACTGAGACAAACGTGGGATGGCAGAGACAAAGATAGAGCCCTGTTACAATCTCTTGGCAATACTCCTCCAGGTTGATAATAAAAGTCTTTAATCAGTGCTTTGCTGGGTGGCACCATCATTTATTCATTATTTTTAAAATAATTTATTTATTTATTTATTTTATTTTGGGCCGTGTTGTGTCTTCGTTGCTGCACGCAGGCTTTCTCTAGTTGTGGTGAGCGGGGGCTACTCTTCGTTGTGGTGCACGGGCTTAGCTGCTCCGCGGCATGTGGGATCTTCCCAGACCAGGGCTCGAACCCTTGTCCCCGGCATTGGCAGGTGGTTTCTTAACCACTGTGCCACCAGGGAAGCCCCCCATCATTTATTCATTTAATATTTGCCTAATAGTTTTAGCTTTGAGTCTGTATCTCTGTATTTATCACATTTTCCTGATTCAGTGATTTTACAATCCTATCAAATAAGGAAGTAAGGTCTATTTTGACTTGTGATTGGAGAAATTGAGCTGCTTCCATAGATTACTGAGCCCTCTTCTTTGGGATCCAGGACTAGAATATTTCCCAGACTGAATCAAGTCTCATCAGCCTAAGTGTCTTTGAATTTATCTTTCTTACCTTCTGGAATGTGGAATGGTGTATTCCATTCTGTCAGTACCAATAAATCATTAGGTATACTGATGATGTGTAGGCTTATGATAATCACCTTCCCTTCACAATGCCCAGCTTCCTTTAATATGTGCTAATTGAGCTATATGGCATTAATTTGTGTGGGTGCATATGTTTTAGGCAAATTATTGGTTAAAACTTAGAATCAGGGCTTCTGTATGCCCCAAATCAGTGGTGAAGTAAAAGATAATCACACCTGGAAATGCTAAAATCTTACTATTAAGTGTTTGTTATATGTTTTTTATCAATAAAAGTTTCTCAAAACAAACAGCTACTAGCTATCTACATTTTTTTTGTCTTAATAGTCAAAGGAGAGAATATTTTGTGTCTTAGAAAAAAATCCTTATCCATCTCTTTCTAATTTGTATTAATTGCGAAGTAGATTTTTCTGGGAAATCTATGGTCAAATTTTCTTTTATAGTCTTGAAACCCTTTTACATTATCTATACATTTAATGAACATCTCAATTTTTTGGACCTCCCTACTTAAAAAAAATAATTGGGGCCAAAGATGGAAACAAATTGTGACTATTAATGCTTGTTCCTAAGTTATGCCAAATCTGGGCACAACTTTCTCAAAGGATAAATTTTACAGTATGGCAACAATGTCAACAACAAAAACCATGTACTTCTTACAAAGATCTGTGAGAAATCTCTGTTCCAAAATTGAGACAGTCTTTTGCTTAATATTACTGTATGGAACAGAGAAGGCCTTGCCTGTTCAACTCAGTTCAAATGAGGTCTTGGAGTTACTGGGATTGGATGTCATCTCTACCCATAATGTCTGCTCTGATAAAAAGGAACATCAAAACCCCTCTCCACTTTGAAACAGGTGTTTGGTTGGGGGAAAAAATCCATTATGCCTGTTTTCTCCAAGCATTGGAATGACCATATTGACTTGAACATATGAAAAATGAATTAACTGCATAAGCAGAGAATCTAAACCAGTGTGTTAATATAGATGTGGTTTAAGATTGTTTAACAGTCCTATTTAAGATTGGATATTGTTTAAGAATGCTTGATCTATTAGACATCCTTAAAGGTGTGCATCCTTGTTTTATCAAGAAGAATAAAAAAACAAAATCAGGCCTAATCTAGAGAAGGGAGTCGCCTCTGATTATGACAAGCACCTAATATGCCACTTGTGCCTTTATCTTCTAAAGTGTGAGTGACCTTCAAGGAAAAATAAGACCAGGAACAAGTAAAGTACAAACGAAGGTGATTATCCAGCTAATTCAAATGCAATATTATGTGAACCTTTCTGTTCTGTCAATGTTATTGTTGGTCTGAAACTCTAGATTAACAGCTTAGATGATAATCCCACTTACCTAATTTAATTTTTATGACCACATTGCATCATAAATATGGAAAATTATTCAGAATATATTCGTGGTATTTTTATTTTGAAGAGTTATGTGCATCCTGCTTGCTTGTGAATCCACCCCTGAGTGGTTACTGAGTTTTGCTTTGTTTTAATTCTTCTTCTTTTTTTTTTTTAGAGGGTCACTTTTCACTGAGAAATTCTGATGATAAGAAATGGTGATTTGTCAATAAAATACATTTTTGGAGAACTCGTTAAAAACTTAAAAAAAACCCAACTCAACCAAACCAGTTATGGTAAAATATTTACAGTATGAGGTTAAGAGAAAACAAACATAAGAAAAATGTATGTGTGTGTGTATATATCACAAAGGATATGTATGAAAATAGTTAATAGTGGTTATCTCTGGATGTTAGGATCATGGGTTTTTCTTTATTTTAAAAATTTTATGTGGTGAACTTGTAATGCTTTTAAAAATAAAACCCCAGTAAATTATTTTTATGTTCTAGAAAACGCCTAAATAGTGTATCAAATCTGTGAAGATTATTTGAATGACCTGTAGAGGGCACTCAAGACCTTCCAGATTCATAGGCAGAGACAGGATACCGTGAAAATTTTATTCCTTTCAGTTGCAGGAGTTTTACATTTTTCCTATTTTAGCTTTGGATCACTGATTCTCACAAGGTTCTACTTTAAAATTCATTTATGTTAAATAACACGAGTACAATTCTGATTAATATTCCTAGTCACAAATTCATATTTTTAGCTAAATACATGCAACTCTAATTGTTACTAAAATGATTAAAACAAATGACCTGTTTTGGTATATTTAATGCTTAAGTTGTAATCTTTTCACTAACATCTTCAAAAGGACAGTCTATGCTAGTTTAGCTATGCATATGAATTAACAAATATCTATGTGCAGCAAGTGGACCTATTCTTCACATCCTTATTATTATTATGCAGCTGGTAGCAATAAAATGCATTAAATTAAAAATTAGCCTTCTATCAGGTCAGAGTTTATGTTCAATTTTTATTTTATTAACTAAGTTGCCTAGTTCCTGATTTCTTTTAGCTATAACCTATGTATTTTAGTCTCATATACCTTATCAATCACATTCAGATGCCATTAATTGAGACCCACTCTATTCAGTTTCTAAACCTGATGCCTTCCCCATTGTGGATGCAAAGTATGTAGTCCCTGCCTTGGGTTTTCACAAATGTGTTGCACACAACCTATGATAATAATATAGTACCAAGCTATAGCATCTAAAAAAGGTGGATTTTATTTTCCAACAAGATAGCTTTTCTCTGGCAATTCTCAGCCATCCTCAAATATTACATGTTCTTTTGGATTCCCTTTAGGATCACGCTGGATAGCCTTAGCAACTAGGAGGCCATGTGCTTCTGTGGCTCACAAACTATTATATGTTCTTGTATAATTTCTTGGCTTTTGAAATCATGTGAATAGAATGTTGAAGAGCTGACTGTTCACAGTTGTTTGTATCTACAGCTTATCTGCACTCATTCCCAAGTGCTAGATTGGTGTCACAGAGGTTACTGTGGTAGGCTTTTTGGGCACATGAATATCTGTGTTTTAAAAAATTGCATTGTGTCTGGGCATGAGGGAAAAAAAACCCTATCCGATTATTACTGGTTTTGCTGGAATTGATTTTTCACTCCGTGTAACTTGGCAGTTACACTGATGAAACATGTGGCTTGCTGCCATTTTATTTATGTTGAGGGCTTTATTTCTGATGCCCATGAAATAGGAAGACAGGCAAATATAAATTTATCTTTGAAGCTGCCTGGTGTAGAAGTTTGGGAACAGCAGTTAGGAGAGGGCATTGTTGTAATGTTATTGCCTGATCTCAAGCCAGGGAAGAGAAACAGTGAGTATCATTTTCACTTTTCAGAGGGGGGGAAATAAAAGTACAGATTTCCGTGATCTGATTGGGAAAGCGAATGCTTCCAAGTTTCTCTCTGTGGAAATGGGGCCAATAATCTGCAGTACCTGACTCACAGGGAAGATAAAAAAAAAAAAGGTTGTTTTTGCAAAGTTAACAGCTACAGAGTGCTTCTTAGAACAGGGGTTCCCAACCCTGGGGCCGTGGACCGCTACCGGTCCGTGGCCTGGTAGGAACCGGGCCGCACAGCAGGAGGTGAGCGGAGGGCAAGCAGAGCTTCATCTGCCGCCCCCCATCACTGGCATTACCACCTGAGCCATCCCCCTCCATCCCCCCACCCCCGTCCATGGAAAAATTGTCTTCCACGAAACTGGTCCCGGGTGCCGAAAATGTTGGAGACTGCTGTTAGAAGCACTCATCATCAAAATACTTAGAAGTATTACACAAGCATCACCTGTTACTTCAGGGTGATTCTATAACATTGTTCTCAGCTGAGGGTGATTCCCCCCCCCCCCCGCCCAGGGGACATTTGGCAACATCTGAAGGCATTGTTGGTTATCACAACTTGGGGGATGGATGCTACTCGATCTAGTGAATACAGGCCAGGGATGATGCTAAATGTCCTGCAATAACCAGTCCAGTGCTCCGCATGAATTATCCAGCCGAACCTGCCAATAATGCTGATGTTGAGAAACTCTGGTCCTTAGCTAGATGGTACTGTGGTTGGTAGAATGGGTCATATAAAGATTATTTGTATTGGCGATGTGACAAGTGGTTCGCAGTG
Organism: Physeter macrocephalus; assembly: GCF_002837175.3. Classification (NCBI taxonomy): domain Eukaryota; kingdom Metazoa; phylum Chordata; class Mammalia; order Artiodactyla; family Physeteridae; genus Physeter; species Physeter macrocephalus. The sequence continues at coordinate 54,694,103 of NC_041220.1, forward strand.
TTACCCAGATCTCATTCTAAGCAGAGAGATCTTTTGGGAAAGAAAGATATAGAATTGTTCTGTCCTCAAGTAGCAGATAGAATTTCTTTACTTATAATCCAAGGACCTCATGCCCACCCCTGGCCAAGACAGTACGATCGTGGTTACACACCACTGGGGACTGGATAGAGGGAAAAGAGACCCTTGGGGAACCTGGCTAACAAGCATGGCAAATTCTTGGCTCTTTGGTTTAAAATAAACTAGCCTGAAAGTCAGAAGGATGCCTACATATGCGAACTTTCTGAAGGATTCTTTTCACCCTGAACTCCCCCAACTACATACACTAAAGACACTTCAAGGCAAAGAAGAGGGGGAAAGAGAAGAAGAGAGGAATGAAGAGTCAGATGTGAACTGGGGAAGCCCTGTCTGCCTCTGCCCCTTCAAGCTGGGTTTTAAGGTTGGGGTGTGATGCTAGACAGCCTCTTTAAAGTTCTGGATAGGAGTGGAGCCTGCACCTTATGCCGAAGGCAATCAAGCATTGTAGGAAGAAGGTTTTTCATTCCACTATTTAGGAGAACAGTATGCTCTGTTAAAGCTGCAGAATGCTAGAGACAACTCCATCTGTTGTTTCTTGTGGGTTCTTAATAGTGAGGGAGGATTTCGGAGGGTTGCTGGTGGCAGATGTGCACTGACAGAGAACTTGTGGTCCAGTAAGACATCTCAGGGTTACTTCATTGGAAGGATACAGCATGGACGGTTCCCACCAGGGCTCTAAGATTCAGTTAAGTCTTGGGCATATTGCTAGCGCTATAAGAGCTCAGTGGGACCTGGGTCAGCACCCACAGAATGTCCAGTTGCCATTGGAGTGAGACCTGATTTCACTTGTGCTGTGACCCAGACAGGACCAGTTATCTCTGAAGTCAGAGGCTGGCCCAGGAACCAACAGATTGAGCATGAAAGTAGAACGACCCCTCCCTGACCCCCTGAGGTGATGTATCCATAAGCATCTCCAGAGTTTAGACTCATCCCCAGGGGGAGGAGGGGCACAAAAGGGAGACAGTGCAAATAGACCAAGGCACATGCCCTCTGCTCCCCTGGCGTTCGCTCTGGTGCCCTCCGACCTCACCGTCAATGCTGGGGGGAAGAGCAGGAAGAAAGAAACAGTCCTGGTGTCACTGCAGCTACACTGGAAGTGTCTGAGGAAGTGCTGAATTTGAGAGAGTATGTGGAAATTACTAGATTGAGCCACACACTTTAAAATTAAATGGACACACTTTGGTCTGTAGACTGAAATTTTTACCTATTTCAGCTGTATCTACGGGAAGAAAAAGTACAGAGATTACGAAGTCTAGTGTCTCGCTCCCACTCTCCATACAATATCTGAAGGCCATATTAGAACTTGAGCAAAAAGATGTACAGTTAGATTCTCATAAAACAATATAGCTGGGGCTTTAAGAGTAGATTGGATTATACCAGTTTACATTCCCACCAACAGGGTAAGATGGTTCCCTTTTCTAAACTGGTACACCCACTATGGAGAACAGTGTGGAGGTTCCTTAAAAAACTAAAAATAGAACTACCATAGGACCCAGCAATCCCACTACTGGGCATATACCCTGAGAAAACCATAATTGAAAAAGACGCATGCACCCCAATGTTCTTTGCAGCTCTATTTACAATAGCCAGGTCATGGAAGCAACCTAAATGTCCATCAGCAGAGGAATGGATAAAAAAGTTGTGGTACATATACACAATGGAATATTATTACTCAGCCACAAAAAGAACAAAATAATGCCATTTGCAGAAACATGGATGGACCTAAAGATTGTCATACTGAGTGAGGTAAGTCAGACAGAGAAAGACAAATATCGTATGATATTGCTTATATGTGGAATCTAAAAAAAGGTACAAATGAACTTATCTATAAAACAGAAATAGAGTGACAGATGTAGAAAATAAACTTATGGTTACCAGGGGGTAAAGTGGGGGGAGGGGTAAATTAGAAGATTGGGGTTGACATATGATAAGGACCTACTGTATAGCACAGGGAACTCTACTCCATACTCTGTAATGGCCTATATGGGGAAAGAATCTAAAGATAAGGACCTACTGTATAGCACAGGGAACTCTACTCCATACTCTGTAATGGCCTATATGGGAAAAGAATCTAAAAAAGAGTGGCTTTATGTATATGTATAACAGAATCAGTTTGCTGTACACCTGAAACTAACACAACATTGTGAATCAACTATACCCCCATGAAAATTTTAAAAAAAGAGTAGATTGGGTTACATTTTCTCCCCAAAGAATCTCCATTAGATGACTGCTCAATTTCCAGAAGTTCATGTTACTAAAACATGGATTTTAAAATAAAATTGTACTAGAAGAATCCTTTATCATAGTCTTTTTATGCTACATTTTCAGATTTTTCAGCCGTATTTTGGTTTAATCCAGATGCTGCTAAGCAAAGGACCATGAAACTGAAAATAATGGTGCCCACTGATCTAAATTGCTTTGAAGCAGCCACTCTGATTATTAATTTTCATTCAAAAGGAAGATTTTGGCTAGCTTACTATTCTGGAGCTTAGAGCAGGCAATGCTCCTGAGAACTCTTTGAGAAATTCCATCTAAATATTAATCCGTAAAACTCCACTGCTTGGCTATCTCTTCCCTGTTGAAGGTGACCTGTTACTAAAAAAAGTATTAGCAGGCAACTGTTTGTTGACACCTGGTTAGGTGTTCCATGCAGCAGACCTTTTAATTCTGAGGCAAGCAATACACATTATCACAAGAAATTTCAGAGACGTTATTATGTTAAGAATATGTAGGGCAAGTTAGAAATTCTTCTTCAGCATAAAACCTAGAAATAAATACTAGTGATTAAATAAACACCCTATGTCAAAAGAATCCATGTCCTCTTGTGATCATATTGTTGCTGCCATTGATTTAGTACCTTTTATGGGTCAGGTCTAGAGCTAGACATTTTACATACATGACCACTACACTCAATCCTTACAAGAGCCGTTTTAAGAGGAAATTGTTGGCTCCATTATCATCATTAGGACACTGAGGTTTAGACGGTTTAAGGAACACGGTCACAAACCTTGTTAGGGCAGCGTTTCTAAAATCTTTCTTCCTCACCACACTGCCTAATTTCATACTTGTTGATTTATACAATTTGTTCATACTTTTTGTTTCATACTGTAGAAATAATTAGCTATACCCTACTAGGTTGAACCTTATGAAAGTGCTGATATTTGACCTTTTTTGGACCCAGAACAGGAATTTCATATGCTTAATCTTAATATAGTATAGTATGCACTGGCTCAGCTTAGTTAAAATTGTGGGAGTCTCTGGACTGGTTTTGATCCATTACCCTATTCATATCTCAGATTGTACTGCTAATCTGTAATCTTGAATAGAATGAAGTATTTGAAAAGTTATGCATAAGTCACTTTGAATACATCACCCCAGAAGGAAAAGATGTCAAAGCAGTTCTGGTGTGATGGAGAGAAACAGACACGGAATCCAAAACCTGGATTCTGGTCTCAGCTCCGCCACTTACCACTTATGACCTTTGCCGAGGTGTAGCCACGCTGAATCTCAGCTACTTTCTCTGTGAAATGGGGCTAATCATAACTATCTCACAGAGCTGTGAGGAATGAATAATTTAATTAAAAAGAAAAGTTTTTATTTCGTGCCTACTTCACCCAGGCATTGTGATGAGCTTTTGGTGTAAACAGATCAATAAAATTTTTACCCTGCCTTTATCCCAAATGAGTTCATCGTTTTAAGAGAGCTAGGAGAAATAAATACGATATGATGTTAAAAACGTTAAAATAAATGAATGCACAAAATGTTACAGAAACAAGGAGGAGGGAATGTAACACTCGTCCACTAGAGCATCTCAAGTGTGTGGAAAGCTCATGTGTCTTGTTCATACTCTAATACGACTTTACTAAATATTAGTTGAATAAATGAATGATTCATGGGGTTTGAGGAAGAAGGTTGGAAATAAAACTTCACTTTCTTTGCCTCTTTCATTTCCTCACTGCCCTCTCACTGCTCAAATCATGTCAGCCTAGCTGGTGTCTCCCTCCTCCTTTTCATGAACTTTCTGCAATAGCTTCTTTTTTGTCTTTTGGCAATTCAACAAAGAAGAAAAATATATTCCTGGTATGATTTTAAACTGGCAAGACTAGGAAATATTTCAAATGCACAACAAAGAATACAAAAGAATGAAAAGGCAACCTTTTTCTCCCAATCCAAAAAGGGATGGGAGAAAATATTTGCAAACCATGTAACTGGATAAGGGGTTAATATCCAAGATATACAAGGAATACATACAACTCAATAGCAAAAAGCCAAACAACCTAATTAAAAAATGGGCAACAGACCTAAATACACATTTTCTCAAAGAAGACATAGAAATGGCTAATAGGTACATGAAAAGGTGTTCAACATCATTAATCATCAGGGATTCGCAAATCAAAACCACAAGGGCATATTGCCTCATACCTGTTAGAATGGCTGTTATCAAAAAGATAAAAGATAAGTTTTGGTGAGGATGTGGAAAAAAAAAAGAACTCTTGTGCACTGTTTGTGGGAATGTAAATTGGTACAGATTTTATGGGAAATATTATGGAGTTTCTTCAAAAAATTAAAAAAAGAAAATACCTTATGATCCAGCAATTTCACTTTCAGGTATTATCCAAAGCAAACGCAGTCAGTATCTCAAAGAGATATCTGCACTACCATGTTCATTGCATATCTATCTATCTATCTATCTATCTATCTATCTATCCACCTATCTATCTATCTACCTACACACACATATGTATACACACACACACACACACACACACACACACGAATATTGTTCAGCCTTATAAAAGAAGGAAATCCTGCCATTTGTGACCACACAGATGAAACTGGAGGACATTATGTTAAATGAAATAATGACACAGAAAGACAAGTATCACTTGATCTCACTTACATGTGGAATCAATGGCTTCTTAACTTCCAAATCAACCAGGCCCTTTTTACCCTCGATCTTACCTGATCTCTTAGGTGTATTTGTCGTTGCCGATTACTTTCTCTCAGAACCTCACCTCCTGTCACTTTTTTGAAATGACATTTCTGGGTTCTCTTCTTGCCTGTCTCTGACAGTTTCCCTTCCTCTTCTTGGGGTTTTCTCTCAAATCAAAAACTATGATGTTCCTTGGGGAGCATCCTACAGTTCTTGGATAATATTTCCACTCTTGGTTTTAACTATTGATGATGATTCCAATCTTATTTCCAGGATATAATTCTCCTTTGAGATTTAGACTTCAAATTTCCAACAATCTGCCTGTCATCCTCAGATGAAAATTCCTCACAGAAAACTCAAAACGTTCATCATCTCATCTCCCAAACATTTTATCCCTCTTCTGGTACACTCACACTCCCAGCTCATGGCACTATCATTCACCTCGTCACTTGTGGGAGCCATCCTTGATTGGTTCTTTTCCCTCACTTACTGTGAATGATACTACCAATATTTGGTTTTCCTCCTATTCCTGGAAACATGGGAAATCACATTTCCCAGACCCACTGCAATTAGTCAGGGCCATGTGACTAATTCTAGTCAGGGGGTTGTAACAACCTCAAAAAAGTGACGGGTATTACTTCACGCCAAAGACAATGTCTGAATGTTCTTTCCTTTTCTGTAACGACACAAGAAACACTCTCTCTGAGTTGGTGTTGCTACGAGATTATAGACTCTCCATCCGTTGGGTCCCTGAGTAATTCTGTGGAGCAGAATCCCTCCTCCGCATCGACTGATGGTAGACACTTAGTGTAAACAGGGTAGAAACCCTTGCTGTATGAAGTCATTGAGATTTTGGTGTGTGTTTCTGACTGCTGCATGACCTAGCTTTCCCACTGATACGTTTACCTCATCTGATACATAAAAACTTCTTTCAAATTTGCCCTTTTCCTGTCTCTATTACCTTACTTCTACTCATGGGTGCTTTCTTGGATTGCTTCCACAGTCTTCTAGCTGGGTTCACTAAGTAGTCACATTTTTATCTTTTCAGATTCATCTTCTGCACATCTATCAGCATGTGTAATTTAAAATACAAATATGACAATGTCACGCCCAGCTTGAGTCTTTTAATGATCCCTCATTACCTATAACAGTAACTTAGAAACTTTGTTCCCTGGAACAAAGGTAATTGGCGTTCTGGAAAAAAAATTCCTAAAAGGCTAATGTCCCTGGGTTCAAGAAGATTGTGCGATAAAGCACATCAGCTTACAGGTTTACAAATGCACTGCAGTAGCATGTCAAAATATCGTGAGGTAAAGACCTTGGTATAATTTGTCTTAAATAATCCTTTCCCCCAATTTTTGGACCCCTAGTCATTTCAGAAGAATACCTTCTAGCATCAGAATATCAGAATATTATCTAAGCTCTTCCCCTGGCCCCAAGGCTCTTTATGATCACCCTCTGTCTGTCCCTTGAGCTTCTTTTCCTACCACCTTCTGCTGCACCATGTAGGTTTCAGCAACATTAAATGTGTATAGATCTTGCAAACACTGTCCATGGAAGAAATTTGCATTTGGTGGTGCTATTTACTTCAACTGCAATGTTATGGGCCCATGCCAGTCACTCATGTAGCTTATGGTTAGTCTCTCAGGCGGAGTTCAGACGATGTTTGCTGCAGGGGGCTGTCACGTAAAACCTAAAATTGAGGCTCAGTATTATGTGCTGCCTTGACATCTCATGAAATCAGGGGGGGGTTTTGACCTGCTCCTGTGGATAGGATCCCCTAGACAAATAACCCTCCTCATCATGGGTACCAGGCACAGGCCCTGCATTTCCCTGAGTAATGGGCTTTGGTTCCCTGCCCGCCTGTGGAGCTGTTCAAACAAGCCAGTCATATCCACCCCACTCTGCGGAAACCCATCTCTCCCTCTTAATACTACAAAGACTGTCTCCCACAGCCCGTGATGCTTCACTCTGTCCTGAGTACAGCCCTCATGTGGTCTTGCATGATATATGGTGTCCTCCCCTATGTGACTGATAAACTGCTGTTGATGTCTTCTGTCCACTGTCAGGTGTCACATGTTCAGCTACCCCCAATACCGTAGGGCAGGAATCTCTCTCTTGCCAACAGAAAGAATAGGAGGCAATTAAAAAAGAGATATTCCGGGCTTCCCTGGTGGCGCAGTGGTTGAGAGTCCGCCTGCCGATGCAGGGGAACCGGGTTCGCGCCCCGGTCTGGGAGGACCCCACGTGCCGCGGAGCGGCTGGGCCCGTGAGCCGCTGAGCCTGCGCGTCCGGAGCCTGTGCTCCGCAGCGGGAGAGGCCACAGCAGTGAGAGGCCCGCGTACCGGGGAAAAAAAAAAAAAAAAAAGAGAGATATTCCTATACAGCTTGTTTCACAGCCTCCCTAGTTCAGTCTGTCCCCATAAGCACTTTGAATGTATCTTTCTTTACACTTGCCACATTTCACTGTAATTATGTCTTTTATGTGTCAGTCTCTATATTAGATTGTGAACTCCTTGATGTCAGACACCAAACCTTACTTACCCAGTGTCTTGCACATTGTAGCCACAATGCTGCTTGTGAATCTGGTGAAAATAGTAACTAATGTATCTTTTGAGCACTTTTACAAGTCACAGCTCAAGGCTCCACAAGGTTGGTATTGTCCTTAATTCTAGAGATGAGGAACTTGAACCTTAATTGAGCAATCTGCCTTAAGACCACACGACATGTTAAGAGGCAGAGCTGGATCTTGACCCAGGTCTAGCCCTTAAGACTGTCATCTTCATACGTAGACAGATGTAATGCTCAGTCACGGAGTCTGTGACGTGCCAAATGGCTTGGTGATGTGAGAATGAAACTCATGCAAGTGAGACTTTCCCTTTGTCCCCAAGTTGGTGAACAGATTCTGAAACTGCAGCGAAAGAGGCACAAAGTACCTTACATTCTGAAGATAATCCCAAACAGGTGGAACTACATGTCCCTTCTTGGGTGTCCTGGGAGGCAGCAGACATTGTAATTTTAATCACCATTCCCATACCAGCCAAATAAAAAGGAGAGAAGGAAGAACAGAGAAAAGAGGGAATGAAGAGAAAGGAAGTAAAGGAGGAAAGGAAAGATTGAGAACATTGTCAGAGTGTGAGTTGTCAGCTAGTAGAGCACGTTAAGCCTTTCTCTTCACTTCTTTAAGGGGAGAAAAGGGAAAACCATTCAAAGATTGGGAATACCTGCAAGACAGGGACACCCTGCACTTCATTTCCCTGTAGTGATTTTTTCCTTAGGTGCAGACTCCCTAATATGCCCCTGTGCCTGCAGGGAAAAGGCTATGAGATTGCTACCCTGGGAGAAAGAAAGAGGGTCAGCAGAGGAGGAGCCTGCCTTCCACTATTTGGCAATGTTAGGATTCCAGTGGCTCAAGTGGTCCATCTATGAGGGCTGCCTGCAGGGCAAGTGGACCCAGCAGAAAGAAGTTTGGTGATTCCCAGGGTCAGGGTGTGTGTGTGTGTGTGTGTGTGTGTGTGTGTGTGTGTGTGTGTGTGTGTGTGTGTATGTGGGGGAGGTGGTGCTGTGTAATGCAGAACCCCTACACCTCCCCAGAGCTCACTCATGTACCCAAAGAGAGAGGCAGTCCTTGGATGCCTGCCGTACAGAGGGCATGTTTGGTCAGATAGGGTTAGCTGGAGAAGCACTGATGTCTGGCACAGGACTACAATCACTCAGCCATTAAGCAACAATTATTTTCTTCCTTTATGTACTTTCCTCCCCCCATTATCTAGTCCCAGAGAGGAAGGCAGGGTCACAGTGCAGACCTCATCCCTTTCCTTCCTGCAATTCCTTGAGCTACAGGGTGCAAAAGGGGGATGGGTGGGAAGAGACTGGAATTTTAAACAGGACTGAGTTTTTTGGTAAATAAATGAAAGTGGTCAGAAAGTTATGAATCTGGCTTGAGATGCTACGAAAGAGAGCTTCATCAGCACATAGGGGGCCAGGACTGGGGGAAAAATAGAACTTCTCTGTTGTATCCAACAAGTTCTGACTGTTCGACTAACCAGTCACCTAAGCAGACTGTTAAAGTGATACCCTGGATCGCTTTACAAAGTGAATTTAATGGAATCGGTGGAATGTGGAAGAAACTTTTGTCTGTTCCTTAGGGGAATGTCTCAGAACTCGTTCCCGTCCACTGATTATGACCCACTTATAAGCAGCTTGACAGTGTCCTTGGGAAGTCAAGGCCCAGAATTTAGGGGAAACTACTTGCTTCCACTGTAAGTGGGACCAAGACAAGCCGGAAGACAAGCCGCTGAGCACTGCTGTCTGTTTCTAATATCCTAGATGTTTACCCACCTTGGAGCACCGAACACACCTGCCCATCACCAGCCGTGCCCAGAAACGTCCCAGAAACCCAGAAGTCCCAAATATTGTGAAGTTTCTTTCATCATTAGCCTTAATTTTAGCCAATTTAACCTTTACTTTATCATAATTCCGAGCATCACCTGAAGCCCCTGGTGATGTATCCTTAAATTAAAGGTGAATTACTGGCATGCCGAAAGATTTGCTTACCAGATTTGAAACAACTGTTGTTGTGTAGCTCGAGGACAAACATAAAATTATACGTGTGTCTTTTTTATGATACAGGAAATCAGGTTTGGGTCAGTTACTTAGGAAACTGAAGAGAAGCATCGCTATGAAATGTCTATATTTAAATTTGATTTTTTGCTGTTTCTTTACTGTGGGCTATAAAATACAGTAAAAAAGGAAAACAAAGACTGCAAAGATAAAGTCACAAAATAACCACCTCTTTTTGGCCTGTTTTATGGTCAGTCATTATTCTTAAAGTTATGAAAAATAAGCATTTTTTTCCTATTACCATTTTATAGAATGCTGATATCTTCACTTGCGTTACTATATTTTCGTGAGACTAATCATCACACATGCTTAAGAGGGTGCAAGGTTAATCCAGAAGACGTTCTGGGTAGGGAAAGTATATTAGAACTAGAAGGGGATTTGGAAATTTACTCTCTCACTTTGCCAAGTAGAAGCTAAAGCCCAGAGAAATTAAGACTTGGCCAAGCTCCCACGATTAAGTTGAGGAATGGTAAATTTGAAATTAGAAAAAGGAATTAGATGAGGATATGGATAGATTTGCCTGTTAGCTTGGCCAAACTGCTGCTCGTTTAATTCCAGGGAATGTAAACTTAGCTGAGGAAATTAACCTCTTTTGTAGAAAAGAGGATGTGTGTGTGTAAATAGAAAAGAAAGAGAAGTGAAGAGGTAATTATTGCAACTGGGGACTAGACACTGCAAGAATAATTTGATGTCTTAAACGAGTCTAACTCTTCATCTTACCAAAAGGGGAAATTGAAACTCAGGACTGTGATTTGCTCATGACCGCATAGCTGGTTAGCAGAAGAACAAGATCAAGAACCTGGTCCCCAGACCTGTGCTCTACTCCTCAACCTGTCTATTATTCCTTCTTTGACAGCATTGAGGACAAATTTTGACATTCCTTAAAAGATTTTAATGAAAATTTTATTTCACTAAAAAAGACCAACTTAAACAATGTTAGTTGTTATAGACTACTGAGATTATTAGCTTTTATAAGAACCTAGACTAAAGGTCTGAAGCAACGTATGGTGAGAAAAGCAGGCTGTAGTGTGGATAAAAAGCACATTGCTGACTACAAGAACCTACGGTGCTGGGAGGATGGGCCTGAGTCCCTGTAAGGTTTGAGGGAAGAATCAGAATTGTCCTAGAGCAAGGTTTCTCAGTATTGATGCCATTACATTTTGTGTTTGATACGTCTCTGTCATAGGGGTCTCTCCTGTATATGGTAGGATGTGTAGCAGCATCCCCGGCCAGTAGTACTTCTCCTCTCCTGTTATGACAGCCACAGATGTCTCCAGACATTGTCACATGTCCCTGTAGGGGGAGGCAGAAGTGCTCTTGTTGAAGAATAACAGGCTTGGAGAATCGGGCCTGAGCCCATGGGTGCTGGGGAGTAGATAATACCAATTAGGTCAGGGCCAGGAGACTGGAGAAAGGGAGCGTGGCAGCCCGTGACACCTTCCATTACAGGATATTTATATATTAACTCATTTTTAGGCAGCATATACCCCACAAGCTGCGATCGTGATGCTAATCATGGGATACATTTGTAGGCGTTGACAAACAAGGGCTTCAGGTTTCTGGGTGGTTGTAGTTGTATGATACTGGGCTTGGAGCCTCTACTCCAAGAGCACAAGCTACTCTCCTGATGCCCATACCTAACCATGGCTGACAACCTGGGGTACTAAGGTCCTAGTTAAGAAGACAACTTTACCTGGGGTAGCAGAGATGGTGCAAATTGGTCATCCTCCACTTCCTTTTCTCCTACTTCCTTTGACCTAGAATGGGGGTGTGATCAGCCAGCCTAGACCACGTGGATAAGGGCAATTGCTTATGGGATGGCACAGCCAAAAAAAAATAAAGAAAAAAAAGAAAGGACTCTGGGTCTTTGGACATCCTTTTGGAGCAGAGTCACTTACTTGCCCTGGACCACCCACCTACCTCTGGACTGTTATGCACATGAGAAACAAGTGTCTTGTTTGAGCCGGTAAATTGTGGGGTTTATTTGTGCCAGCAACCTATTCCGTGTCCTACTTAATATACACGGCAACATGACAAGATGAACACCAAGGAGATTAAGGTTGAATCTGGATGGGAACTACAGAGAGCTGCCCAATGGCACAGCAAAGGGATTCTTTGGAAAGAAGAGCCCATGAAAAGGAAAGCATAAGATTGATTTGATTAGACGTTTCCTGCATTCGTCGTCTCTCTTCAGGTAGAAGGTCAATTATTCACACTTTCCTTTTTGGAATAGTTTAGGGTCTCTATGAGCAGATAAGAGAAGTACAGTGAAGTTATCCCTCTTCTGTCAGGTTGAGAGGTCTGCCTCCTTAGAGCTGCTTTTTGTAGATAGAGGGAAGCTTTGCCTTTAGCTATAAATTATTTATTGAGCTTCCATTTTCTGTCAGTTCCTGGGGTGGTGTGCGATGTGGGGTGGTGTGCAGATGTGGGCTGCAAAGAGGGATCAGATGTGGTAGCTCCCGAAAGGTACTTAGAATCCAATCAGGGAAGCCTGACCTGTATTGAGAGACACATGCTATAACGTGCTATATGACAAACTCACTGGTCAACAGTACCGTTTCTAGAGAATAGTGCTTGACGTGAGTTTTGAGTGGCAGGTAATAATAATGGTAATGCCTACTAATTATTGAGCGCATGACATGTGCCAGTAGTTCTTGGAGAAGCAGAGAGGAGGATAAAAGACATTTTAGGTGAGGGAATAAAGAGGCTTGGAAGGAAGTCAGAATGTACATGGTGGGTATATCCAGGTTTTGCTGAAAGAAGACTTTATGCAGTAGTGGGTTTGGGAAACATTAAACAACCTTGGTACCACAGATTATAATTCCCTTACAATGCCACAACCTAATGTCACAAAATCTCCGAAAACATTAGTTTAAAAAGCAATAGAATTTGAAACTTGATAGCACATGAAATCAGCTAGGTAAACCGTGAAGCCTAAGACACAGTACTATTTCTCCATGGCAGTATAAACCTTCCAACTTTTCATCATGATAGAAACTAAAGGCAAAGAAAAATTATGAATACTATCTCATGGAGGAGTCCACCCCTGCTAAGTAATATCATTCTTCTGTTATTCAAGAAAACAAGGAGAAAATGTTTTGGGGAAATAGGGGTGATGTTCAGGATCTTTCCTGTCCCCACCTTATTCTATTCTCTTAATGCTAGGACACTCTGTAGTGATGCATGAAGCTGAAGATTTGTTTGGAGCCAGACTGTGGATCTTAAATGCTTGAATTTATCCCATGGACAATGAGAGACCATTGAGGCTTTTAAAATCAGTGGGTAGCATAATGAGAATGTCTTTACAGAGAAATTAATCTGGTTGCAGTGCTTAGAATAAATGGGTGGAGGACAAAACTGGGGGAAAAAAATGCTAGTTAAATTTTTTTTTGTAATAATTCATTCTGATGTAACTTGAGGGCCATTAGGGAACATTCTGCTTACCTGGGTGAGAGATAATTCATCTTCTGGCAGAGATTAGTTCTACAGATTCATCTGCATGCACACTGAAGGGATGTGGGTCCTGGGAAAACGGCTCAATATACAGATGTGTTCGGATGGAGGCGGAAGTCAGACACATTCTAAATGATGCAATGGCTTTGATGAGCCCTGGAGGTATGTCAAAATGGGGAGACCTATGGGCAGCCTACGGGTAGTAAGAGAGCACTGAAGTTAGGGTGGCAAATGCCAAAGTTAAATTTGCCTATGCCATACTTTTACCTTCTATGTCAATCTGTGTCCCAGCAGGAAACAGATGGCACACTCAATGTTGGGGAGTTAATGAAAGGGCTATTTACAACCTTGAGGACAAGGCTAAGAGAAGCCAACCAGGGACAATTAAGCTTCCCAGGGCTAACAACTGGCAGGGAGCCAGTTACCAACCACTCCTAAAACGGAAGGATCAAGAGGAAGGAGCAGATTGTCTGTGCCCAGAATCCAGAGGGCGTATCTGCAGGGGAAGGCCATCAGGCAGGAGGCGTGGGCTTGCTAGGGGGGTGGAGTCCGTCCATGGGAGTGAGGGGACCACAGGAGTAAACACCTCAATCTCAGTCTCCTCTCATTCTCCAGTATCTTGCCCACGCCTCCCATTGGTAAAATCAACCAGAAGGCTGCGGGTAAGCAAACCCATGGACACAGCCCATAAAAGGCAACCTCCCAGAGCACAGAGCAGAGTGGAGAAGGGTAGAGAGAGATAGTGGGATGGGAGGGAGGTATTGGGGGTAAAGCAAAAGGGAAGACACCTAACATAAATCTTTGTGGTGGTGCTAATCGCCAAAAACCAGGATGAGAAGGAAGGATCCTTGTGCAAAATACCTCTCCAATGGGCCTTCTTTGAAAATGAAAGTTATCCCAGAAAAGGTAGAATTAAAGTAACTTAAACTAAGTGATAATTATCTAATGAATGAATGAAAGATTAAAGGGTTGGAAGATATTGAAAGGATAAACAAACAGGTGAAAAAAACAAAATAGACTCTATCTTCTGCAATTTTACACAGGGCTGGACATACTTCAGCTGTCTGTGCAGATGGGAAGGCTGAGATGAGGATTAAAGAAAAATAATAATTTGTTTTCATATGAGGACTGGAGAGGTGGAAGGAGGGACAGGAACCACGGATAGATTTTCAGCGTGTGGTTTATAGGAGTTTACCTCTTTCCTTGCTTTGGCCCATTGCTTTTGTTTCCTTATTACATCAAGAACACAGGCTCAGGTATAAATCAGCATCTCAATATTATTTTAGAATTTCTTGTTGCCATGGTGTATGTTGATTACTTAATTTCCCCTTATTTCTATTTTAGTTTGTTTTGCTTAATTCTTTATGACTTGTTTTTCCTGTCTTCACTTTCTATCTCAAAATCTTTTTTCTATTCTATTTTAAGAAGAAAACTTTTAAACAGTCTTTAAAACACTGTTTTATGCTCAACTTCTAAGTATTGCTTTTAACTTGGATTTTCTTGTCTCAGCTTTGATTTTTCAACCCTCTGACTTTCATGTTTCTATCTTGTTATTTCATTGGTTCTAGCCCTTTTATGTTTTTTATTTATGCCGGTTTTATTTTTAATCTTTTATCCTTCTTAATTTCACATTGTGATTTATTTTTTTAATCTCACTGGTTTTAGTTTTTCTTTTCTTCTAGTCTTTATTGAACTCTATATAGTTTAGGCTGATTTTTTCTTTAGTATACTGTCTTTTAATTTTATTCTTAGACTTAATTTCATGCTTTGATTTGCTCCTTAAATTTCTTCTCTGCCGGGACTTCCCTGGTGGCGCAGTGGTTAAGAATCCGCCTGCCAATGCAGGGCACACAGGTTTGAGCCCTGGTCCGGGAAGATCCCACCTGCCGCGGAGCAACTGGGCCCGTGTGCCACAACTACTGAGCCTGCGCTCTAGAGCCCACGAGCCACAACTACTGAGCCTGTGCTCTAGAGCCTGTGAGCCACAACTACTGAATCCTGGGCGCCTAGAGCCCATGCTCCGCAACAAGAGAAGCCACTGCAATGAGAAGCCCGCGCACCGCAACGAAGAGTAGCCCCCGCTCTCCACAACTAGAGAAAGCCCGCGGGCAGCAATGAAGACCCAACGCGGCCAAAAATAAATAAATAAATAAGTTTCTTCTATGTCTTCATCATTTTACTACAATGTCCTCAGTTCTTCCTCTCCCCCTCTCCCCTCGTTCCTGCTCCTCCACCTCCTCTTCCTCTTCTCCTCCTCTTCCTGCTCATCTTCTTCTTCATATTTTGTTTCATAATTTGCTTTTGTCAACACAAGAAGGCAAGAAGCTTGGTAGCATGAAGAAACCCATATAATAAGTTGAACAGTTTGGGCGTCTTCTTCCCCCCACCTGCCCTGTAGTCACTTTACTACTATCCCATAATGACTTCTCAGTTCATTAACGATAATCTGCTCCAAATCTTCACTCCAGAATTCTCAAAAAGAAAAAAATCCACAGCAATGCAGCCTCTTCTGGTCCCTTCTCTGGTGGTTATGGTCCTGTCAGTCATTTTGGCCTGCTATCACAGAACACCATAGACTGGGTATTTTATAAACAACAGAAATCTATTTCCCACATTTCTGGTGGTGTTAGCAGAATTGGTGTCTGGTGAAGGCCTGCTTCCTGGTTCATACATGGCCATCTTCTTGCTGTGTCTTCACATGGTGGAAGGGGCAGGGGAGCACGCTGGGGTCTCTTTTATAAGGACATGGATGTCATTCATTAAAGATTGGTCCTCGTGACCTAATAATCTCTCAAAGGCCTCACCTCCAAATACCATCACACTGGGGATTGGGTTTAAATATAAGAATTTTGGGGGACACAAATATCCAGTCCATTGCAGATCACAAGGGTAAAGCTTTTGTTATGTTCCTTTCTTCCCACATGCAATTTGGACTGTGTGATTTTAGACTATTTTTATCTCCAGTGATTAGATAAGAGTATCATTGGTGATAAGATTAGTATCTTTCTTCCCTTGATCTCAGAACTATTACTAAGGTCCTCAGCTCCTAAGATAGAATGTTCTTCTGTCTTGATTTGGTGTTTTGGAAGTTAGGCATGATTGATCCCAATATCTACCTGCCACTGTCAAGGTGAACACTGTTTCTTTTTTACAGTCTTCTGTTTGTTTATTCTTTACAGCCTACAGTGGTATTAATCACCTATGGTGCCCTAAGTGCCATGACTGCCAGGTGGTCTGATGGAGCCTAACTTGGAATTATTAGGAAAGGAGCGGCATTACTTCTCTGTGAGCTGTTTTTCTCAAGATGGTCTTATTAACCTAAATAGAAAATTATCCTCTAGTTCATCCTTACCAAACTTTACTTTGAAATGTAGAGAACCTGTTGTTCATTCTATTTCTATTCTATTCTGGTAATTTGGGTACCAGAATCACAGATTATACTATAATAAGCCCCTTTCTGCTTACTGATATCCTAAAAATGACCTGGGAAAGTGGTCATATCTCCTTTTTAACTCTGGGATAGCTGTTTCAGCATCCTGTGATCCGAGTGAAATTAGAAAACAGGGAAGAGTAAGATGAAGTGATTTTTAGGCCTGGGATCTGTCCTTCCTGCCCCCATTAGCAACACACACAAAGCTCAGCTAATCTCTAATTATATGCCATGGTATATGGTGGTCCATGGTGTGTGATATATGAGATGGTGTGTGGTATATGACATGGTGGTACAGAATATAGGTTCTGGAGGAAGGCCATGTTTGAATCCCAATTCTCACGTTCATTAGATTGTGCTACTACGAACAAGTTACTTTAACTCTTTCTGCCTCCATTTCTTTATCTCTAAATTAGGAATAAGTTAAGATGTAAAGTGCTTACCACTTTACCTGGCGCATTATAATTTTTCAATAAATATAAACTCTTAATATTATTTATGACTCAGTTCAGGAGTCTCCATTTCCATGAAATAGTGACCCCCCTGGACAAACACACACACACACACACACACACACACACACACCCCAAGGCTTACACACATACACTTTTCTTTCAACCTGGTGCTTCATATACCCCTTCTACATAGCACTTTGTGCATCTCTCTATATAGCATTTTACAAGGTACGAGTGACATGTTTACATGTATTCCTTTTTACGTGTATTCTTTTTCTGTTATTAGGTGAATATCTTGAGGTCAGGAACTGTGTCTTTTTTACCTTTATATTCTCAACATTGAACACAAGAGCTGGTACACAGTGTGTGTTTAATAAATATTTAATAACAATTGATGATGAATGGTTGATACCTGAGAACTTTTAAATAACCACGTCTTAGGTGCCTTAAGGGAAAGTTTCTTCTTTTTACTTCCTAAGCAACAGATGGACAAAACCTAAACTTTTATATGAACCCTGTTCTGTCTTCTGAGAACAGGATAAGGCTTCTCTGTAGTCAAAATCAAGGCCAGGTTAATGGATCTCTATACGAAAGAAAAAGAATCTCCAAGGACCCTGTACAAATTTATGATCACTTAAACTACTCCTTTCTTTGAAAATGTTCAAATATTACAAATCTGTGCTTGATCAGTAGTTTAGAAATGTGGGATTTTGAGATACTGTCACTAGAGATTTGACTTTGATGTCTGAGGTCATTCCCTTTATTCCATTATCTCTCTCTTGCTGACACTCTAATCCCTCTCTGTGCTTCACAGCAGAATTTCTAGAGTTGTCTACAGTTCCTGCATTGCTTTACTTTCCATTCACCCTACTCTGGACTGACCTCTGGTCCCATCACCCCCAAACAGTTTATGTTAACACAGCCATGACTTTTACTCTCATTTTGCTATATTCAATTTTTCAGTCCTCATTTTACTTGACTTCTCAGCAGCATTTGACCCTGTTGTCTTTGCTTTCCTTCTTCAATTCTACTCCCTTAGCTCCCCTGACACCATGTCTGTTGATCATGCTCCTACTTATTTGGAACCTCTGTCTTATAATTCTTTGTAGACTTATCTTCTCCGAAGGTTGGGTCCTGGGCTTTCCTCTCTTCTCACTTATTTTATATTTTGTCCCTGGATGAAGTACCCAGGCCGGGGGTGTTTTACAATTCTGTTTGCCTTGATAACCTCCAAATGTATACATACAGCCTAGACCTCTCCTCTAAGCTTCGGACCCATAGTCTCACTGTGAACTTGACAACTTCAGTGGATAACTAAAGCCACCTCAAGTTCAATATCTTCAACATGATCCCTTGATCTCCTCATCTAAACCTGTCATACACAGAGTTGCACTAGTCCGAAATTTGAGAGTCCTCTTTGACATTTTCTTCCTTATCTCCAATATCTAATTTGCCATCATTCAAAAAAATTTTAACACAGGAACATCTCTTGAACCAGTTCAATTTTTTCCATCTTTACTGATACCTCTGCTTTTATCATTTTTGGCTGATGCTACTGCAATATTTTTTAAACTGGTCTAGTTGCTTCTACTCTAGACCTCTCCAAACTGTTTTCCAGGGTGGCAGCCAGATGACTGATTTCAAAGCGCACATCTGTTCACATCACCCCTCTGCCTAAATTCTCTCAGTGGTTGCCCATTTCTCTCAGGACAGCATAACCCCCAAAGCCCTGAGTAGAACGCTTCCCTACTTCTCCAACCTCTTCACCTTCAGGCTGTCCTCACTCTGCCTCTGGCCACTCTGGCTTCAACTTCAGCTCCTCAGACACCCAAGTTTCTTCTTGCCACAGGTCCTTTGCATGTGCTGTTGTTTAGGCTAGAATCTGCAAAATATTTTTATGCCTGTCCCTTTGCCTAGGTTACTATGAATCCATGAGATATTTTCATAGGCATGTTTTCATTAAGTCCCCAGAAGAAATTTCTTTCTCTATTCAGGCCTCCTCCCCCCAAAATCATTGGCATTCTCTTGACCTCCTTGTTTTATTTTGTTTTATTTTAATCTTATAGACACAATGAACCATATAATGTACCATGTTTACTTCTTGCCACTAGTTTCTTGAATGTCTGCCCTGTATTGTGGTTACTGGCCAGGGTTCTGGAACCAAATTAACTAGGTTTGAATTCTGGCTCCTGTAGTCACTAGCTGTCTGATTTTTGTCAAGGTGCTTAACATTTCTATGATTTTATTTTCTCATTTATAAAATAGAAATAATAATACTTATTCTCAAAGGGTTGTGGTGAGAAGTAAATGAATTAACAGGCACAAAGGATTTAAAATAGTGTCTGGTGCATAACAAGCACTTAGTAAAAATTGGTGGTTTTATTATTTCCTATCTCAGCACAGCTTGAATTGCCAGGGTGCTTCATGGGAAGGTGACTTTTGGGTCTTAATTGTATGGGTTCTTGACCCAAAGCTCCATTTTACTTTGCATGTAATAACACATATAATATTTGATAAATAGTTTTGATTATTCAAATTCAGGTTCTAAGGAAATATATTAGACTCCCCATTGTAATGATGGATATTTTATATTAAAATAGGAGAGATGCTATTTGTAGGACTAACTGTAAAGGCATTATGATTTGCTCCATAGAACTGTATAATCAAATCAATAGCAGAAAGTATTTTTTTTTTTTTTTGTGGTATGCGGGCCTCCCCCTGCCGTGGCCTCTCCCGCCGCGGAGCACAGGCTCCGGATGCGCAGGCCCAGCGGCCATGGCCCACGGGCCCAGCCGCTCCGCGGCATGCGGGATCCTCCCAGACCGGGGCGCGAACCCGGCTCCCCTGCATCAGCAGGCGGACGCGCAACCACCGCGCCACCAGGGAAGCCCCAGAAAGTATCTTTGAAGTAAGGTTTTATCTGTACTCCCACCTCAACAGAAACATGGCTGCACACCGTAATTAGAACCAGGATTAGAGACACATTGTATTATCAATACAGGCAGTGCCTTCACACTTCTTATATGAAATTAGCTCTTTCTTTCCTTACATATTTTAGGAGATTGAGTTTCATTGTTATTTTCTAACACCAAATAAATAGGAAAAAAAAAATCAACTCTGAATTGCAGTACTCCTGCAATCAATCATTTGAAAAACACATGGGCAAAGAATCAGGTTATTTCTTAGGTTTTAAATCCCCCCAAGATGATCTTTTTACTTCACTCTTTGTATTCAGAAAAAATGATCTTCCTTATCTCCCATCACAGATGTCTCCTTAGCTACAGACTCCACCAGCAGAATAACAAGAGGATTTTCAAGATTATTTTGCATCTGTTCATTTTTTTTTAAAGCTTTCCTGCAGAGAGTCGAAACAGCCATTGCCTCTGTTGTACATTGTGTGACTAGATTTGAACAAATTAGGTGATTCCCTCCCACCCCACCACCCATGTCCGTCAATGTAACAGGCTCCCAGAGTGAAACAAAATAGAAATTCATTTTTACTTCATGTCTGATGCAGAAGGTACACAGGCAGAAACACAGATCACTATTTTATTTAAAAAAGAGATCACCATCTGCTTTGTGTAGGGAGAAATATTCGGGCCCCGTCTAACTGTGACAAGTATTTTTAGTTTAGGATCTTCTGACAACAAATTACCTTCAGTTTTTCTTTAAAGGGAATATATAGGTTTGGCTATTAAGAGAAAAGCAGAATGGGAAGGGAAGCGTGTTTTTGTCTGAAATTTTTAATAAGGTAACACTGGACTTAAGAGCTTAGCCCTATGGAAAATGGTGTTAAAAACAAAGTAAACAGTAAGGGATTGAAAATCTTTGGGTAATCCCCACAGTTCCCTTAAGGATTTAACTCAGTTAGCTTCACTATTTATGACTGTATTTAATAATGGTTCCTTGATTTTACAGAATGATTTCAGAGCAATTTCTTCACTTTGGGTCATGTTTTTTCAGCTCATAGAGTGCTCTCTAAGATCACTAGGCACGCTGGGAAGCTGATTTAACTTTTAGGCCAATCAAGGACCATTTAGATGAAATGAACTAATGGGTGTACAAGTACTTTAGAAAGTACAAAGAGTTCTACGAATGCAAGATGGTTTGGCTGCTATTAAATAACTGATGGAAGAGTTACCGTGGCTCTTCCAAACACTGACCTTCACTTGCAACCACTGAATAACAAATCTCCAGTTGAAAAAAATGACAAATGTTCCCACCACGATGTTCACTGCTAAGAGGTGTACTTCAGACCTCACAATGCTGTCTGGCCCCCTCGAGGTTTGAAACCTTTGCAAGAGCTGTGAGATTATAGCCAAAATTCATCAGTACTTGAAGGAAAAGAATATTTTCAGTAGCTGCTTCACTGTGCCATAGTGCGGTTTATTTCATTTGATTCCCCTGATGGGTTTAAGTACTGGGCAACTGTAGGGCAACCAGTTCTTGTACTTCTGGTGGGAAGCACAACCTAAAATTTCCTTCTAGCTAGCTATCATCATTTCTAAGCTATTTAATTAAGACATTGGAGACTTTGGTTACCAATAATATTATATTATGGTTACCATTTTGATGGTGGCTGTGGGCAGGACTGGTCTTTTAAAAACTGACAGAGCCCCCAGATGCACTATATATATATAACCCAAACTCAGAAAATCCCTGAGACTACATGTACATTTAGAACACTTTCCAAAATGTTGTGTTGAAATTATACTACTACTCTTATGGGCTAAATTATGTCCCTTCCAAAATTCATATGCTGCAGCCCTAACCCTGAGTATCTCAGAATGTGACTGTGTTTGGAGATAGGGTCTTTACAGAGATAGCTAAGTTAAAATGAAGTCATTAGTGTGTATCCTAATCCAATATGACTGATCTCCTTGTAAGAAGAGGGGATTTGTATACTTTTTTTTTTTTTTTTGGTGATATGCGGGCCTCTCACCGCTGTGGCCTCTCCCTTTGTGGAGCACAGGCTCCGGACGCGCAGGCTCAGTGGCCATGGCTCACGGGCCCAGCCGCTCCGCGGCATGTGGGATCCTCCCGGAATGGGGCACGAACCCGCGTCCCCAGCATCGGCAGGCGGATTCTCAACCACTGAGCCACCAGGGAAGCCCCAGAAGAGGGGATTTGGATGTAGACACCTGCAGAGGGATTTCTGCTCCAGACCACCTCTGGGCTTGAGCTGCAACATTAATCCTCCCCTAGGTCTCTGGCCTGCTGGCCTGTCCTGCAGATTCCAAATTTGCTAGCCCTCATAATTTCATAAGCCAATTCCTCTCTCTTTCTATATATGTACACACACCCAATTCATTTTGTTTCTCTGGAAAACCCTAATACAACTACCTATAGATGTTTACATTTAAAAAAAAATTGAGTGCAAACTACTCGTAAAGTATACATTCAAGTTTAGTGGCTGAGTGAAGAGGTTTTGGAGTCACACTGGTGAGTTCAAAATCTTGGCTCTGCCACTTTCTAGCAAGATGTCTTTGAGCAAGCCACTTACTATCTTAGTTTCTTCATCTGTAATAGAGGAATTATTGGGTTTCAGTGAGAATTTAAGGATTAATATGTTTTCAAACACTTAGCAGAATTAAATCATAAGCTCTCAAGATATGCTAGTTATTAGCATTATTGTTATTATTTATACTTTTTTTCAGTCAGGAGTCTTAGTTTTAGGCAGTAGGAACTAAGTTTAAATATAAAGGAATTTATTAAAATATGTTGGGGAACTCACAGATTTCCTGAGAGTGTCAGGGAACCAGGCTCTGAGGTGATAAAGCCAGGAACCACAGCTGAAATGGATGCTATAGAACTGATCCTATGAGGCCCCACTGCTTCTGCCCTGGACATTGCTCCTACCATCAACATCACTGAGCCTGGAGACCAGAACCACTCCAGCAGCTGTGTTATGGGGCTACTCTTGCCATGATGGATTCTCTGTGCTCCTTTCTTCTTTACATCACTAAATTTTGATTTGATGTTTGCGGTAAGTATGAGTGAGTGAATGATAGAACCTACGTCTGTCTCATGCCCAGATGAAAGGAATGCTGGGAAAGTGAGTATCAGCTATTTTCAGTTTTGATAGTGAGAGACAGACTCTGCTTTATAGATGGGGATAGGGCGGAGGTATGGAAGACATAGGAGTGCTGGGTATTCAAAAAGTGACCAATGTTCACCACATATATGAATGGACGTTACAATCAGCTGACCACTAGTCACAGAAACTCTTCTTTTTTTTTTTAAACAATTCTTTTCTAATCCTCTCTCTGTTTCCTTCTCTAACCACTGCTGCCTATGATAACTCCTAAACTCTTACTCCTAAACTTCTTATCCTTTTTGTATGTTTTGACTTGATTTAGGAAATTTGGTGTGATAAGTGTGACATGAGGTGTCTAACACTATTTTATTCCCTATGAAGAGATTTCCTTATGATTGCTAGGGAAAAACACCTCATTACAAGAGAGAAAGGTATTGAGAAACATGAACTTTGGAGTCAGAAGGAACAGGGTTTGTATCCTGCCTTTCTGCTTAGCACTATAGTGATCACTGGCATGTTTTTCTTTTTTTATGGGTCTCCATTTCTCCATTTGTAAAACAGGAATAACGGTACATTGCTGATCCTGAAGGATATTTGTGAGAATCAGACATAATGTACATTGTGTAGAGTAGGACTGGGCAAAACCAGGACCTATTGTAACAATTTTCAGCCTTCAGGGGCTTCAAAAAGACCAATGAAACAATATTTTTAATCTGATTTTATCAGGTTTTTACCCACAAGACAACAACAAATAAATGTCAATTATTTTGAGTGGTTTCTTTTTTTCTGGGTGGCATTATTATTGAACATTACATGATGGAAAATTTCTGGATAAAAATACCAGTTAAAAAATAAAACTAGATCAACATCTTCCATGGCATTTTTATTAAGGTTTATGATCCATTCTCCCCTGCCAAATCAAACCAGCACCTTCATGACACAAAGGTCATCTTACCTATGACAGATACTTTCCAAGTACTAAACACAGCATTTTCTCACTTCTCCCTTTGTTTTAAGTATAAATGCAGCTAGAGAGGGTGAAACAGGAGGGAATGGGGTAGGCAACAACCTTTAAAATAATGATATAGCCATAGGACATGACAAAGACTGATTAGAACCAACTGGGTCCAAGATGGCGGAAGATTCGACTTCCAGTGGACCTCGAGCCTCCTTATATGCTCATTGTGATACATTAGCATACTAAATGACACACCCACCAGCGTCATGACAATTCTGAGGCCAACCATAAAAGGTCAAAAAGTGGGCAGTGGCCCAATTCCTGGAAATCCCCGCCCCTTCCCCCAAATCCTCTCACTCATTAGCCTATGAAATTACCCAACCCATAAAAACTAACCACGCCATATTTCAAGGCTTTCTCACCTTCTGAGATGGCCCACACTCTGTCTGTGGAGTGCGTTTCTCTCTAAATAAATCCACTTCTTACCTATCACTTCCTCTCCGAATTCCTCCGCGACGAGGCAAGAACCTTAAATTCACCAAGAACAAGGGCATGGTAGACTAGATTGAGTGAGTATAGTCAGTCAAGAAATATTTGCTTGGTGGCGGAGGGGGAAGCTCCGGAGCCTCGGAGGAGAGCGCAGCAGCGGGGTGCGGAAGGCAAAGCGGAGAGATTCCCGCACAGAGGATCGGTGCCGACCGGCACTCACCAGCCCGAGAGGCTTGTCTGCTCACCCGCCGGGGCAGGCGGGGGCTGGGAGCTGGGCCTCGGGCTTCAGTCGGATCCCAGGGAAAGGTCTGGAGTTGGCCAAGTGAAAACAGCCTGAAGGGGCTAGTGCGCCCGCGGCTGTCGGCGCGGACAGCAGAGACGGGTGTGGGACGCTAGGGTTGCTGCTGCCGCCACCAAGAGGCCTGTGTGCAAGCACAGGTCACTCTCCACACCGCCCCTCCCGGGAGCCTGTGCAGCCTGCCACTGCTGGGGTCCCGGGATCCAGGGACAGCTTCCCCGGGAGACGCACGGTGCGCCTCAGGCTGGTGCAGCGTCACGCCGGCCTCTGCTGCCACAGGCTCACCCCGCATCCGTGTCCCTCCCTCCCCCCGGCCTGTGCCAGAGCCCCTGAATCAGCTGCTCCTTTAACCCCGTCCTGTCTGAGCGAAGGGCAGACGCCCTCGGACGACCTACACGCAGGGGCGGGGCCAAGTCCAAAGCTGAACCCCAGGAGCTGTGCGGACAAAGAGGAGAGGGGGAGGTCTCTCCCAGCAGCCTCAGAAGCAGCGGATTAAAGCTCCACAATCAACTTGAAGTGCCCTGCATCTGTGGAAAACCTGAATAGATAGCGAAATATCCCAAGTTGAGCAGGTGGACTTTGGGAGCAAGATATACTATTATTTTCCCCTTTTTTCTTTTGTGAGTGTGTTTGTGTGTGCTGCTGTGTGAGAGTTTGTCTGTATAGCTTTGTTTGCACCATTTGTCCTAGGGTTAGACGGACCCGTTTTTTGTTTTTTGTCTTTTGTTTTTAATAGAAATTTTTCTTCTTAATAATTATTTTTTATTTTAATAACTATACTTTATCCTACTTTATTTTGTCTTCTCCCTTTCT